>NC_135234.1:446303703-446651203 GCF_051348905.1 Ranitomeya variabilis
CCCAATTCAAGCCACGGAGACCACATTTTATCAAACATTTCTATTTTCCCTCGTTTCTTGTAAACCCCTTTTTCCAATTTCAGACCCTGCTTTACATATTGAAGGAATTCTCTCCTCGTGGGCGGTTCCTCCATAATCCAGTTTCGTGCTATCACCTTTCGGGACATATATAATAGTCTAGCAATTGCTATCTTCCAGGTGTTATCCACTCCAATCTCATCTACATACCCCAGTAAGCACACCATCGGATCTCTTGGTACCATGCATCTATACGCTCCTTCCACACGACTCAAAACCACCAGCCAAAAAGCGGCCAGTCTCGGACACGTCCACATCATATGATATATTCCAGCATTCATAGTCCTACACCTCGGACACTCAGAATCAGCATGCAAACCCGCTTTATACAATACTTCTGGAGATTTGTAGACTCTGTGTATGATATAAAGCTGCGACAGCCTATACGGTTCACTTAATGACACCTGTGGAACCCACTCCAGCACCGACTCCCAGGTTTCATTCTCCATTGGGCCCAGGTCCCTCTCCCACTTAGCTCTCGCCTTTATCGGAAATCCTAACAGGTATGTATGTAATAAGTCTTTATATAGGATGGAAATAACTCCCCTCGTAGTCCCTTCACCACACACATATTCCAACACTATATCTTCTTGTATTCTAATACCTTCACCCCTGTTTTGAGCTCCAAATGCATGCCTCATCTGTGCATATTGGTATTCCCCCGAGGGCCTGAGTCCAAACTCCACCTGCAATTGGGAATAGAATTTTAGCACTCGCTGTTCAATTATCTGATTCACGTAACGAATTCCCTCAGCCTGCCACTGTTATAATTATAGGGGATAACTCAGGAGACTCTTTGCGTGGAACAAGACAACTACAGGACACAGTTTTATAAGTGGTAAAGTCTATATTATCACACGGTGATTCAAACAGGTGCAGAGAGAAACTCAAGTCCACAACACTTGGTGCAAATATCAAATGCAGCTCAGCAGTCTATAGGAAACTTCAGAGGAAAATGCAATCACGCAGAAAGTCTATGAAGCACAATTATTCTTTAGGATACTTGACACGTCCTTGCTTAGTCCAAAACACAGATAGATATGCTTATAAAGCAGTTCAAATAATATCTTAGCTCAACCAGGGAGGTCTGGGTAATAGTCTCAGGTTCTTGCAGAGCAGAAACAGCTTACATCTCCAGCAAATGCAGATGGAAGCAAACACGAGCAGCAGATGAAGGAGGATTACTGTAACTGGTGTATGCAGCAGGAACTCAGAGCAGAGTAGCAGGATCACCACACAGGTTCACAGGAGCAGGTATATAGCCAGGGAGTCACCAGAGGTCAGGAGCTGGATGCAAGGCAGAATACTCTAGCACAGACTGAAGGCTGGGGTGGAGTTTTATAGCAGGAAGACACATGAGACCAAAAACGCCATCTTGGAAAAGGGCAGTAATGTACAAAATGTAATAAAAAATGTTCAGAGTCCTGACATTACTCCCTCCTTAGAAGCGGCGTCAGGACGATCCTGGACCTGGTTTCTCATGGAATCTCTGATGAAAAAGAGAAATCTTCTGTTGGGCATTGATGTTTTCCACAGGTTCCCAAGAGTCTTCCTCAGGGGGATATCCCTGCCATCTTATCAGATATTGGAGCCGATTCCTGCGAATCCTGGAATCAACAATTTCCTCCACCACAAATTGTTCTTGCCCATCAATCACCACAGGCTGCGGAGGTGGCACAACATGTCCCTGGAAGGTATTAGGAGATACAGGCTTTAGTAAAGATACATGAAAAACTGGGTGTACCTTCATAGTCCTAGGCAGCTTCAGCCGGCAGGCCACAGAGCTCACAATACCGTTGATCTTGAAAGGGCCAATGAATTTCTGTCCAAGTTTTTGTGAAGGAACGTTTAACTTCAGATTCTTAGTTGCTAACCACACGGAATCTCCTACCTTGAACATGGGTGCAGGTTTACGGAATCTATCAGCCGATCTCTTATAACAATCTTGAGCTGCGGTCAGGGGTTCCTTCAGAACCTCCAGATTTTGCCTCATCGCAGTCAGCCTCTCCTCCACTGCCAGAACCAGAGAATTAATTGGAGACCTAGGTAAGATACACGAATGATAACCCAGATTGGCAAAGAAAGGTGTAAATTTAGTGGAGGCGCTCTGAGAATTGTTATATGAAAATTCGGCTAACGGCAGTAACTCCAACCAATCATCCTGGAGATGGCTGACATAGCATCTTAGATATTGTTCCAGCGTCTGGTTGATATGCTCAGTCTGACCATTTGTCTGGGGATGGTAAGCGGAAGAGAGACAGACATTAATATTGAGTGCAGAGCAAAACCCCTTCCAGAATCTTGAAGTGAACTGCACTCCCCAGTCAGAGATGATCTCATCCGGAACCCCATGCATCCGAAAGACATTCTGTATAACCAAGTTCACTGTATCTTTAGCTGAGGGGAGGCCGGTGCACGGAACAAAATGAGCAGCTTTAGTCAGGCGATCAACTACCACCATGATTGTATTCATGCCCCCCGATGTAGGCAGCTCCACAATAAAGTCCATTGATTTAGACCCCCAAGGGCGGGATGGAACAGGTAATGGTTGTAGAAGACCCGTAGGTGCCACATGAGGAGTCTTGTAATGAGCACATACCTCGCAAGAGAGAACATAGTCCTTGGTATCCTTCAGGCAAGTTGGCCACCAGAAGAATCGGCTCAGGAACTCTTGTGTCTTCTGTATCCCCCTGTGACCAGCCAATCTGGAGTCATGTACCAACTTGAGGATCTGCAGACGGATGACCTCAGGGACGTAGATACGTCAATCTCTGAACCACATGCCACCCTTAAAGACAAGATTAATATCCACAGGTGGGTTGGCCAGAAATACATCACCGTCATAGGCCTCCCTGCACTCCTTCCACAAGTCCTGATGGTGGATAACTCCGATGAAATTGGCATCAGATAGAATGGTCTTGGACTGGGCTCCAGGTACGGAATCCACAGCATGGATTCGGGATAAAACATCAGCCTTCCCATTACGAGAACCTGGACGGTACGAGATAACAAAGTTAAATTGATTTAAAAATAAGTTCCAATGAGCCTGGCGAGGAGAAAAACATCTAGTGGATCTAAGGAACTCTAAATTGCGATGGTCAGTTAGCACTATGATCTGTTGTGCAGCTCCTTGCAGATGATGCCTCCATTCTTTGAAAGCCGCAATAATAGCCAGCAATTCCTTGTCTCCCACATCGTAATTCTTCTCTGCTGAGGTTAGTCTATGGGAAAAGAAAGCACAAGGATGTAGCAGACCCTTCTCTCCAGTTCTTTGGGAGAGAATAGCCCCCAAAGCATTATCAGAAGCGTACACCTCCACAATGAAAGAAGGTGTTGGATCTGGGTGTATCAACAGCGGTGCTGATGTGAAACAGATCTTAAGTAGTGATGAGCGAACGTGTTCACTCGAACCTGGTGTTCGATCGGACATTAGGGCGTTCGAAGGTGTTCGGTATTCGGCCGAACATCTCGCGGTACTCGAGTGAAATCTCGTTTTTGTTTTTCTCATTTTTGGCGGTTTTTCAAGGAGCCAATCATGTTAGGTGAGCCTTCTAAGCTACTAGCATGACGTAGGGACATGTACAAGACGAGAGCAGTGAGTGGCTGGCCAGATCAGGTGACCTGACCAGCCAATAGACTGCTTTCATTATGTTCGGCGCTTTCAGCCATTTGCAGTGTGAAAGAGCATAGGGACAGACGTGCTGGGGGGACTGGAAATTGATAGGGACTAGAGCAGGGACAAAGACCAGAATTAATCAGGCAGGCAGGGTGCAGAAATCAACAGCCCTTGTCAGGGCTAATCTACGTTTACTACTACTAGTCCTCTCTTGTATTTGCTGGCTAGCTGTGTGGCAGCTGGGACCAGGAGTGCAGCGGCCGCCATCTTAGCTGCGCACTCACTGTCTCAGTGCCAAGTCTCAATCTCAGTCTCCAAGTCAATCTTTATAGGCATTAGGCATTAGGCAGGGATCGTGTGTGCATTAGGCTGGGCTTTATAGTGCGGCGTCCGCCATTTTGGGCGAACGCCGCACTATTAGAATATCGGCTGCTGGATGTTCCTCAGACTCCATTTAGCCTCCAGCACACGCTGTCTGTAACCTCATTTGTGCTGCTGTCTGGGACTTGTAGTGCCTCAGACTCCAGCACACGCTGTAACCTATTTTGTGCTGCTGTCTGGGACTTGTAGTGCCTCAGACTCCAGCACACGCTGTAACCTCATTTGTGCTGCTGTCTGGGACTTGTAGTGCCTCAGACTCCGTAGAGTGGTACAGCACACGCTGTCACCTCATTTAATAATAATAATATTAATTAATAACAATAATTAATAAATTAAAAAAGGAAATATTTGCGGCCTAAAAATAAAACCGCATAAGATATAAAAATGCATTTTTGAGTGATACAGATATACCACACCTGGCCCAAAAATATTTGTTTAGCGTACACATAAGCGCAGTGTACAGAATACGCAATTCTGCCACATATATAGTATATATATATAGTATAGAATACCCTACATTCTAATCCAAGGTTTTGTGTGTCCAAAAAACCGCATTAGATAAAAATTGCATTTTTATAGCACGCCATATCTAATAGTTAAAGAAATAAAGGGTATTTGATGTGAAGAAATACCACAAATATAAACACAGTTTTATATCTGTTACTGGTACCCAAGTTTTGTGGTTCAAAAATACGCTCTGTATTTAGTGACTAGGCCTGTTGCCAGATTTGTGCACGCCATATCTAATAGTTAAAGAAATAAAGGGTATTTGATGTGAAGAAATACCACAAATATAAACACAGTTTTATATCTGTTACTGGTACCCAAGTTTTGTGGTCCAAAAATAAGCTCTGTATTTAGTGACTAGGCCTGTGGCCAGTTTTGTGCACGCCATATCTAATAGTTACATAAAGAAGGGGTATTTGATCTGAAGAAATACCACAAATATAAAACACAGTTTTATATCTGTTACTGATACACATCAGTTTGCTGTAAACCAAGGTTTGGTTGCATAAAATACGCTCTTTACCGAATAGTCCTTTTTGCAACACGCAATATATCCTCTGTTTGGACAAATAGAGTGTATTTCACCTTCATAACTAGCTTTTCTAGCATAACCTTTACAATGGTGAACCCCAGGGGTAAGGGACGAGGACGAGGACGTGGTCGTGGGCGTCAAAGTGAGGTTGCAGGCAAAGGCCGTAGTCCTGGGCAGGGTGACACAGTACCTGCTTCTGATGGAGCACTGGAACGCCGCAGAGTACCCTTTTCTAGCTTCCTGTCCCAATTTACAGTGTCACGTGGCACACCCCTATTGGATCCCCAGCAGTGCGAACAGGTGATCAACTGGATAGCGGATAATGCATCCAGTAGTTTATCCACCGCCCAGTCTTCCACGCAGTCCACCAACGCTAGCCAAGGGAGTGGACCTCAGGATCTTTCAGCTCAACCTCCTCCCGCCCAGCCTGGCCCCTCCTTGGAAATTAGTGATTCAAATCCTGCATACTCCCAGGAACTGTTTTCCCAACCCTTCCTAGATTCACAAAGCACTGCTGAGCAGCAACCTGACCAGTGGGTCTGTCCCGATGCCCAAAATAGAGAGCTTTCCCAGTCTGTGGGTGATGAAAGTGGGGATTTACAAATAGTCTGTGGAGAGGTGTCTGAGGATGAGACACGGGTGTCAGACAGTGAGGTGCTTGTCAGTGCAGTAATTCCCAGGGGGGAGCAGGCTGATGAATGGGAGGAGGAGGAGCCGGTGGATGATGAGGTGACTGACCCCAGCTGGGTTGTTAGGCCTAGTCAAGAGAGTGCTTCGGAGGGGGAGGCAAGTGTAACATCAGAAAACGTTGCAAGAGGTAGACGTGCGACCAGAGGGAGAGGCAGGGCCAGAGTAATTTCATCAGACAGAGGTTCAACAAGTGAACCAGTTTGGTCGAGGCCTCGGTGTTCTAAAGTCTGGAGCTTCTTTAAAGAAAGTGAGGAGGACCGACGGACTGTGTTGTGCAACCTGTGCCACACCAAGCTCAGTAGGGGAGCCACCACTAGCAACCTAAGCACTACCAGCATGCGCAGGCATATGAGTGCTAAACACCCAACTCATTGGAATCAAGGCCGTTCACCTCCTTCTGGTCGCACCGCTGCTCCTTCCCCTGTGTCACATGCTAGCTCTGCCAGTAACTCCCCAGCCCAGGAGCCCGGCACCAGCGACTCCCGCCATGCAACCACCCCTGCACCTTCACCATCCCCCCCACAATCCACCAATGTGTCCCAGCGCAGTGTTCAGCTGTCTTTGCATGAAACATTTGAGCGCAAGCGCAAATATGCCTCCACCCACCCACATGCACAGGCCTTAAATGTCCACGTCTCCAAACTCCTGAGTTTGGAGATGCTGCCCTACAGGCTGGTGGAGACGGAGGCATTCCGCAACCTGATGGCGGTGGCTGCCCCTCGCTACTCCGTCCCAAGCCGCCACTATTTTTCTCGATGTGCCGTCCCAGCACTACACCAGCACGTGTCTCAGAACATCAACCGTGCCCTGACCAACGCGGTTACAGAAAAGGTCCACTTAACCACGGACACGTGGACCAGTGCTGGGGGGCAGGGACACTATATCTCCCTGACGGCACATTGGATTAATTTGGTTGAGGCTGGGACAGAGTCTGAACCGGGGTCAGCTCATGTGTTGCCCACACCCAGGATTGCGGGGCCTACCTCGGTGACTGTTTCCCAGGATTACTATACTTCTCCCCCCTCCTCCTCCTCCTCCTCCTCCTCCTCCACAAACACCACTTGTAAATTTCCATCCGTGGACACGCCACCTTCAGTCGGCAGCTGCAGTCGCAGCAGGACCGCAGTGGGCAAGCGCCAGCAGGCGGTGCTAAAACTGCTGAGCTTAGGTGACAAGAGGCACACTGCCCAGGAGCTGTTACAGGGCATGACGGCTCAGACGGATCTTTGGCTGGCGCCGCTGAACCTGAAAGCAGGCATGGTCGTGTGTGACAACGGGCGTAATCTGGTGGCGGCTCTGCAACTGGGCAGACTCACACACGTTCCATGCCTTGCCCACGTGTTCAATCTGGTGGTTCAGCGGTTCCTCAAGACCTACCCCAATCTGTCAGATTTGCTCACCAAGGTGAGACGCATCTGTGCCCATTTCCGCAAATCCACCACTGATGCTGCCACCCTGAGGGCAGTGCAACGGCGCTTACAACTGCCAGCTCACCGACTGTTGTGCGACGTGCCAACGAGATGGAATTCCACCCTACACATGTTAAACAGGGTTTACCAGCAGCGCAGAGCCATTGTAGACTGTCAGATGACCACTTCCACCAGAACCGGTAGTCAAGTTAGTCAGCTTCCTCAAATCTACAATGAGGAGTGGACGTGGATGTCTGATATATGTAAGGTGTTAAGCCACTTTGACGAGTCAACACTGATGGTCAGCGGGGATGACGCCATAATCAGCGTCACCATCCCGCTGCTTTGTCTGCTGAAAAAATCATTGCTCAGCATGAAGTCTGAGGCGCATCGATTGTCACAGGAGATGGGGGAAGAAGAGTTGACTGAGAGCCAGAACACCAGCCAGTCTGTTTCTCAGAGTGTAACTGAGGAGGGGGAGGAGGAAGATGAGGATGAAGAGGAGGAGACTGTGGGCGAGACTGAAGACGGTACCCATTCCCTCTTCTCAGTTCAGCGTGTTTGGGCTGAGGAGGAGGAGTTGGAGGAGGAGGAGGAGGAGGAAATGGAGAGTCGGCCTGTTGCGGAGGGGGAATTCTTACGTGTTGGGACTCTGGCGCACATGGCTGACTTCATGTTAGGCTGCCTTTCCCGTGACCCTCGCGTGAGAAAAATATTTTCCACCAGCGATTACTGGGTGTTCACCCTCTTGGACCCCCGGTACAAGCACAACTTTTCCACTCTAATTCCTATAGAGGAAAGGAGTATGAGACTGCATCAATACCAACTGGCCCTGGTGCACAAGCTGAAAATAGCCTTCCCATCTGACACCGCTAGCGGCAGAGGACGTGGTTCTGAGGGCCAACAAGCGAGGGAGAGGAGGGGAGCAGGCAGCTTGTCAAGCGCTGGCAGAGGATCAATCTCCAAGGCCTTTGCCAGTTTTATGTCACCCATGCAAGAGTATGCCACCAATCCACAGTCTAGACAGAGTAGAGGCGAGATTTACAGAAAGATGGTGAAGGACTACCTAGGTGACCATACCAACGTCCTGCATGATCACTCTGCTCCATACAACTACTGGGTTTCAAAGCTGGACACGTGGCCAGAACTGGCACTGTACGCCTTGGAGGTGCTGGCTTGCCCTGCCGCTAGCGTGTTGTCAGAGCGGGTCTTCAGTGCAGCTGGTGGCATCATCACCGATAAGCGTACACGCCTGTCAACTGACAGCGCTGACAGGCTGACGCTTATCAAGATGAATAAAGCATGGATTTCTACAGATTTCCACTCGCCACCGTGTTAAAGCAGCTCAAACTGAAGTCTGTCATGTCACCGTGCCACTCTCCGTGCTGACGCTGCTGACGCCTCCACATGCTGGGTCTTCGCTACCTCCAAACTATGTAATTGTGCCACTCTGTGGCCTCAATGTGTAAGGAATGATGCTGCTGCCGCCTCCTCAAGGGTCCGTCACCGTGCCACTCTCCGTGCTGACGCCTCCACATGCTGGGTCTTCGCTACCTCCAAACTATGTAAATGTGCCACTCTGTGGCCTCAATGTGAAAGGAATGATGCTGCTGCCGCCTCCTCAAGGGTCCGTCACCGTGCCACTCTCCGTGCTGACGCCTCCACATGCTGGGTCTTCGCTACCTCCAAACTATGTAATTGTGCCACTCTGTGGCCTCAATGTGTAAGGATTAAGGAATGATGCTGCTGCCGCCTCCTCAAGGGTCCGTCACCGTGCCACTCTCCGTGCTGACGCCTCCACATGCTGGGTCTTCGCTACCTCCAAACTATGTAATTGTGCCACTCTGTGGCCTCAATGTGTAAGGAATGATGCTGCTGCCGCCTCCTCAAGGGTCCGTCACTGTGCCGCTCTCCGGCCTGATGCTGCCTCCGCATGCCGTGCCCATAGCTGCCATGCTGTGTCAGGCTCAATTTCGGTGTGTTTCACCTGCTACCTCATCAAAGTGGGTCACTCTGTCACCACAAAGCTGTTGGCCATAATTTGGCGTAATGGTGCATTTGGGCAGCCTCAGAGGCAACTATGCATGCTGCCCCTGCTGTTTCCTGTCCATTCCAGTGTTGTTTCCATCATTTTCTGAGCTTCCCAGGTTTTTAGGCGACCTTCCCTGTGCAGAGCTTTGGTCCCGCTGAAAAATGTTCGAGTCTCCCATTGACTACAATGGGGTTCGTTATTCGAAACGAACACTCGAACATCGGGAGATGTTCGACTCGAACAACGAGCACCCGAACATTTTAGTGTTCGCTCATCACTAATCTTAAGCCTATCAAAAGCTTTTTGAGCCCGTGATGACCACTTAAAGGGCTTTTCCTTCTTTGTCAAGGAAGTAATGGGACGGACAATATCAGAAAAATTTCGAATGAAGCATCTGTAGAAATTTGCAAAACCAATAAAACGTTGGACCTCCTTAACGTTCTTGGGTACCGGCCAGTCAAGGATAGCCTGAATCTTACCAGATTCCATGTTCAGCCCCTGGGAAGAGATGATATAACCTAAGAACTGTATCTCAGAACGATGGAACTCGAATATCTCCGGCTTAATATACAGATGGTTCTCTTTCAAATGTCTTAAAACAGTTTTGACATGTTCTTCATGTTCCTGTGGAGAGTCAGAAAAGATTAGTATATCGTCCAAATAGATCACTACAAACTGGTCCAACAAATCTCTGAAAATGTCATTAGCAAGGTGATGAAACGTTGCAGGGGCGTTACAAAGCCCGAAGGGCATCACAAGAGATAAAAAGTGTCCATACCGGCATCTGAATGCTGTCTTCCACTCATCCCCTGGACGAATACGCACCAAATTATAAGCCGCATGAAGATCCAGTTTAGAGAACATCTTAGCATGGCGGACTCTTTCCAGTAATTCGGGAATCAGAGGCAAAGGGTAACGGTTTCGTACGCTTACCTTATTGAGTTCCCGATAGTCAACACAGGGTCTCAGGGTCCCATCCTTCTTCTTTACAAAAAAGATAGGTTCCCCTGCTGGTGAGGAAGAATGACGTACGTTATGATCCTTAGTGGTTGAGGATCACAAATAACTCCAGCTAAGTAACAAACATAGGACAAGCTCTAGGGAGGTGGCAAACTGGACTGACCGCAAATCTGAACCTATCCAAACACACTAGAAGTAGCCGGTGAACATGCCTAAAAATCCTAGACGTCTCGAGCCAGCCTGAGGAACTAACTACCCCTAGAGAGAAAGAAAGACCTCTCTTGCCTCCAGAGAAATAATCCCCAAAGATATAGAAGCCCCCAACAGATAATAACGGTGAGGTAAGAGGAAGGCACATACACAGGGGTGAAAGCAGATTCAGCAAATGAGGCCCACTAATACTAGATAGCAGAAAACAGAAAAGAGAATCTATGCGGTCAGTAAAAAACCCTTACAAAATATCCACTCTGAGATTTCAAGAACCCCCACACCAACGAACGGTGTGGGGGGAGAAACTCAGTCCCCTAGAGCAACCAGCAAGCGAGGAAATCACATTTTAGCGAGCTGGACAAAAAACATAATGAACACTGATAATCAAAAAATGATCAAACAAAAACTTAGCTTGTCTTGGAGAGACTGGGAGCAAGGTAGACACAAGGAATCTGAAGAGCACTGAATACATTGATAGCAGGCAAGGAACTGAGTCTCCAGGTGAGCTAAATAGGAAACAAACCAAGGATAACGAGCCAGCTGATGCAGCCAACCTGCAGAAAGACAACACTACACAGTACCGCTTGTGACCACTAGAGGGAGCTCAAAAATAGAATTCACAACAGTACCCCCCCCTTGAGGAGGGGTCACCAAACCCTCATCAAGACCCCCAGGGCGATCAGGATGAGCCGCGTGGAAGACACGAACCAAATCGGCCGCATAAACATCAGAGGCGACAACCCAGGAATTATCCTCCTGACCATAGCCCTTCCACTTAACCAAATACTGAAGCCTCCGTCTAGAGATACGAGAATCCAAAATCTTCTCCACCACGTACTCCAATTCGCCTTTGACCAGCACCGGAGCAGGAGGCTCAACAGAAGGAACCACAGGTACCACATACCTCCGCAACAAAGACCTATGGAACACATTATGAATGGCAAACGATGCTGGGAGATCCAAACGAAAAGACACCGGGTTAAGGATTTCCTAGATCTTATAAGGACCGATGAAGCGAGGCTTGAATTTAGGAGAGGAGACCTTCATAGGAACATACCGAGAAGACAGCCACACCAAATCCCCAACACGAAGTCAGGGACCCACACCGCGGCGGCGGTTGGCAAAGCGCTGAGCCTTCTCCTGTGACAACCTCAAATTGTCCACCACATGGTTCCAAATCTGCTGCAACCTATCCACCACAGAATCCACCCCAGGACAGTCAGAAGGCTCAACCTGACCCGAGGAAAAACGAGGATGGAAACCAGAATTGCAGAAAAAAGGCGAAACCAAAGTAGCAGAACTAGCCCGATTATTAAGGGCAAACTCGGCCAATGGCAAAAAAGTCACCCAATCATCCTGATCAGCAGAAACAAAACATCTCAAATAAGTTTCCAACGTCTGATTAGTTCGCTCGATTTGGCCATTAGTCTGAGGATGGAAGGCCGACGAAAAAGACAAATCAATGCCCATCTTAGCACAAAAAGTCCGCCAAAACCTGGACACAAACTGGGATCCTCTATCAGACACAATATTTTCAGGAATGCCGTGCAAGCGAACCACATTCTGAAAAAATAGAGGAACCAAATCGGAGGAAGAAGGCAACTTAGGCAAGGGCACCAAATGGACCATCTTGGAAAAACGATCACACACCACCCAGATGACAGACATTTTCTGAGATACTGGAAGATCCAAAATAAAATCCATGGAAATGTGCGTCCAAGGCCTTTTCGGAACAGGCAAAGGCAAAAGCAAACCGCTGGCACGAGAACAGCAAGGCTTAGCCCGAGCACAAATCCCACAAGACTGCACAAAGGAACGCACATCCCGCGACAAGGAAGGCCACCAGAAGGACCTAGCCACCAAATCTCTGGTACCAAAAATCCCAGGATGACCCGCCGGCCGCCAACACCGAAGAATGAACCTCGGAAATAACTTTGCTGGTCCATCTATCCGGGACAAACAGTCTCTCTGGTGGACAACGGTCAGGTCTATCCGCCTGAAATTCTGCAGCACTCGTCGCAAATCTGGGGAAATGGCAGACAAAATCACTCCCTCTCTGAGAATACCAGCCGGCTCAGAAACTCCCGGAGAGTCAGGCACAAAACTCCTAGAAAGTGCATCAGCTTTCACGTTCTTCGAACCAGGCAGGTATGAGACCACGAAGTTGAAATGGGAGAAAAACAACGACCAACGAGCCTGTCTAGGATTCAGGCGTTTGGCAGATTCAAGGTAAATCAGATTTTTGTGATCAGTCAAGACCACCACACGATGTTTAGCTCCTTCGAGCCAATGTCGCCACTCCTCAAATGCCCACTTCATAGCCAACAACTCCCGATTACCAACATCATAATTCCGCTCGGCAGGCGAAAACTTTCTTGAAAAGAAAGCACATGGCTTCATCACAGAGCCATCAGAGCTTCTCTGCGACAAAACAGCCCCTGCTCCAAAATCAGAAGCATCAACCTCGACCTGGAAAGGGAGAGAGACATCTGGCTGACATAAGACTGGAGCTGAAGAAAACCGGTGCTTCAACTCCCGAAAGGCCTCCACGGCCGCAGGAGACCATTTAGTCACATCAGAACCCTTCTTGGTCAAATCCGTCAAAGGTTTAACCACGCTAGAAAAATTAGCGATGAAATGACGGTAAAAATTAGCAAAACCCAAGAACTTCTGAAGACTCTTAACAGACGTGGGCTGAGTCCAGTCATGAATAGCCTGGACCTTGACTGGGTCCATCTCCACAGTAGAAGGAGAAAAAATAAAACCCAAAAAGGAGACCTTCTGTACTCCGAAGAGGCATTTTGAGCCCTTCACAAATAAAGCATTAGCACGCAGGACCTGAAACACCATCCTGACCTGCTTCACATGGGACTCCCAATCATCAGAAAAGACCAAAATGTCATCCAGATAAACAATCATAAATTTATCTAGATATTCTCGGAAGATGTCATGCATGAAGGACTGAAACACAGAAGGAGCATTAGAGAGTCCAAAAGGCATCACTAAGTACTCAAAATGGCCTTCGGGCGTATTAAATGCTGTTTTCCATTCATCTCCCTGCTTAATGCGCACAAGGTTATACGCACCACGGAGATCTATCTTGGTGAACCAACTGGCACCCTTAATCCGAGCAAACAAATCAGACAATAGTGGCAAAGGATACTGAAATTTGACTGTAATTTTATTCAGAAGACGATAATCTATACAAGGTCTCAAAGAACCGTCCTTCTTGGCCACAAAAAAAAATCCTGCACCAAGAGGGGAAGAGGATGGGCGAATATGTCCCTTCTCCAAAGACTCCTTTATATAACTCCAAATCGCGGCATGCTCTGGTATAGACAAATTAAAAAGTCGTCCCTTAGGGAATTTACTACCAGGAATTAAATTTATAGCACAGTCACAATCCCTATGAGGAGGCAGGGCACAGGACCTGGGCTCATCAAATACATCCTGGTAGTCAGACAAAAACTTAGGGACCTCAGAAGGAGTGGAAGAAGCAATAGACACCAACGGAGTATCGCCATGAATTCCCTGACAACCCCAACTTGACACAGACATAGCTTTCCAATCTAAAACTGGATTATGAGCTTGCAGCCATGGCAGACCCAAAACGACAACATCATGCAAATTATGCAGAACAAGAAAGCGAATCACCTCCTGATGTACGGGAGTCATGCACATGGTCATTTGCGTCCAATACTGAGGCTTATTCTCAGCCAATGGCGTAGCATCAATTCCCCTCAGAGGAATAGGAAATTCCAAAGGCTCCAGGACAAAACCACAGTGCCTGGCAAACGACAAATCCATCAGATTCAGGGCCGCACCCGAATCCACAAAAGCCATAACCGGGTAGGACGACAAAGAACAAATCAAAGTAACAGACAAAATAAATTTAGGCTGTATAGTATCAATGGAGACAGGTTTAGCGATTTTTTTAAAGCGTTTAGAGCATGCTGAGATAACATGAGTAGAATCACCACAGTAAAAGCACAACCCATTTTGACGTCTATGACTTTGACGCTCAATTCTGGTCAGAGTTCGGTCACATTGCATAGACTCAGGTCTCTGTTCGGAAAATACCGCCAAAGGATGAGCAGATTTGCGCTCCCACAAACGCCGAACAACCTGAATGGCTAAAGCCATAGAATCACTCAGACTTGCAGGGGTGGGAAACCCCACCATAACATTCTTAACGACCTCAGAAAGACCTTCTCTGAAATTTGCAGCCAGGGCACACTCATTCCATTGAGTAAGCACCGACCATTTCCGAAATTTTTGACAATACACCTCTGCTTCATCCTGACCCTGAGAGATAGCCAGCAACGCTTTTTCTGCCTGATTCTCAAGATTAGGCTCGTAATAAAGCAGTCCAAGAGCCAGAAAAAATGCATCTACATTAAGAAATGCAGGATCTCCTGGCGCCAGAGAGAAAGCCCAATCTTGAGGGTCGCCACGCAACAAGGAGATAACAATTTTAACTTGCTGAGCGGAATCACCAGAGAAACGAGGTCTCAGAGATAGAAATAACTTACAATTATTCTTAAAATTTAGAAACCTAGATCTATCTCCAGAAAACAACTCAGGAATGGGTATCTTTGGTTCTGACATATGGCTATGAATAACAAAATCCTGAATACTTTGCACCCGTGCAGTAAGATGATCCACACTAGAAGTCAGAGTCTGAACATTCATGTCTGCAGCTGAGCTCAAAACCACCCAGAGTTTAAAGGGATGAAAGAAGCTAAACAGACTGCAGCAAAGGAAAAGCGGGAGGAAAAAAAAAATGTACTCAGGTCTTCTTTTTATCCCACTTCTGCGATGAATTAAACACTTTCAGGCCTGCTATACTGTTATGATCCTTAGTAGTTGAGGATCACAAATAACTCCAGCTAAGTAACAAACATAGGACAAGCTCTAGGGAGGTGGCAAACTGGACTGACCGCAAATCTGAACCTATCCAAACACACTAGAAGTAGCCGGTGAACGTGCCTAAAAATCCTAGACGTCTCGAGCCAGCCTGAGGAACTAACTACCCCTAGAGAAAAAGAAAGACCTCTCTTGCCTCCAGAGAAATAATCCCCAAAGATATAGAAGCCCCCAACAGATAATAACGGTGAGATAAGAGGAAGGCACATACACAGGGGTGAAAGCAGATTCAGCAAATGAGGTCCACTAATGCAAGATAGCAGAAAATAGAAAAGGGAATCTATGCGGTCAGTTAAAAACCCTTACAAAATATCCACTCTGAGATTTCAAGAACCCCCGCACCAACTAACGGTGTGGGGGGAGAAACTCAGTCCCCTAGAGCAACCAGCAAGCGAGGAAATCATATTTTAGCGAGCTGGACAAAAAACATAATGAACACTGATAATCAAAAAATGATCAAACAAAAACTTAGCTTGTCTTGGAGAGACTGGGAGCAAGGTAGACACAAGGAATCTGAAGAGCACTGAATACATTGATAGCAGGCAAGGAACTGAGTCTCCAGGTGAGCTAAATAGGAAACCAACCAAGGATAACGAACCAGCTGATGCAGCCAACCTGCAGAAAGACAACACTACACAGTACCGCTTGTGACCACTAGAGGGAGCCCAAAAATAGAATTCACAACAGACGTATGAAGCCTTTGGCCAGATTTTCATCAATATACTTCTTTAAGGCTTGAAGCTCAGGTGCCGCCAAAGGGTATACATTACCAAAAGGAATAGGTGCCCCAGGAAGCAACTCAATGGGGCAGTCATAATGCCTGTGTGGAGGAAGCTGATCTGCATTCTTCTTGTCACAGATGTCAGAGAACTCTTTATATGCTGGAGGTAAAGAAAATACCTGTACATGTGGTTCCGTAGCCGTGAACTCAGGGACAGCTTCTGTTAACGCTGAGTTGCTCCTTGTTGGAAAGATAATCTCCTTGGTCTCCCAGTTGATAATTGGGTTCTGAGAACGCAACCAAGGAATGCCTAAAATCACAGGAAAATGAGGAGAAGAAATTAGCAAGAAAGAAAGTTGCTCCTGATGATTAGGCTCCAACAAAATTTCAAGGGGTACGGTCTCCTGATTCACAGGCCCAGAGATTAAAGGTAACCCATCCACTGTTTCCATGGTAATTGGAGAGGCTCTTTGCTGAATTTCAATACCATGTTCCTTGGCAAATGCTATATCCATGAAATTGCCACCTGCACCAGAGTCAATCATAGCTGCACTGGAAATCCACTGTCCTGAACACAGGATCTTAATAGGGAGAGAACAGTGAGAGTTCTTTTCATTAAGCTCCTTGGGGGGTGAAGTCATAGAAAGTGAATGGAATACAGCGCTTAAAGGCAGGCTACATTCAGAGATGTCAGATTCATCAACACAGTTGTCATACTCCCCTACTGCTGCTAGCACCTTGTTAGGCCATCTAGGACACTTAGGACAATTGATCAAGAAGTGGTCAGACTGGCCGCAGTAGAAACATAGACTTTCACGAAGGCGATGCTCCCGGCGCTCATTGATCTCGTGCCTCTGAACGAAATCAATTTGCATGGGCACCTCCTCCACCTCCCGAGATGTTTTACCTGCAGGCTCTTTGGAAGGAAGGGAAAAGTTAGAAATACGGTTATATGCAGCAAACTTCTCCTGCCTACGCTCAGTAAGGTGAATGTCAATGTGCCCACAATGCTGTATAAATGTCTCTAGCTCTTGTGGTGACTCAGAGTGAGCTAGTTAATCTTTTACAATACTAGACAGACCCCTTTAAAAATAGGCAATTGTGCATAACTGTCCCAATTGGTATCTACCGCTAATCTCCTGAATTCAGTAGCATACTCAATAACAGAACGTTTTGCCTGGCGTAAAGACAATAAAGCAGATTCAGCGGTTGCACGGCAATTAGGATCATCAAACATTAATGCCATAGCGGCCAAGAAATCATCCAAGTTATTTAACCGTGGGTCACGAGACTCAATCATCGGATTCGCCCAGGCGAGTGCTCGTGCGGTCAGCAGCATTATTACACACAATACTTTGGATCTATCATTAGGAAAACGGTCAGCATGCCCATCAAAATATAGCATACATTGATTCACAAAGCCACGAAATTTGTCGCGATCACCATTAAATCTGAATGGGGGCAACTTAGGTAGGCTAGCTGGTGGCGGTTACCCAGAGGGAAAAGTCGCTTGTGCAGCTATTTGCGTGCTTATGTCCTGAAAATCCCGTCCATACTGGGACTCTATGCCAGCAAGTTTGTTTTCCTGGGCTGCCATGCGGGTGCTTAAGTCCTGCAAAGTCTGTCCAAACACTTGTTGATTGAGTTCAAAGCTTCCAAACTTCTTTTGCAGACCTTCCACATCTTTCTGCAGTGATCTAATTATGGAAAACACCTGCTCTAGTCTGCTTTCTGCAGTCATTGTTCCAGCAGTCTCCTTTTTTTATTTTAGGCTATAGTATCCTGTAATAATTATAGGGGATAACTCAGAAGACTCTTTGCGTGGAACAAGACAACTACAGGACACAGTTTTATAAGTGGTAAAGTCTATATTATCACATGGTGATTCAAACAGGGGCAGAGAGAAACTCAAGTCCACAACACTTGGTGCAAATATCAAATGCAGCTCAGCAGTCTATAGGAAACTTCAGAGGAAAATGCAATCACGCAGAAAGTCTATGAAGCACAATTATTCTTTAGGATACTTGACACGAATAAGTCCTTGCTTAGTCCAAAACACAGATAGATATGCTTATAAGGCAGTTCAAATAATATCTTAGCTCAACCAGGGAGGTCTGGGTAATAGTCTCAGGTTCTTGCAGAGCAGAAACAGCTTACATGTCCAGGAAATGCAGATGGAAGCAAACACGAGCAGCAGATGAAGGAGGATTACTGGAACTGGTGTATGCAGCAGGAACTCAGAGCAGAATAGCAGGATAACCCCACAGGTTCACAGGAGCAGGTATATAGCCAGGGAGTCACCAGAGGTCAGGAGCTGGATGCAAGGCAGAATACTCTAGCACAGACTGAAGGCTGGGGTGGAGTTTTATAGCAGGAAGACACAGTGCACATGAGACCAAAGACACCATCTTGGAAAAGGACAGTAATGCACAAAAGGTAATAAAAAATGTTCAGAGTCCTGACAGCCACTCTGGTAGTACCCCCAATGCTACAAACTCCGGTAAGTTATTATTAAACCATATCGGCGAGAATCTAGTTAGACCCGTAACCCCCCGAACTTGTTTCAATCTGCTCCACAATTTACTTATCAAAAATATAGTTGGATACAATTTCCCCAATGCCCCCAGGGAACTATCCTCCAGACACTGTATTACTGGACATTGGTTTGTCACCATTTCCATCAAATGCTGTATCGCACTGGATGACACCTCATGCGCCCAGCCCTTCAAATGCTGACTCTGGGCTGCAAGAAAATATACTTCAGGGTTGGGCAAAGCCAAACCACCATCCTCCTTGGGTCGCTGAAGCGTCTCCAGTCTGATACGTGGATATTGCCTCCCCCATACCAAACTTCTAAAGAGGGAGTTAATCTGTCGAAATTTCCCACGCGGTATCCAAACTGGTGCGTTATGAAGGACATATAGTATTTTAGGCATCAAAACCATTTTAATAAGATTAACCCTACCCACTACCGATAAATGTAACTTAATCCAAGCATCCACTTTTGCCTTAAGTACACCTAAAACAGGAGTCAGATTCCTCTCTAGAAAGTCTGTGACTGGTACAGAGATCCACATCCCAAGGTACTTAAAATGATTTACCACCTTAAGACGCCCCTCCTCCAAAGGCTCACTCTCATTCTCTCCCATGTCATCTACCTTAAACAGAATTGATTTACTCCAATTTACCATCAGCACCGACAAAGAGCCAAATCCCTCAACAATCCCAATGGCGCCACCCAAGGAAGCAGCCGGGTCAGCCAGAAACAGTAGAACATCGTCCGCATACAACGCTATCTTCTCTTCAACTACCCCATACCTAAACCCGGACACCTCATCAGACTGTCGAATCTTGACGGCCAATGGTTCCACAGCCAGAGCAAACAAAAGAGGAGAGAGCGGACATCCCTGTCTCGTGCGTCTAGCTAGTTTTATAGACTGAGATAACTCCCCATTCACTCTGATTCTAGCCACCGGCTGCGAATACAGCAGCTGAATCCATGACACAAACTGCGATCCAAAACCCATGCACTTCAGCACCCGCCAGAGATATCCCCACTCCACGCTATCCAAGGATGCGATAACTCTCTGGCCACAGTTGTCAGACCTAAGCTGCAGATTCATAAACAGCCTCCGCAGGTTAACTGCTGTAGATCTGGAGCGCCCCCACACCGCCGCAGGGCCGAGGGGTACCCGGAGCCGGGCCTCTAGGTCTCAGTCCTGGGGTTGTCACGGTGGCTAGACCCGGTCCGTGGCCCTGTCCGTCAGTGGGGGGACGTCCGGTGAAGTAGGTGCTGTTAACGGTGGTGTAGCGGTGCAGTTGTGGGGTGCAGGTCGCGGTAAATAACGAGGACACCAGGTTGCAGTCTCTTTACCTCTTTACTGGAGATCTCTTGGTCCTCAGTCCGGAATCTGGCCCACCAGGCTGCGCAAGTCCGGCCGGTCCAATGGCACCTCCAGAGTTCTCCTCACAGGTGGAAATCAGTGCCTTCCTTCTTAGCGCTGTGTGTTGTAGTCCTTCCCTGCTGTGCTCACGGAAAGTACCCCACAACTGTTGTGTCTGTTTCTTAAGTTCCCTCACAACTCGATTAGATGTTCCTCTCTTATTCCGTCCCTCTCTGGTATTCAGGTTGGAACGGCACCCGTTTGTCAGGTAGGCCTGGAGTTCTTCCGGGACCCTAGAGACGCCCCTCTCCCGCAATTGCCCCCCAAGACTTCATAGGTGATATGTGGTAGACAGCCCGCCTGAGACTGACTGTCCTGCCGCTGTTTGGAGTATGGCTTAAAGCTGTATATTATTCCACTCCCTCGGCGTTCCGGCCACCGGTAATGCGCCTCAGCAAGGTGCTGCCTCTTTCAACAAAACCCCTGCTGGTATTCTCCGTCTGCTTGATCTCGTTTCTCACTCAGCACAATCTATCTCGCTTCTAGTCCTTTCTTGGGCACCGCCGCTATGCTGAGCAGGCACGGTCCCGTTACGTTCTTTCCAATGCCAAGCCTCTGCCAGGGTCCCACCCCTGGCAGAGACCCTACTGTCTCTTCCTCCACAACACCCTCTCTCACTAGGTGTTGCTTCGTTCAATCCAGTCAGCGTTCTCTCTAACTTCCTGCCTGACCCCCAGTTTACCCACTATGGTGGGGAGTGGCCTAATGAATAGCACCCTTAGCTCCCCCCGGAGGCCCAGCTGTGAAACATATTGGTGTCTGTGATACCTGATTGGAGGGACTCCTTCAGTGCCATCGAACGCACCATGGCTCCCCTTAGTGGCGGAGCCACAGTACTGCAACGACCAGGACTCTGGGGCGCTGCACTCCCCCCTGGTTAAACACAGTACTCCGGGACTGGGAAGAAAACAACAATACAGGTTAGCAAAAAGACATACAAATTTGTTGAGTGCAAAACAATAAGCATACTTGAACAGGCTTCCCTTTATGGGAGGTGAGGACACTTTAACGTTACAAAACATAATCAAATATCATAGCAACAGGCTACAATTTACTCTCATTACCCAACCGGGTATTCTACTAAGTGCAAATGCTGGAACAATAAATTAACATTGCCTTTAAGAAACATACACTCTTAGTTTATCAAAGGCCTTCCTATAATCACATTACAGGGCAAGGTAACTCTTCATTCTCCTACTTTTGAACCTGCAGGACCGCCTGTCCCTATGGCACCAGACCTACTGCCTCTCCTTTCTTTTACAAGACCGCCCCGTTCAGCCAGGGCCTACTGCCTTTCTCTACTATACATAGTATAGACATAACATTCCTTTCAGTTTGAGAACATGGAGCCCACTCTGCCTGGCTCCTATAAGGACTCACTCACTAACCCCTACGGGTCTACTTTCTGTCCTTAGTAACGAACTAACTTTCTATGGGGACGCAGGGTTTACCTTCTATCCTCACCTTCATTATTACTTTCTTACGTTTCTATCCATGCAGAACTCTAGTCCACCTCAACAGGCTTTCTGCATCTTTCCTTTTGAAGAACATTATTCAAACTTCACATTTCAAACATATTAAACACATATAACTTTTCATGTAAAACGGTTACATTTCTTGCAAAGCATCATCATGACATTACTGTTCGGAAACAGTATCACTTTCCAAGTTCAATTCTAACCTCCCCTTTAAGAGGAGATCAAGTCTCTCTGAGGTAGCTCTTCTTCTCAGCCTACCAGTCCATACCAGAGCTCCGGAATGGCATCTTCGCAAAGTGTCTTTAACTAAAACCAGTAGGAAGCACCTTTAAGAAGGTGCAAACTATTTACAGGAAAGTTTGAATCATGCACAGTCCATGATTACTGCAGTTTGTGTAACTTTGTGCAAAACTTCTGGAAAACAACAATAGTGACCCCGGGTCAACAAAGGGGTCACCTTTTAAAGTTTACCCTGGACGGGTTTAGCAGCAACAGGAACAAAAGAACAAACAGTAACTATTTACATTTTCATAAAGCAATAAAATCTTACTGGGGTTCTGCAGAAGGCGGCCTCTTATCCGGCCTCACCAGGCCAACAGATCGCACCGGTGAGCCAGGACGCCGTTCCGGTCCCAGTAATGATAAAATCCCTCGCCGGGAGGTCCTCCTTGTCGGCAGGTGCACCCGTCCCTCCGGGGCACGGCAAGGCTGGGCTTCCCGGGGTTCCGCAGGGCTGGGCTCTGCTGCTTTCCCCACTGAATCAGCTCCTTCTGGTGTTCCGGCAGCAGCCTGGAGGGCAACGCATCGTTGGACACCTTGGGCAAACCAGCCCGTCTCGCCAGTGTCCCTCCTCCACCTCGTGTAAGTGACGGCGTCTCCCGGCTCCAGGTCACGATCGAGCCTCCCGCTGCAAGGCTCCACCTCCTCCCGATCCACGCGGACCTGCAGCGGCTCTCCAATTTCCTGAATCACCCCTCTTCCATACCGGGGGTTAAAGGCCACCACTACACCCCAGTGTGAGGACGGGATCTCTGGAGCGCTGGTCAAGTCAACCTGTTCCGCAGGCTGGGGTCGGCTCCTCCATGCGGCCATCAGACGCCGCAGATGTTCAGCATCTGGTGAAATCTTCAAGTCCGGCGTCGGTGACATGCCTCCAGCCACGGCCGGGTGGGTGGCGACAGGGGACACTGGGGACAGACGAATCTCTGTGGGCTGGCCTAGCCGTGTAAGTACGTGGGCATCGGCCCTCAGCCGGCGGGCTAGCTGTCGGGCCTCGGCCGCAGCCACACGTGCTGCAGACAGCGGCAAAGGAGATCGACCCATTGGTGGCTCTGCGAGGGTCAGGCCCCGCAGCGTTGGCGTCTCGGAGGCTGTCTCGGGTTGCGCAGCCTCGGGCCGGACCGGGTCAGCTCCGCGTGGTGCTCCTGGTGTCGCCATCTTTATTTGTCCTCCAATGTCCTCTTTTCGCGGTCTCTTTCGTGGGCGGTCCCGTCCCCATGGTCTCCACCCTCCGACCAGGATCAGGAGGCGGACTTCGGCTGTTGACGGGCACGTCCTCAGGACACAGAAATACTTAGACTGGGCGGCCATTGCTGTTCGCGCTCTCCAGCTTGTCTACGCCCACTCCACGCCCCTCTTCTCTTCCTGCGCTCTCCTCAGCGCTGCAATGGCAGCGGATTTTGGCGGCAAATGGCACAACACAGTCTTTTCAATAAAGTACGGTTCAAGTACAGTAAATCACAGTCTCTAGGCACACATGACCTGATTCTTCAGGCTTAAGTAGATCCTGTTCGTGACGCCAAGTTGGAGCGCCCCCACACCGCCGCAGGGCCGAGGGGTACCCGGAGCCGGGCCTCTAGGTCTCAGTCCTGGGGTTGTCACGGTGGCTAGACCCGGTCCGTGGCCCTGTCCGTCAGTGGGGGGACGTCCGGTGAAGTAGGTGCTGTTAACGGTGGTGTAGCGGTGCAGTTGTGGGGTGCAGGTCGCGGTAAATAACGAGGACACCAGGTTGCAGTCTCTTTACCTCTTTACTGGAGATCTCTTGGTCCTCAGTCCGGAATCTGGCCCACCAGGCTGCGCAAGTCCGGCCGGTCCAATGGCACCTCCAGAGTTCTCCTCACAGGTGGAAATCAGTGCCTTCCTTCTTAGCGCTGTGTGTTGTAGTCCTTCCCTGCTGTGCTCACGGAAAGTACCCCACAACTGTTGTGTCTGTTTCTTAAGTTCCCTCACAACTCGATTAGATGTTCCTCTCTTATTCCGTCCCTCTCTGGTATTCAGGTTGGAACGGCACCCGTTTGTCAGGTAGGCCTGGAGTTCTTCCGGGACCCTAGAGACGCCCCTCTCCCGCAATTGCCCCCCAAGACTTCATAGGTGATATGTGGTAGACAGCCCGCCTGAGACTGACTGTCCTGCCGCTGTTTGGAGTATGGCTTAAAGCTGTATATTATTCCACTCCCTCGGCGTTCCGGCCACCGGTAATGCGCCTCAGCAAGGTGCTGCCTCTTTCAACAAAACCCCTGCTGGTATTCTCCGTCTGCTTGATCTCGTTTCTCACTCAGCACAATCTATCTCGCTTCTAGTCCTTTCTTGGGCACCGCCGCTATGCTGAGCAGGCACGGTCCCGTTACGTTCTTTCCAATGCCAAGCCTCTGCCAGGGTCCCACCCCTGGCAGAGACCCTACTGTCTCTTCCTCCACAACACCCTCTCTCACTAGGTGTTGCTTCGTTCAATCCAGTCAGCGTTCTCTCTAACTTCCTGCCTGACCCCCAGTTTACCCACTATGGTGGGGAGTGGCCTAATGAATTGCACCCTTAGCTCCCCCCGGAGGCCCAGCTGTGAAACATATTGGTGTCTGTGATACCTGATTGGAGGGACTCCTTCAGTGCCATCGAACGCACCATGGCTCCCCTTAGTGGCGGAGCCACAGTACTGCAACGACCAGGACTCTGGGGCGCTGCAGATCTATCAGGCATAAAGCCAGACTGATCCGGGTGCACCAGATTAGTAATGACACTTGACAGACGGGTCGCTAACACCTTGGCCAGAAGCTTGACATCCATAGTAAGCAAAGAAATTGGACGATATGACTCAGGTTTCCCCAAATCTTTATCCTCCTTTGGAATGACCACTATTATGGCTTCTCTCATGGAAGCTGGCAGATACCCTCTACACTTAGCCTCATCTAGAACCACCTTTAATCTGGGAACTAACACCTCTCCCATGCTTTTATAGATTTCAGCGGGCAGCCCATCAACACCAGGCGCCTTCCCATTAGCCATAGACTGTAGTGCCCGACCCAGTTTCTCCTCCGTAATAGGGGCCTCCAAGCTCTCCCTATCTACCTCACTCAGTCTCGGCAGCCCCAAACCCTCCAAGAAAGCCACTGTGTCTCCCACCGATTCATCCACTCAAGAGGAGTATAGGTTCGCGTAAAAATCCGCGAAAACCTTCAAAATCTCAGAGGTTTCGGAGACTCTACTTCCACTTCCAGAAACCAACGAGTGGACAAACGAGGTACTCCTCTGGGCAGCAGCCACCAACGACAGCATATTACCCACAGTTTCTCCCTCCTGATAATAAGTCAGCCTCTGAAATTCCCGCTTCCTTTCAGCCTTTCCCAGCAGAATTGTCTCCATATGATTTTGCGCTGTTTTTAATCTATTCCCAGCCTCAGGAGTTCCCAATATTACCATCTCATCTTCCGCTGCCCTCAGCTCGTCAACCGCAGCCTTCTCTGCCTCTCTCGTCTTATGCTTACACCTACTAATATCTCTAAACAGTAACCCTCTCAAGTATGCCTTCATAGCCTCCCAAACAGTAAGAGCGTCTGTGCCAATTAGGGTGGATCTTCCACTCTCCCCTACTCGCGGCCCGCGGCCCCAGCAATTTAAACTGTACCTCAATTGGACTGTGGTCCAAGAGGGCCCTCGGTAAGTATCGCACATCTCCCACCATCGTGTCTAACAGATGATTACCCAAAGCCATATCAATTCTGGACAGAGTACTATGAGCCGATGAATAACATGAATACCCCCTCTCCCCGACATGTCTAACTCTCCATAGGTCAATCATACCTATTTCACGAACATAGGTGCCAAATGTAGTAGTGTGCCCCCATCGTTCCACCCGCTCCAACACCTCTCTAATTTTCTCGCTTGAGTAAGGGGGTGGAATATACATTGCTGCTATACACAACATCACTCCATGTATTATACATTGTATCACCACATACTGACCATTCACATCCACATGTATCTTCACCTCTTCATACTGCACTCCCACAGGTACCAACACTGACACTCCCCTTGAATACGTAGAGAAGGTAGAATGGTATGCCCTCTGTATCCATCGCCTATTTAGTACATCCACCCTGCGTCTCCAGCAGACATATCATTGAAGCCCTTTGATCTCTAACATATTGCAGACTCACGGCTCGCCTAGACTTATCCGCAAGGCCTCTTACATTCTAACTCAGTATCTTAATGCGGCCCCCATCATGTGACTCATCATCCCTCATTATATCTTTACTCCCAATTATGAGCTGTCTAACCTCCCTCACCCCCTACCAAAACCCAACTTCCTGCCTAACCCTCCCAATGCTACACATTCTGCCTCTTCTCAAGAGTGGGGCACCACCACCCATTGCGAACACTCTCCCTTACGTTACCTTCTCCACCCGCCTCCCGCTACCGTAAATAACAATATTTCGTACATGTCTTAAACAGAACAAAACATTTCAACGTGTATAAACATGTAGAAAAAGAACAAATCAAGCTTGCAGTATGCCGCATAACCCTCCTCCCCCGTGCACGACAGCCATTACTGCACCCTCTGGCCATTTACTCAATAAGGCCCAGCTCAGCCCTCAATCTTTACCCATCCCCATAGCAAATATGCTATCAATCACAAATCTCTTCTCCGGCAACAGTGAAATATTCCCCATCCGGGTCTCCCCGGTAGTTCAATCTCCTTTTCCCTTAATATGTTTAGCATTGGTGTCAATCCACTGGGTAGTCAATCCTCTGGTGTCAGGAAAAAGTGGGTTTTATCAAAAGCCACCACTCCACCAACTTTGCTGGAAACATCATGGAGTATTGCACTCCCAGTTCCCTCAGTCGTCTCTTGAACTTCATCTGTTGTTTGTGAACCACAGCAGAATAGTCGGGATAAATAGCAATTCTTTGACCTCCAACCGTCATATCCGCCATATCCCTAGCCTTCCTCAGGATAATGTCTCTGTCCCTGTAGTTCAGAATTTTGGCAAGCATAGTATGGGGATTCGCTCCTGGGGCAGGGGGCTTCGGCGGGACCCTATGAGCTCTCTCAACTGCAAACACTTTTGTCAGCACTGTGCCACCAATGTTCTCCAACAGCCAGCTTTCAATGAACTCAGTGGGATTTCTCCCCTCAGTTTTTTCAGGGATACCCACTATACAAATATTATTCCTTCTGGGCCTATTCTCCAGATTCTCATTTTTGGCAGCCAGCTCTGATATCGCTTGAGCAAACTTTTTCTCCGCTTTTTGCAGCTGAACTATATGATCTTCAGCAGTGCTCACCCTCTCCTCCTCCACCCCCATGCGTCTGTCCATCTTCTGCAGGGCTGCGCTTATCTGTGCTGTGTCTCTTTTAACCTCCTGTATCTGAAGGGTCAGGGACTGTTTGCATGAGGAAACCAGTACAAAGACATCCCTGAGGGTCGGCTCAGCTCCTGGTATCATGTCTTCAGGTCCCCCCTACTGCCACCACCATGCTGTTTTCCTCCCTCCCCTTCTGTACCTCTTGCTCTCTTGCTGGGATCCCCTCCTCCTCCTCGATATCAGCTCCAGCTCCCTTCTCTGCCTCCTCCGTTGCTCCCACTCTGGCGAACTGCTGGAGCTTCGCCGCCACCTCCATGCGCTTCTGACATGCGGCATTAGCTTTATCAGCTTCTTCTCTGGCCTTGGCGCCATCTTGGCCGGCACCTGCATCCCCGGCTCCCGCGTCCTTCTGCCTTCTCCTAGTAATTTCCTCCAGTGTTGGGGCTACTGCTCAGCACCGCTTTGCTCCCCAGACCTTTAGCCAGCCGGTAAGCAGCAAAAAAGACCGGTCAGCGGCGACTGCTCAGGATTTTAAGACAAAACAGTTGCGGGAGCACTCTGCTGTGGGTCTGCTTACATGGCCAGTTAGGACACGCCCCAGACATCAATCTCCTTACACTTGCTGCAGTTAAAACAACCTACTAAAAGACTCTTTAACAGTTCTTCAGACACCAGCCTCTGTGATGGCAAACCTCTTCACTCACAGGCATTGGCACACATTTTTACTTTAGTATGGCAATTGTCACAGTAAGAAATTATTCGTTTTGCTCTCCTCTGCTCTGACTGAACTTATTATATTTCATCCTTAGGGTAAGTTCGCACTGGGTGTTTTTACTGTGTTTTTTCTGCAGCTGAAGCGAGGGGGAGCCAGGGAGGTAGTCATGGCCGATAGTAATCCTTGGATCACTCCCTGGTCCCTTCCCAGTAAAAGTTCACATTTCTCTGCTGCATTAGCTCTGTGCTGACTCTCTGTGCCATCTGGACTTGCCCGGCATGGGGATATCTTCCTTACAGACGGATCCACAATAAAGGAGACTCACTCCGGCTTAACTTCAATATCAACTTGTTTACTCAGCACAGTCCATTAAAATACAGGCACTTCAGGTATCACATTCAGTACCTTCTCTTCTGTCCCTGTTCTGTTCTTTCCTTCTCTATGCTCAGCCCCGGGTCAGACCGAATAATCCAGTCCCGCAGAATCTATTCCATCTGGAATTCTTGCCTCACATGGGGCTCTGGAAAGAAATCTGCTTTCAAGGTCTGAATATGAATTTCTACTTCCTAACTTTCCTCTGCAGGCCACTTTTTATACGCTACCCAAGATACATAAGGGTATAAACCCACTAAAGGGACGCCCCATTGTATCTGGGGTAGACTCTTTAACACAGAATTGTGGCCTGTATTTGGAGGAAATCTTCAGGCCATTTGTTGTATCTATTCCCTCGTATCTGAGGGATACTACAGACCTGTTGAAGAAAATAGAAGGTATACAGCTTGAGAGAGGATCTTGGTTGGCGTCAATTGACATCGAAGCATTGTATAGTAGTATACCACATGATGTAGGGATAATAGGAGTCCAACACTACCTTAAACAAAGATCGGTGGTATGCAGGGACCACAATGACCTAGTAACCTCTCTACTCAAATTCGTGCTAATGCATAATACGTTTACATTTGATGGCAAGAACTACCACCAGCTCAGGGGCACTGCGATGGGGTGTCCCTGTGCCCCATCGTACGCAAATTTGTTCCTGGGCTGGTGGGAGGAGACAGTTGTGTTTTGCGAGGACACGAAATGGTGGCATGAATTTGTAGCCATCTGGCTCAGATTCATAGATGATGTTTTTATGATCTGGACAGGCACTAAAGAGCAATTTTTGAACTTTATCACCGAGCTCAATATTAACACCATTAATTTGAGGTTCACATCGGAAATCCACAGGGAGGATTGGCTTTCTTAGATGTGAAAATCAGAAAAGCAGCGGATGGTAGTTTAATGACAAACATTTACCGGAAACCGACAAGTACCAACAGCCTCTTGAACTGGAATAGTCATCATCCCGCCCCTTTAAAAAGGGGAATTCCGAAGGGCCAGTTCTTGAGGTTAGAACGGAATTGTTCTGATACGGGTACTTTCCATAGCCAGGCTGGTGACATGATGTTTAGATTTAGGGAAAAGAACTATCCAGCACACGTGCTGAACACGGCATATCAGACCGCGGCTAACACGGACAGACAACGGCTCCTACACAAACAGGAAACCCAAGTGAACAAGGAGGAGGTCATTAGGATTATAGGTACATATGACCATCAACATCAAAGGGTAAGAGAAGCCATTAATAAACACCGGGACATACTAATGATGGACCCGGACCTTAGAGGTATCCTAAGTACACACCCGGACATCACCTTTAGAAAAGGTAAATCTCTGAAAGACAGTTTAGTCCATAGCCACTACATGAAGCCAACGACTGAGGCCTCTTGGCTGGGGAGAAAACCATGTGGCTTCTACCGATGTGGGGGTTGTCAGATGTGTAGGTGGATGAAACCTAATAAATCATTTATGAGTTCTTCAACACATAAGATCTTCTATCAACGTGATTTTTCGAACTGTAAATCTGTAGGTGTAGTCTACATGGCTACATGCCCCTGCCCCAAAGATTACATCGGAAAAACCAAAAGGGAATTCCACAGGAGGGTAGGGGAACATGTAGGAGATATCAGAAGCGGAAGAGATACATCCCTGGCACGACACATGAGACTACAACACGCTAATGATCCGCTGAACATAAAATTTGCCATAATTGAAGTAGTTAAACCTAACCCCAGAGGGGGAGATGTTGTGAACTCCGTTTTCAGGCTCCCTCTTGTGCTCACAGATGGTATTGTGTGACTTTGGTTTTTTGGCTCCCCCTGGTGGTTTGGTTTATTATCCTGCGGGTCTGGCTGGATCAGCTGCCTCGTTATTCACCAGGGAGGCTCCTATTTAGCTCTGCTTCACTTCCACTTGTTGCCGGCTGTCAATGTATTCAGTGCTATTCTGATTACTCCTGATTATCCCGTTTTCTGCCTCTTCAGGATAAGCTAAGTTCTGTTTGAATATTTTTTGCTCTTCTGCCTGCAATATGATTTCTGTGTATGATGAGTCTAGTCCAGCTTGCTAATATGTGATTTCTTTTTGCTGGTAAGCTCTGGGGTACGGAGTTGCTTCCCCCGCACCGTTAGTTGGTGCGAGGGCTCGAGCAATCTCTGCGTGGATATTTTGAATAGGGTTTTTTATTGACCGCACAGTTCCCTTCCTATTTTCTGCTATCTAGTATTAGCGGGCCTCATTTGCTAAATCTGATTTCATCTGTGCGTTTGTGCTTTCCCCTTAACTCACCGTTAATATTTGTGGGGGGCTATTCTATATCTTTGGGGTCATTCCACTGAGGCAAGAGAGGACTTTCTTTCCTTCCAGGAATAGTCAGTTTCTCAGGCCGTGACGAGACGTCTAGGATTTTTTAGGTAACGTTCCACGGCTGCCTATAGTTGTTTGCGGATAGGATCAGGTTGCGGTCAATCTAGTTACCACTTCCCCAGAGCTAGTTCAGTTACTTAGCTAGTCCGACCTGCGATCCTCGCCACTAGGATCATAACAGTACAGCCGGCCTATAAAGTGTTAATTGCATGGCAGAAGCAGGAGAAAAGAAGCTTGGAGATTTTTTATTTTTTTTTTGCTGCCGTGTGTCTAGCTGCTGTGTGTCTGGCTTCTCTCCTCCTCTTAATCTTGGTGTGGCTCTGAGTTCAGCTGCTGATATGGATATCCAGAGTTTAGCCTCCAGTGTAGATCATCTTGCTGCAAGGGTACAAAGTATTCAGGATTTTGTTGTGCACAGTCCTATGTCAGAGCCTAGAATACCTATTCCAGAGTTGTTTTCTGGAGATAGATCAAGGTTCCTGAATTTTAAGAACAATTGCAAGTTGTTTCTTTCTTTGAAACCTCGTTCCTCTGGGGATTCTGTTCAGCAAGTTAAGATTATTATTTCTTTCTTGCGCGGCGACCCTCAAGATTGGGCCTTCGCATTGGCGCCAGGGGATCCTGCATTGCTCAGTGTGGATGCGTTTTTTCTGGCCCTTGGATTGCTCTATGAGGAACCTAATCTTGAGAACCAGGCTGAAAAAGCGTTGTTGGCCCTCTCTCAGGGGCAAGATGATGCAGAGGTGTACTGCCAGAAATTTCGGAAATGGTCGGTGCTTACTCAATGGAATGAGTGTGCCCTGGCTGCAAATTTCAGAAAAGGTCTTTCTGAAGCCATTAAGAATGTCATGGTGGGGTTCCCTACGCCTGCAGGTCTGAATGAGTCAATGACTCTGGCCATTCAGATTGATCGGCGTTTGCGGGAGCGCAAACCTGCACACCATTTGGCGGTGTCTTCTGAACAGACACCTGAGTCTATGCAATGTGATAGAATTCTGACCAGAAGTGAACGGCAAAATTATAGACGGCAAAATGGGTTGTGCTTTTACTGTGGTGACTCAGCTCATGTTATCTCAGCATGCTCTAAGCACACAAAAAAGATTGATAAATCTGTCACCATCGGTACTTTACAGCCTAAGTTTATTTTGTCTGTTACCCTGATTTGTTCCCTGTCATCTTACCCGGTTATGGCTTTTGTGGATTCAGGTGCTGCCCTGAGTCTGATGGATTTGTCATTTGCCAGGCGCTGTGGTTTTGTTTTGGAGCCTTTAAAATTCCCTATTCCACTAAGGGGAATTGATGCTACACCATTGGCTACAAATAAACCTCAGTACTGTACACAAGTGACCATGTGCATGACTCCTGTTCATCAGGAGGTGATTTGCTTTCTTGTATTGCATAATTTGCATGATGCTGTCGTGTTGGGCCTGCCATGGTTGCAGACTCATAATCCAGTCCTGGATTGGAAAGCAATGTCTGTGTCAAGTTGGGGTTGCCAGGGAATTCATGGCGACGCTCCTGTGGTGTCAATTGCTTCATCCACTCCTTCTGAGGTCCCTGTGTTTTTGTCAGATTACCAGGATGTATTTGATGAGCCCAAACTCAGTTCTCTACCTCCTCATAGGGATTGTGATTGTGCTATAACTTTGATTCCTGGTAGTAAGTTTCCTAAGGGACGACTTTTAAATTTGTCAGTGCCGGAGCATGCTGCTATGCGGAGTTATATAAAGGAGTCTTTGGAGAAAGGACTTATTCGCCCCTCCTCCTCCCCTCTTGGTGCGGGGTTCTTTTTTGTGGCGAAGAAGGATGGTTCCTTGAGACCTTGTATTGATTATCGCCTTCTAAACAAAATCACGGTCAAATTTCAGTATCCTTTGCCATTGTTATCTGATCTATTTGCTCGCATTAGGGGGTCTAGTTGGTTCACCAAGATAGATCTTCGTGGTGCGTATAACCTTGTGCGTATTAAGCAGGGTGATGAATGGAAAACTGCATTTAATATGCCCGAAGGCCATTTTGAGTACTTGGTGATGCCTTTTGGACTTTCGACTTTCTAACGCTCCTTCTGTCTTTCAGTCCTTTATGCACGACATCTTCCGCGAATATCTGGATAAATTTATGATTGTGTATCTGGATGATATTCTGATTTTTTCGGATGATTGGGAGTCCCATGTTAAGCAGGTCAGGATGGTGTTTCAGGTCCTGCGTGCCAATGCTTTATTTGTGAAGGGCTCAAAATGTCTTTTTGGAGTCCAGAAGGTCTCTTTTTTGGGTTTCATTTTTTCTCCTTCTGCTATTGAGATGGACCCAGTCAAGGTTCAGGCTATTCATGACTGGACTCAGCCTACATCTGTTAAGAGTCTTCAGAAGTTCTTGGGTTTTGCTAATTTTTACCGTCGCTTCATCGCTAATTTTTCTGGTGTTGTTAAGCCATTGACGGATTTGACCAAGAAGGGTTCTGATGTTACTAATTGGTCTCCTGCGGCTGTGGAGGCCTTTCGGGAGCTGAAGCGCCGGTTTTCTTCGGCTCCGGTCTTATGTCAGCCAGACGTCTCCCTTCCTTTCCAGGTCGAGGTTGATGCTTCTGAGATTGGAGCGGGGGCTGTTTTGTCGCAGAGAAGCTCTGATGGCTCTGTGATGAAGCCATGTGCTTTCTTTTCAAGAAAGTTTTTGCCTGCCGAGCGGAATTATGATGTTGGTAATCGGGAGTTGTTGGCTATGAAGTGGGCATTTGAGGAGTGGCGACATTGGCTCGAGGGAGCTAAGCATCGTGTGGTGGTCTTGACTGATCACAAGAATTTGATTTATCTCGAGTCGGCCAAGCGGCTGAATCCTAGACAGGCTCGTTGGTCATTGTTTTTCTCTCGTTTTGATTTCGTGGTCTCATACCTGCCTGGTTCGAAGAATGTGAAGGCTGATGCTCTTTCTAGGAGTTTTGTGCCTGACTCTCCAGGTGATTCAGAGCCAGCTGGTATCCTCAGAGAAGGGGTGATTTTGTCTGCCATCTCCCCAGATTTGCGACGAGTGCTGCAGGAGTTTCAGGTGGATAGACCTGACCGTTGTCCACCGGAGAGACTGTTTGTCCCGGATAGATGGACCAGCGGAGTTATTTCCGAGGTTCATTCTTCGGTGTTGGCAGGCCATCCTGGGATTTTTGGTACCAGAGATTTGGTGGCTAGGTCCTTCTGGTGGCCTTCCTTGTCGCGGGATGTGCGTTCCTTTGTGCAGTCTTGTGGAATTTGTGCTCGGGCTAAGCCTTGCTGTTCTCGTGCCAGTGGCTTGTTGTTGCCTTTGCCTGTCCCGAAGAGGCCTTGGACGCACATTTCCATGGATTTTATTTCAGATCTCCCTGTCTCTCAGAGAATGTCGGTCATTTGGGTGGTGTGTGATCGTTTTTCTAAAATGGTCCATTTGGTGCCCTTGCCTAAGTTGCCTTCCTCCTCCGAGTTGGTTCCTCTGTTTTTTCAAAATGTGGTTCGTTTGCACGGGATCCCTGAAAATATTGTTTCCGACAGAGGATCCCAGTTTGTGTCTAGATTTTGGCGGACCTTTTGTGCTAAGATGGGCATTAATTTGTCTTTTTCGTCGGCCTTCCATCCTCAGACGAATGGCCAAACCGAGCGCACTAATCAGACTTTGGAAACCTATTTAAGATGTTTTGTTTCTGCTGATCAGGAAGACTGGGTGACTTTTTTGCCATTGGCCGAGTTTGCCCTTAATAATCGGGCTAGTTCTGCTACTTTGGTTTCGCCTTTTTTTTGTAATTCAGGGTTTCATCCTCGTTTTTCCTCGGGTCAGGTGGAGCCTTCTGACTGTCCTGGAGTGGATGTTGTGGTGGATAGGTTGCATCAGATTTGGAATCATGGGGTGGACAATTTGAAGCTGTCACAAGAGAAGGCTCAGCGCTTTGCCAACCGCCGTCGCTGTGTGGGTCCCCGACTTCGCGTTGGGGATTTGGTGTGGTTGTCTTCTCGCTTTGTTCCTATGAAGGTCTCCTCTCCTAAGTTTAAGCCTCGGTTTATCGGTCCTTATAAGATTTTGGAAGTCCTTAACCCTGTGTCATTTCGTTTGGCCCTCCCGGCATCGTTTGCTATTCATAATGTGTTCCATCGGTCATTGTTGCGGAGGTATGTGGTGCCTGTGGTTCCTTCGGTTGAGCCTCCTGCCCCTGTGCTGGTTGAGGGAGAATTGGAATACGTGGTGGAGAAGATCTTGGATTCTCGTATTTCTAGACGGAGGCTTCAGTATTTGGTTAAGTGGAAAGGCTATGGTCAGGAGGATAATTCCTGGGTTGTCGCCTCTGATGTTCATGCGGCCGATTTGGTTCGTGCCTTCCATGTGGCTCACCCTGATCGCCCTGGGGGTTTTGATGAGGGTTCGGTGACCCCTCCTCAAGGGGGGGGGTACTGTTGTGAACTCCGTTTTCAGGCTCCCTCTTGTGGTCACAGATGGTATTGTGTGACTTTGGTTTTTTGGCTCCCCCTGGTGGTTTGGTTTATTATCCTGCGGGTCTGGCTGGATCAGCTGCCTCGTTATTCACCAGGGAGGCTCCTATTTAGCTCTGCTTCACTTCCACTTGTTGCCGGCTGTCAATGTATTCAGTGCTATTCTGATTACTCCTGATTATCCCGTTTTCTGCCTCTTCAGGATAAGCTAAGTTCTGTTTGAATATTTTTTGCTCTTCTGCCTGCAATATGATTTCTGTGTATGATGAGTCTAGTCCAGCTTGCTAATATGTGATTTCTTTTTGCTGGTAAGCTCTGGGGTACGCAGTTGCTTCCCCCGCACCTTTAGTTGGTGCGGGGGCTCGAGCAATCTCTGCGTGGATATTTTGAATAGGGTTTTTTATTGACCGCACAGTTCCCTTCCTATTTTCTGCTATCTAGTATTAGCGGGCCTCATTTGCTAAATCTGATTTCATCTCTGCGTTTGTGCTTTCCCCTTAACTCACCGTTAATATTTGTGGGGGGCTATTCTATATCTTTGGGGTCATTCCACTGAGGCAAGAGAGGACTTTCTTTCCCTTCAGGAATAGTCAGTTTCTCAGGCCGTGACGAGACGTCTAGGATTTTTTAGGTAACGTTCCACGGCTGCCTATAGTTGTTTGCGGATAGGATCAGGTTGCGGTCAATCTAGTTACCACTTCCCCAGAGCTAGTAGTCTGTTCAGTTACTTAGCTAGTCCGACCTGCGATCCTTGCCACTAGGATCATAACAGGGAGACTGGGATAGGGTGATTCTACAGAGGGAATGTGAGTGGACGTTTAGAATGGATACCATGTCCCCAAAGGGGATAAATGAACAACAGTCATTCACTTGCTTTCTGTAGCGCCTTGGCTCTTAAAATGTGTTCATCAATATTGAACATATCTGTATATAGGGACTTTAAGTCAAATATAGGGACCTGGACCTGCTCTCGACTGTTATTGGCCCCCACTGTATAGGGGGATACATAGATTAGTATGTACAATTTTTGAATGATAGAAATCCTCATTTACCTGCGGCCGTAATGTGATTGGCAGTTGTTTAACGTATGACCCCCAGATGGGGAAGAAGTAAATTAGATAGGCTGGACTTATGCATAAACATACGGCCAATTCCCCAATAGGACCATGACAATGTGCTGAATGAGTGAACAGTATGGTCTATGGTGATTTGCGATGATGTGCATATCAAGCACCTCTTAATTTGGGTATTATTATAATATGAGCACGTTCTCAATTGAGCGCAGCCCGTAGAATTTAGCATTGAAGCCAGTGATAAGGACTTTATTTTGATCTCCAACTCTGGCTATTGGAGACTACAATGCAACTAACGCATAGGATGCATTACTATAGCAACGGTATCCCAACCAATCTAATCGGACGGAACGAGCATGCGCAAATAACACTAGGTGGTACGCAGAGATGGATATAGCGTTCCACCCTGAGCAGGCGTACTAGATATCATGGTCCGGAGGGGGATTTTTCGTTTGCTCTAGCCCCTGGCCTTAGAACAGGAAGTGCGTAGGCAGGGGGCGTATATACAACACCTCCTTAGCATTTTTGGGCAGACGTAGTGTGTTCTCGGTGGAACGCAGGGATTCATCTAGCGTTCCACCTCTGAGCAAGCGCAATGGACGATCCCTGTGGCCGTAGGGGAGACACCATGCGCTACGTCACATCCGGCCTCTGAACAGGAAGTACACGCGCGGGACGTTTTGGCGGTCCGGTTTAAAATGAGGTAATAGCATCAGTGTTCCTAAGGATTATCAACCATCGAGACACATGGCACTAGATCCAGCCTCCTGATGAGCCAGAGGGGCGAAACGCGTTGAGGCTACACAGTGACAAGGCGGACGGCACATTAACCCCACGATGAGTATCTAATTTGGCGTAATTTAAATGGGCTATATTCCTGTTGGAATCTGATGGCTAGGTTTCTGTGGCCATAAGGGCATAAGATTGATCATACGCAAATGCATGATTTGGTACAATCGGTGGTGTTCTGATGATAGACATCCCAGAGGGGATAAATCAGAGATTGATGGGCTATCAATTGATTCTATGTACTGGGCCCTTGGACGCTATCCTTGGAATTGTTAATGTATAAGCGTGGTATCTGGTGACATTGATGTAAGTGGCCACTATCTTATAATAAATCAACAGCACCTTCAATGTCAGACGGTTTATCTAAACCTTTAGAAAGCCACGCTAGCCTATATAAGCAGAAATAAGTGGGTTGTATTTTTTAGACATACGCTGCCATATGCCTTTGTCTACATGTGCTCTACTTTGTTTTTAATTCACGGTGTGGGGTTTAGGATTCCCTAGACGTAGGTTTGGTCTTTGTTTAGTCCGCATGGGTCCTTTAGTACACGATTGTGTGGGTAGAGGGCCCCAATGGTTGGTTAGGGCCTTCTAGGGACCCTAGGGCGAGCCGTCGTGGAGCGGGGGTGCCATAACGCTATCCCATAGGGTGCCAACCCCCGCCGATAGGCAGACCATTATGTAGACAGTATATAGGGTATACCTATTTCTCCTCACTAGTTTTTTCACAGTGTTTTTTTGGTTTTCGGGACAGCCACAGGTTTGTGGTTTTTAAAGTATATTTAATAAAAAATTTTGTTTTTTTGAGTAACCTATGCTTTCCAATAAATACCTACTCTAAAATATTAATTTAAACGTCATTAAATCCTGTTCTGTTCTTTCCTTCTCTATGCTCAGCCCCGGGTCAGACCGAATAATCCAGTCCCGCAGAATCTATTCCATCTGGAATTCTTGCCTCACATGGGGGAGTCCTACACCGCTTCGCTTCGGTTCTATGAACTGCGACCCAGGCAAAGATCTGCCACATCTCACTTGTGCTGCCCGACTGAACCAACTTCTCTCTCTATGGGGACAGAATCCTTCAGCTGCGTCCGCAGCGTTCCCATATGCCTTTCCTCCTAGAGGAATTCTTTAGCTAGCTGTACTGTGCTGGACCCCTTACTTATTGTTGTGGGGCACAGCGACTCCTGGCTAGGCAGCCCCATGAGCTGCACGGGCGCCCAGGCCTCACTCACTTAAACCAGGAAGCTACACTACTCTTATGCTACTGTGCCCCTCCTATGCTAACTGTTTCCTAAGATGCTCCCCTCTAGTGGCCAACTAGGGACACTACTTCTGTTATGGTTACCCCAATGACCAGGGGAATAAAAATACAAAACGGACTAGCTCTCGGGTGATGGAAACTAAGGTCGACCGTGACCTGAACCTGACCCAACACTTACAGTAGCCGGGGGATGTACCTACGATGCCCTAGACACCACGCGCCAGCCGGAGATCTAACTACCCCTATAAGAGAAATATACAGGCCTGCCTTACCTCCAGTGAGGAACCCCAAAAGATGATAGTAGGCCCCCACAGATATTGACGGTGAGTTCAGAGGAAATGACATACGTAGGATGAACAGCAGATTTAGCACAGTGAGGTCCGCTTACTAGATAGCAGAAGGACAGGAAAGAGTTACTTCACGGTCGACCTAAAAATCACTATTCAACAACACCATCCAGAAATTACTTTAAACTCCAGTGACAACTCATGCCACTGGAGTAGTAATTTTCTGTCCACAAGAGCTTCCAGCACTGAAGAGTCACATTGCAGATAGCTGGACAAAAATAGCAAAAACAAGAAACAAAATTCAACTTAGCTGAACTGGAACTTGAGGCAGGTGAATGCAACAGAATGCTACCAGCACATTGTTGGCCGGCATATGACTAACAGCCAAGCAGCCTTAAATAGGAAACTCCCCTAGAGGGTGGCGACAGGTAATCAGAGATGGAGGAAGGCACATAAGAGGCACTACCATAACAGACCACCGGGGGAGCCCACAAACCAAATTCACAACAGTACCCCCCCCTTAAGGAGGGGGCACCGAACCCTCACCAGAACCACCAGGGCGACCTGGATGAGCACTATGAAATGCACGAACCAAATCGGGAGCATGAACATCGGATGCTGTCACCCAAGAATTATCCTCCTGGCCATAACCTTTCCACTTAACCAGATACTGAAGTTTCCGTCTGGAAACACGGGAGTCCAAGATCTTTTCCACCACATACTCCAATTCACCCTCAACCAACACAGGAGCAGGTGGATCAGCAGAAGGAACAACCGGTACCTCATACCTCCGCAATAATGACCGATGGAAAACATTATGGATATTAAAAGATGCTGGGAGGTCCAAACGAAAGGACACAGGATTAAGAACCTCCAGAATCCTATAAGGGCCGATAAACCGAGGCTTAAACTTAGGAGACGAGACCTTCATAGGAACAAATCGAGAAGACAGCCACACCAGGTCCCTAACACAAAGACGAGGACCAATACGCCGATGACGATTAGTGAACTGTTGAGTCTTCTCCTGGGACAACTTCAGATTGTCCACAACCTGTCCCCAAATCCGATGCATCCTATCAACCACAGCATCCACTCCAGGACAATCCGAAGACTCCAATTGACCGGACGAAAACCGAGGGTGAAACCCTGAATTACAAAAAAATGGAGAAACCAAAGTGGCAGAACTGGCCCGATTGTTAAGGGCAAACTCTGCCAATGGCAAAAAGTCAAGCCAATCATCCTGATCAGCGGACACAAAACACCTCAAGTAAGTCTCCAAGGTCTGATTAGTACGCTCAGTCTGGCCATTAGTCTGAGGATGGAATGCAGACGAAAAAGACAAATCGATACCCATCCTGGCACAGAACGCCCGCCAAAATCTAGACACAAACTGAGTACCCCTGTCAGACACTATATTCTCAGGAATACCATGCAAACGCACCACATTCTGAAAAAATAGAGGAACCAACTCAGAGGAGGAGGGCAATTTGGGTAAAGGTACCAAATGAACCATCTTGGAAAAACGGTCACAAATCACCCAGATGACAGACATCCTACGAGAAACCGGAAGGTCAGAAATAAAGTCCATAGAGATGTGCGTCCAAGGCCTCTTAGGAATAGGCAAGGGCAACAACAACCCACTGGCCCTAGAACAGCAGGGCTTGGCCCGAGCACAAACATCACAAGACTGCACAAACATGCGCACATCTCGAGACAAAGAAGGCCACCAGAAGGACCTAGACACCAATTCCCTGGTGCCAAAAATTCCAGGATGACCTGTCAACGCGGAAGAATGAACCTCCGAGATAACTCTACTGGTCCAATCATCAGGGACAAACAGTCTACCAGGCGGACAGCGATCAGGCCTATCCACCTGAAACTCCTGCAAAGAACGCCGCAGGTCTGGGGAGACAGCTGACAATATCACCCCATCCTTCAGGATGCCGGTAGGTTCGGAATCACCAGGCGAGTCAGGCTCAAAACTCCTAGAGAGGGCATCCGCCTTCACATTCTTGGACCCAGGCAGATATGACACCACAAAGTTAAATCGGGAGAAAAACAACGACCAGCGCGCCTGTCTAGGATTCAGACGCCTGGCCGACTCAAGATAAATTAGATTCTTGTGGTCAGTGAGGACCACCACCTGGTGTCTAGCACCCTCAAGCCAATGACGCCACTCCTCAAACGCCCACTTCATGGCCAGAAGTTCCCGATTTCCCACATCATAATTTCGCTCAGCGGGCGAAAACTTTCGGGAGAAAAACGCACATGGTCTCATTACTGAGCAGTCAGGATCTTTCTGCGACAAAACTGCACCTGCTCCGATCTCCGAAGCATCCACCTCAACCTGGAACGGAAGTAACACATCAGGTTGGCGCAACACAGGAGCGGAAGAAAAGCGGCGCTTAAGCTCTTGAAAGGCCTCCACAGCCGCAGAGGACCAATTAGCAACATCAGCACCCTTTTTGGTCAAATCAGTCAAAGGTTTAGCAATGGCAGAAAAACCCGCTATAAATCGGCGATAGAAATTAGCAAAACCCAAGAACTTTTGCAGACTCTTCAAAGAAGTAGGTTGCATCCAATCACAAATAGCCTGGACCTTGACAGGGTCCATCTCCATAGATGAAGGGGAAAAAATATATCCCAAAAAGGAAATTCTCTGAACTCCAAAACTACACTTTGAGCCCTTTACAAAAAGAGAATTAGCTCGCAAAACCTGAAAAACTCTCCTGACCTGTTGAACGTGAGATTCCCAGTCCTCCGAAAAAACAAGAATATCATCCAAATACACAATCATAAACTTATCCAGATATTCACGGAAAATATTGTGCATAAAGGACTGAAAAACGGAAGGGGCATTTGCGAGACCGAAAGGCATTACCAAATACTCAAAATGGCCTTCAGGCGTATTAAATGCGGTCTTCCACTCATCCCCCTGCTTAATCCGCACCAAATTATACGCACCACGTAGATCGATCTTAGTGAACCACTTAGCCCCCTTTATACGAGCAAACAGATCAGTCAGTAAAGGTAACGGGTACTGGTATTTAACTGTAATCTTATTCAAAAGTCGATAGTCGATACAAGGTCTCAATGAACCATCCTTTTTACCTACAAAGAAAAATCCTGCCCCTAGTGGAGACAACGAGGGGCGAATATGACCCTTTTCCAAGGATTCTCTGATATACTCCCGCATAGCAGTATGTTCGGGCACAGACAAATTAAACAAGCGACCCTTAGGAAACTTACTACCGGGGATCAATTCAATAGCGCAGTCACACTCTCTGTGAGGAGGGAGAGAATCAACTTTAGGCTCTTGAAAGACATCATAAAAATCTGACAGAAATGCTGGGATCTCAGAGGGAGTAGATGAAGAAATAGGAACCAAAGGTGCATCCCCATGAATGCCCCGACATCCCCAGCTCAACACAGACATAGATTTCCAGTCCAAGACGGGATTATGAATCTGTAACCATGGTAATCCAAGCACTAAGACATCATGTAGGTTATATAATACAAGGAAACGAATAATCTCCTGATGGTCTGGGGTAAGACGCATAGTCACTTGTGTCCAATATTGTGGTTTATTGCTAGCCAAAGGTGTAGAATCAACACCCTTCAGGGGAATAGAAACTTCCAACGGCTCCAAATCAAACCCACAACGCTTGGCAAAGGACCAATCCATGAGACTCAGAGCGGCGCCAGAATCCACATAAGCATTCACGGTAACAGATGATAAAGTACAAATCAATGTCACGGACAAAAGAAATTTAGACTGCAAGGTACCCATAGAAAAAGATTTATCAACCTTTTTATCAACCTTTTTTATGCGTTTAGAGCATGCTGATATAACATGAGCTGGATCTCCACAGTAGAAGCACAACCCATTTTTGCGCCTGTAATTTTGACGTTCGCCTCTAGACAAAACACGATCGCATTGCATATGCTCTAATGCCCTTTCAGAGGTCACCGCCAAATGGTGCACAGGTCTTTGCTCAGAAGACACCGCCATATGGTGCACAGGTTTTTGCTCAGAAGATACCGCCATATGGTGCACAGATTTTTCCTCAGAAGACCCCGCCATATGGTGCACAGATTTGCGCTCCCGCAAACGCCGATCAATCTGGATAGCCAATTTCATGGCATCATTCAGACCTGCAGGCACAGGGAACCCCACCATGACATCCTTCACGGCATCAGAGAGACCTTCTCTGAAATTAGCTGCTAAAGCGCACTCATTCCATCTAGTAAGCACCGACCATTTACGGAATTTCTGGCAGTATATCTCAGCTTCCTCTTGCCCTTGGGAAAGAGCTATCAAGGCTTTCTCAGCCAAAATCTCCAAATTAGGCTCTTCATAAAGCAACCCCAAAGCCTGAAAAAACGCATCTACATTTAACAACGCAGGATCCCCTGGCGATAATGCAAATGCCCAACTTTGTGGGTCGCCGCGCAGTAGAGAGATAACAATTTTAACTTGTTGAGTATGATCACCAGCAGAGTGAGATCTCAGAGACAAAAACAATTTGCAATTTTCTCTGAAACTCAAAAACCGGGATCTGTCTCCGGTAAAGTATTCAGGCAGAGGAATCTTAGGTTCAGACATTGGAGCACGTATAACAAAATCTTGTAGGTTCTGTACTTTTGTCGCAAGGTTATTCAAACCTGCAACTAAACTCTGTGGATCCATGTTTCAAATGGGTGTAACCCAAGCATTCAGAGGTTAAGAGGAGAGGAAAAAAAAAAAAAAAAGGCTGAAGACTGCAGTTTAAGCAAGGAATACAAATGATCAAACTAAGGTGCACTTTCAAACACAGAAAAAAAAAAACCTTTTCTTCTCCTTCCTGCTTTAGTGCATATTTTAACACATAGATTTTTTATGGGCCGGCCAAACTGTTATGGTTACCCCAATGACCAGGGGAATAAAAATACAAAACGGACTAGCTCTCGGGTGATGGAAACTAAGGTCGACCGTGACCTGAACCTGACCCAACACTTACAGTAGCCGGGGGATGTACCTACGATGCCCTAGACACCACGCGCCAGCCGGAGATCTAACTACCCCTATAAGAGAAATATACAGGCCTGCCTTACCTCCAGTGAGGAACCCCAAAAGATGATAGTAGGCCCCCACAGATATTGACGGTGAGTTCAGAGGAAATGACATACGTAGGATGAACAGCAGATTTAGCACAGTGAGGTCCGCTTACTAGATAGCAGAAGGACAGGAAAGAGTTACTTCACGGTCGACCTAAAAATCACTATTCAACAACACCATCCAGAAATTACTTTAAACTCCAGTGACAACTCATGCCACTGGAGTAGTAATTTTCTGTCCACAAGAGCTTCCAGCACTGAAGAGTCACATTGCAGATAGCTGGACAAAAATAGCAAAAACAAGAAACAAAATTCAACTTAGCTGAACTGGAACTTGAGGCAGGTGAATGCAACAGAATGCTACCAGCACATTGTTGGCCGGCATATGACTAACAGCCAAGCAGCCTTAAATAGGAAACTCCCCTAGAGGGTGGCGACAGGTAATCAGAGATGGAGGAAGGCACATAAGAGGCACTACCATAACAGACCACCGGGGGAGCCCACAAACCAAATTCACAACATACTTCCCTAACACTAAACTTGGCCCGGGGCTTACTTTCCCTAACAACAGTGTGCAATTGTGCAAAACATGTAACAGTGCCATGAAACATATATAGAGCAATATATGGCAGGTATAGCAATGCTCTTGTACACGGTGGTAATACACTTTATGTGTAGCAGTACCACCATGTATGAACAAATTAATAATATACATTTTCATTCTTAAAGGGGTTGGGGAGAAAAGGGAACATTATGCATTTCACATCTCCTACACAGCAAAACCTGATTTCTTGACAGGAAAGAAGCTGCTGCAAAAACGCATGTTTCGGTGCACTTTTGGTGCGTTTTTATGCGTTTTTGGGGCTAAATTGTGTCTCTTTGTGCATGTTAATAAAGTTGAGTGCCACCAGAAAAAAAAAACTTCCTGTAGAACCGTACCTCTAGATCATGTGAAAAGCCAGTAGTTCATGTGCCACTACAGTAAAATCACACTGACAGATTAGAATAGAATAGATAGAATAGATATATACACATAGAATACATAGATATATACAGGTCCTTCTCAAAAAATTAGCATATAGTGTTAAATTTCATTATTTACCATAATGTAATGATTACAATTAAACTTTCATATATTATAGATTCATTATCCACCAACTGAAATTTGTCAGGTCTTTTATTGTTTTAATACTGATGATTTTGGCCTACAACTCCTGATAACCCAAAAAACCTGTCTCAATAAATTAGCATATTTCAACCGTCCAATCAAATAAAAGTGTTTTTTAATAACAAACAAAAAAACCATCAAATAATAATGTTCAGTTATGCACTCAATACTTGGTCGGGAATCCTTTGGCAGAAATGACTGCTTCAATGCGGCGTGGCATGGAGGCAATCAGCCTGTGACACTGCTGAGATGTTATGGAGGCCCAGGATGCTTCAATAGCGGCCTTAAGCTCATCCAGAGTGTTGGGTCTTGCGTCTCTCAACTTTCTCTTCACATTATCCCACAGATTCTCTATGGGGTTCAGGTCAGGAGAGTTGGCAGGCCAATTGAGCACAGTAATACCATGGTCAGTAAACCATTTACCAGTGGTTTTGGCACTGTGAGCAGGTGCCAGGAAGCATGAAGTGCTCCAAAATCTCCTGATAGCTAGCTGCATTGACCCTGCCCTTGATGAAACACAGTGGACCAACACCAGCAGCTGACATGGCACCCCACACCATCACTGACTGGGTACTTGACACTGGACTTCAGACATTTTGGCATTTCCTTCTCCCCAGTCTTCCTCCAGACTCTGGCACCTTGATTTCCGAATGACATGCAAAATTTGCTTTCATCAGAAAAAAGTACTTGGGACCACTTAGCAACAGTCCAGTGCTGCTTCTCTGTAGCCCAGGTCAGGCGCTTCTGCCGCTGTTTATGGTTCAAAAGTGGCTTTACCTGGGGAATGCGGCACCTGTAGCCCATTTCCTGCACACGCCTGTGCACGGTGGCTCTGGATGTTTCCACACCAGACTCAGTCCACTGCTTCCTCAGGTTCCCCAAGGTCTGGAATCGGTCCTTCTCCACAATCTTCCTCAGGGTCCGGTCACCTCTTCTCGTTGTACAGCGTTTTCTGCCACATTGTTTCCTTCCAACAGACTTACCATTGAGGTGCCTTGATACAGCACTCTGGGAACAGCCTATTTGTTGAGAAATTTCTTTCTGGGTCTTACCCTCTTGCTTGAGGGTGTCAATGATGGCCTTCTTGACATCTGTCAGGTCGCTAGTCTTACCCATGATGGGGGTTTTGAGTAATGAACCAGGCAGGGAGTTTTTAAAAGCCTCAGGTATCTTTTGCATGTGTTTAGAGTTAATTAGTTGATTCAGAAGATTAGGGTAATAGGTCGTTTAGAGAACCTTTTCTTGATATGCTAATTTATTGAGACAGGTTTTTTGGGTTATCAGGAGTTGTAGGCCAAAATCATCAGTATTAAAACAATAAAAGACCTGACAAATTTCAGTTGGTGGATAATGAATCTATAATATATGAAAGTTTAATTGTAATCATTACATTATGGTAAATAATGAAATTTAACACTATATGCTAATATTTTGAGAAGGACCTGTAGATGTCAGTGACACACACACACACATATATATATATATATATATTGTGATGCAGTGACCCCTGTAACAGGTAGGGGGCGCTGCATAGTCTCTCCAGTATACGCACGGAGGCATATTGAGGCCATGGGTATGCATGGATGTGGTAGTGAGACAGTGTCCAGCATTGTGGTTAATGGTAGGTATGTGTCACAGGGATGGATGCTCCCTGCGATGCAACCCGGAGTATCTTGTCATTAGAGCACGTAAGCACTGAAGATGTCATTTAGTGTACCTGGGTCCGGGTTGCGGGTAGCTATGAGTGATGGGAGGGTCTGGCTACCCACATACCTCACCACTGGGTCTGGCTACCCACATACCTCACCACTGGGTGAGGGCACTCACTGTACCTTTTTCCCTGCAGGAGGACCTGCAGTGATGTCATGATCACGTTGTGATGCTGTAAGAATCAGGCTGCACTCAGATGTCATCCGAGTGCAGTCCAATTTGAGAGAGTAGATTCTAACGGGGAAAACGGAGAGTGGACCCACTGGACCGTGACGACGAACCCCTCTCGGACGAGCTGACCAGGTGGACCGCCCCCTATACAGGAAGTGTTAGGGGCAGGCCCGTGAGGGACTATCGCCACGGAAGCTGGAGGGTCGACTGAGATCAGAAAGGTAAACTGCAGGAACACAGGGACCGAAGGAAACAGCAGAGGAAACAGAGGGAATGGCAAGGACCTACTGAGACGAGGGAGAAGATGGGAATGCTACAGAGACACGGAGGCTGACGAGACAATATGGAGACACAGAGGCTGACGGGAGCAAGGAAATGGTATAGGAGCCGGGCAGGTACTGAAGAGAAACAGGAACTGAAGGAACAAGGCAGGAACACAGGAAAAACAGGCAGGTACTGCAGAGAGAGGAGGAGTCCCAAGGTCAGAGAGCTAGGAACGCACAGAGACCACAGGTGACCATAAGCACTTGTAAACACAAATGATCATCAGGCACAGAGGAGCAGCAGGAAGCAGCTTATATACCAGCGTGGGAGCTACTTCCGGGTTACAGTCCTCCAGGATGACGGAGAGGACAGGAAGGAGCGCCAACAGAGGAATCAGATGTGCGCACGCGCAGAGCTGAATGCGCCGCACGCGCGCACCCGGCGAGCTGCAGAGGCCGGGGGCGAGCGCTGCATGACAGTACCCCCGTCTTTATGCCCCTCCTTTTTAAGACTTGAAAGAAACCGGGACAAAATACGAGGGGCCTGAATGTTCTCACGAGGCTCCCAGGACCTCTCCTCAGGACCAAAACCTTTCCAGTCAACCAAAAACAAAGTTCTCCCTCTAAGTTTTTTCATGGCTAAAATGTCCCTAACTTCAAAGACATCATCCTCGGAAACAGGCGAAGGAGAACAAAGGTTAGAAGAATTAAACTGATTAAAAACTACGGGTTTAAGGAGAGACACATGAAAAGAATTAGAAATACGCAGAGAGGCAGGCAACTTAAGTTTGTAAGAAACATCATTAATACGAGACAAAACTTCGAATGGACCGATATAGCGAGGACCCAGCTTATGTGAAGGAATTTTGAGACGGATAAATTTAGAAGAAACCCAAACCTTGTCCCCAGGATGGAATATAGGAGAATCGAGACGTCTTTTGTCCGCATGTCTCTTCATTCTGACTTGAGCCAACTCAAGGGCAGACTTGGTCTCCTGCCAGACCCTGGAGAACTCTCTAGACAGAAGATCAGCCGCTGGTACAGTAGAGACAGGAGGAACCGGAAGAGGAAGACCAGGATGTTGACCGTAGACGATAAAAAATGGAGATTTGTTAGTAGCCTCGCTGGAATGGTTATTGTAAGGAAACTCAGCCCATGGCAGCAAGTCAGACCAATCATTCTGATGGGAATTGGAAAAATGACGGAGATAAGTTACTAAGGTCTGATTAGTACGTTCCACCTGGCCATTGGACTGCGGATGGTAGGCCGAAGAAAAGTCAAGCGAAATGTTCATAGATTTGCAGAGGGATTTCCAGAAGCGGGCGGTGAATTGAACACCTCGGTCAGAAACAATATGCAAAGGAAGACCATGAAGACGAAAAATATGGTGAACAAAAATCTTTGCCAATTCGGGAGCAGAAGGCAAACCAGGTAGTGCAATGAAATGAGCCATCTTCGAGAAACGATCCATGACCACGAAGATGACGGTACAACCAGATGAAGAAGGCAGGTCAGTGATGAAGTCCATCGATAAATGTTGCCACGGAGTGGAGGGTACCGGTAAAGGATGCAAAAGCCCAGAAGGTAGTTGCCTGGGAATTTTATTCTTGGCACAGGAAGGACAAGAGGCGACAAAACTTTGGACGTCCTTGGACAACGTAGGCCACCAGTAATAGCGAGAGATCAGACGGAGGGTTTTTTTGAGACCAACATGTCCGGCTAATTTGGAGGCATGACCCCAAAGTAAGACACATTCTCTGTTCTCTTCAGCAACTAAGGTCTTACCCGGAGGCAACGAGGAAAGAGAGAGTGGAGCAACTGTGATGACACTTGCAGGATCGATGATGTGCGCTGGTTCTTCTTCCATATCCACCGCTTGGAATGACCTAGACAGAGCATCGGCTCTGGAGTTTTTATCTCCTGGCAGGAAACGAAGTTCGAAGTCAAACCTGGCGAAAAACAAGGCCCACCTGGCCTGCCGAGGATTTAGTCTTTGTGCTGAGCGAATATATGCCAGATTCTTGTGATCTGTGTAAATTACAAAACGATGTAAAGCCCCCTCCAAGAGGTACCGCCACTCCTCTAATGCCAACCTGATTGCCAAAAGTTCTTTATCACCGATAGAATAATTCTTTTCAGAGGAGGAGAAGATCTTAGAGAAAAAACCACAGGGCACAAGACGACCAGAAGAGGATTTCTGCGAGAGCACAGCTCCAGCTCCAATTGCAGAAGCATCTACTTCAAGGATGAAGGGTTTATTGGCCACAGGACGATGAAGAATAGGAGCGGAGGCGAAGGCCTGCTTGATGGAGCGGAAAGCCTCTTCGGCCTCAGACGACCACAGATGAGGATTGGCACCCTTCTGAATCATGGAGGAGATTGGAGCAGAAAGAGAGGAAAAGTGAGGGATAAACTGCCGATAGTAGTTAGCAAATCCGAGAAATCGCTGAATTGCTTTCACTCCAAGAGGACGTGGCCAGTTGAGCACGGCAGAAACTTTTCCTGGATCCATACACAAACCAGCGTCGGAAATGATGAAGCCCAAGAAGGGAAGAGATGACTGTTCGAAGACACATTTTTCCAGTTTTGCGTACAGCCGATTCTCTCTCAAACGCTGAAGTACTTGCCGTACATCTCTTCTGTGAGTAGACAGATCTGGAGAGAACACAAGGATATCGTCCAAGTACACTACAACACAGGTGTAAAGTAGATCCCGAAAAACATCATTTACAAACTCCTGGAAGACTGCGGGTGCGTTGCATAAACCAAATGGCATAACCAAATATTCATAATGACCATCTCTGGTATTAAACGCAGTCTTCCACTCGTCACCGGAACGGATACGGACCAAATTATAAGCTCCTCTGAGATCCAATTTGGTAAAGATTCGTGCTCCACGTAGACGATCAAAGAGTTCTGGTATGAGAGGAAGTGGGTACTTGTTCTTGATCGTGATAGTGTTGAGACCCCGATAGTCTATACATGGGCGAAGAGAACCGTCCTTCTTCTTAACGAAGAAGAACCCAGCTCCTGCAGGTGAGGAAGACTTTCGAATGAAGCCTCTGGCCAGATTCTTTTGGATATATTCGGACATGGCTTGAGTTTCGGTAGGAGACAATGGGTAAATACGTCCTCGAGGTGGAGTAGAACCAGGAACAAGGTCTATCGGGCAGTCATAAGAGCGGTGCGGCGGCAAGATCTCCGCCTCCTTCTTGTTAAAGACATCCGAGAAGGCGCAATAGGCTGGAGGAATTCCCATGGATTCCGAAGCAGACCGAAAGGAGGACGCAGGCTTGACAGGAAGCAGGCACCTGTTCAGACAAGACTGTCCCCACCGCAGAACATCTCCAGTGCGCCAGTCCAGAGTGGGTTCGTGATCTCTCAGCCAAGGAAGACCCAAAAGGAAAGAATGAGACAATGAAGGTAAAACATAGAAGGCCAGTTTCTCACGATGAAGAGCTCCAATCTGAAGTTCAACTTCCTCCGTAACCAAGTTGACGGTCTCCCGCAAAGGCTGACCATCGACGGAAGCTATTTGTCTAGGAGTCTCCAAGGGTCTAACAGGTATCCCAAGCCTGTTAACAACCTCAAGCTGAACAAAGTTCCCAGCCGCTCCTGAATCAACATAAGCCTCCAGAGAAAAGTGACGGGAACCTAAATGTAGAATAACAGACAAAACCAGAGGTGGAGAGGAGTCGTAACCACCTAGGAAGGCCTCTCTTACCTGTCCTAGGCGGAGGCGTTTCCCGACCTCTGAGGACAGGCGCGTAAGAGATGAGAGGCACTGCCGCAGTAAAAACAGAGACCTTGTGCGAGTCTCTCCTTGCGGCGTTGCTCAGAAGACTTAAAGCGATCGACCTGCATGGGTTCAGGAGAAGATGAAGAAACAACCGGGGCTGTTTGAGAAAAAGAAGTCCCTAGAGCAATAGTGGTCTGGCGAAGAGGTCTCATTTCTCTGGCAAGTTCGCGAGTGCGCTCCTGAAAGCGCAGATCAATGCGTATGGCTAAGGAGATGAGATCATCCAAAGAGGTGGGAGTGTCCCGCCCTGCCAGCTCATCCTTAATCCGTGAAGACAAACCACGCCAAAATGCTCCAACCAAAGCCTCATTATTCCACCCAAGGTCTAAAGACAGAGTCCGGAAACGGATGGCGTACTGAGCTACAGAGAGAGTAGCCTGGCTAAGGTTAAAGAGGGACTCTGTGGTAGAGACCAGACGTCCAGGTTCATCAAAAACCTTGCGGAAGGTATCCAGGAACGGATTGAGTTGGGAGACCAAAGGATCATTACGCTCCCAGAGGGGATTAACCCACGCCAAAGCCTCACCCTCTAAATGGGATACTATAAAAACAACCTTAGCTCGATCGGTGGGATAAAGTAACGGAGACAATTCAAAATGCAACTGGCATTGATTAAGAAAGCCGCGGCACGCTTTAGGATCCCCACCATACCGAGGAGGTCTAGCAAGTCGGGGCGAGGGTTGTGGCGCAGAGACAGGAGTGGAGACAGAGGCCACACTCTGGAGGGCGAGAAGCCGATCATTAATAGAGGCCAAAAAATTCGAAATATGGGACTGAGTGTCCCGTTGTAGACCTAGCTCCAGCTGAAGGGCAACCAACTGCGGAGCAATACCAGGATCAGAAGGCTGTAAAGCCGCTAGGCGAGACTCCATATTTTTTAAAAACGACATGATCCTGGTCTGGTTTTCACGCAAAAAGAGTAAGTCTTTTTGAGTAGCGGAAACTCCAGCGGGGTCCATGGCCTGATGATACTGTGATGCTGTAAGAATCAGGCTGCACTCAGATGTCATCCGAGTGCAGTCCAATTTGAGAGAGTAGATTCTAACGGGGAAAATGGAGAGTGGACCCACTGGACCGTGACGACGAACCCCTCTCGGACGAGCTGACCAGGTGGACCGCCCCCTATACAGGGAGTGTTAGGGGCAGGCCCGTGAGGGACTATCGCCACGGAAGCTGGAGGGTCGACTGAGATCAGAAAGGTAAACTGCAGGAACACAGGGACCGAAGGAAACAGCGGAGGAAACAGAGGGAATGGCAAGGACCTACTGAGACGAGGGAGAAGATGGGAATGCTACAGAGACACGGAGGCTGACGAGACAATATGGAGACACAGAGGCTGACGGGAGCAAGGAAATGGTATAGGAGCCGGGCAGGTACTGAAGAGAAACAGGAACTGAAGGAACAAGGCAGGAACACAGGAAAAACAGGCAGGTACTGCAGAGAGAGGAGGAGTCCCAAGGTCAGAGAGCTAGGAACGCACAGAGACCACAGGTGACCAGAAGCACTTGTAAACACAAATGATCATCAGGCACAGAGGAGCAGCAGGAAGCAGCTTATATACCAGCGTGGGAGCTACTTCCGGGTTACAGTCCTCCAGGATGACGGAGAGGACAGGAAGGAGCGCCAACAGAGGAATCAGATGTGCGCACGCGCAGAGCTGAATGCGCCGCGCGCGCGCACCCGGCGAGCTGCAGAGGCCGGGGGCGAGCGCTGCATGACACACGTGACCAGCCCATGTGATATACCTCACCTATGGGGTGTGGTTACAAGGTACATAATGTGACCAGGGTGTGGGTCACAGGGTCCTGTGTATGTTCCTGTGTTGGAAGACCTGGGAGGAGGCTTCCTGAAAGCACATGCTGGTGTTGGGAGGTCCTGGGAGTAGGACCGGATCCCTGAGCAGCATGGGAGGTCCTGGGAGTAGGACCGGATCCCTGAGCAGCGCACAGTGAAACTAGGGGAAGCTACTGTCCTTCGGTGGGTCTGGACTGACTAAGATATGCCGCAAAGGCAAGTTGGTGATTCCCGTGAGGAAGCTTTCCCAGTGGGCTGGCAAGGAGTCAGCAGGTGGAGCAGGAGCTCCAATAAGGTACCTCCACAGACTGTTGGTGCTGGTGATATGAGCTGTGTGGTAACCCACGGCAACTGGTCAAGGGAGGACCAGCGTGTTTAGTTGCTGCAACCGTAATATCATACGTTGGTGCCTGTTGTGCTCCATGGACATTAATCAACTGTATGGCGTGCGGTCACCCACGATAACTGGACTCAGAGATTCAGTGTGTTTAGTGACCGCGGTTTAAAGCCGTATACTATGGTGTGAAGATTAATGTAAAGACTGTTTGCTGGTTGTTCATATTTTCTGTGGTTTATGATGCCATAATAAACCATATAGACTGCTTTCTTTGAAAAAACCTGGCCTGTGTGCTGAATATCGCGGCCAAGCGAGTGTCCCCCAATACACTCAGTAAGAGGAATCTTACATATGGTGGAGAATGCGGTCAACGGTCCAGGCACACATGGAGTTAATTGCTGTGGCTCGGCGGGGCCACGAAGATTGTGTCTGGCTGTAACTCGGCGGGGTTACGAAGCTGACAAGCGACTTGCTGTGGATCGGCGGGTCCACGAAGGTGACAAGCAGCTTGCTGTGGATCGGCGGGTCCACGAAGTTTGCGGTGGAGCCGTGCAGAGCCTTGTGGAGCGTAGCTGCAGTTGCAGCAACAGGCGGAGCTGCAGTGGCAGTGGCTTGTGGTTGGCAGCCGGAGGTGCCGGTTGTATGTGACTGCAGCGGGAGCTGTGGCGGTACCAGCAGGAGCTGGTGAAGGGACATAAAAGAGAAAAAAAATATTTTTTTTCCCTCTTCCTCAGATTGTGCAGTCTCTTAAAGGGCCAGTACAAGCCCAGAGACATAGGGGTGTACTGTGCGAACTGGGTCCTGAGTGCCGTGGGGAAGTCCACGGGGTGTAACCCAAGGAAGGGAGTATCCCTAATAGTGAGCGGTGACCCTAAACTGGGATGGTTGCCCAAAAGGGGGCGGAGTCCCAAAAAGGGGCGGTAACCCAAACAGGGGTAGTAGCCCAAAAAGGGGTGGAATCCCAAAAGGGGGCTGTATCCCGAACAGGGGTGGTGTCAAAAAGTGGAGCACTTGCCCAAAAGGGGGCGGAGCCAAAAAGGGGGCGGCAATCAGTGAGGAGTCACGACTGTGTCCTTTTTTGCTGGATGGAGAGTGTGTGCGTGGGTTGATAGACCCGGGGAGAGAAGCGTCTTTGCTGAGAACCCTTCCAGGAAGTTCTGTGTCACCTGAGGACACTAAACGTCTTCAGGTAGCCACTCTCTACATTGTCGCAGCTGATGTTTCCACATACCATGAGGTGGCTGTAGTCCCGAACTTGCCGTGTCCTATGGTAATAGGACAGGATTTGGAAGCACTGTGGGACTGGTGGAAAAAGGGTGAAGTGTTTGTGGAAATTATGTGTATGGGAGGTAGTAATGTTGAGAACGTGCCCCCTAGAGGTGACAGTCCTGAGGTGGGCATGACCTAGGAAAATGGTGAATGGGCCCAACTTAGTGACACAACATTGACAGAAACACCTTCCAAGACTGATGGGTCAGACGTCGGGTTGACCAGTGGGGAGGGAGCGTCTGCCCAACTTACAGACATGTCACCTGGTGTGTACCCCAAGATGACTTTAAGTGACATGGTTAATAAATCCTGTGAAGCTGACACCCGGTTAGAGTGTGACTTGGGGGTTCGCCATACTGTGGGGTATGACACAGAATACGAGGGTGACTGTGACTCTGAGGAAATAAAGGGGTACAATAAAGAAGAGCCCCACAAGAAGGGCAAATCCTTTGATCGCCGGAGACGTAAAGGGTGCAAAGAGGTGGTACCAGTTGCACCTTGTGAAGGAGAGGTGGCCACCGAAGGAGGGGGGCCTGAAGTTGACACCCGGTTGAAGCAAGAGGAGCTTCGGAGACAGGCTGCTGAGTACCGTGTGGGAGCCTTGGAGAAAGAGGTGGCAGAGCTCAGAGGTCACCTGTCAAAGTGGCAAATTATGACCAAGGCCCTAAAGGAAGACATGGAAGTGCTCAGAGAAGCACTAAAAGGCCCTCTACAAGAGGAGGAAGAGGTGGTGGTTGCAGACTTACCGTGTCGACACCAGAGTGGTAATGAGGTGAAGCTGCTAATGCCCATCTTGACCAGGGGTCTGGAAGAGGGTAAAGCTAAGGAAGAGTTCGTGCTAAAAACAGAACAAGATAGTCACCCGGTTGTGACAGGTGTCTCGATGGAAAGATCCATGGCAAAGCAGGAGCCATCCGTTCCTGGAAAAAGTGAGACTCCGCTCTTCAAGTGCGGGATAGATGTACCCAAAGACATGCGAGAAGCGTGCGCCAGGAAGGGTGTGCATGAGGCCTTTAGAAAGGCAGTAGAGGCGTGTAGTGTGCACTGGGCGCCTGAGACTCAGCAATTGGTCATACTGTCGACTAGGGAAGTCACAGTGAAGCGGGTGGCTGTCCTGAGGGATATGCACCTACAGTGCCTCCGCACGAAACAGATGATCCTGTTGAGGAATAATGAGGCCACTCGATGTTTAGAGCAAGCCAGGAAAGCTCAAAGTCGTCTGGGCTTGGTGGAAGACACAGTCCAAGTGCCCAAAGCTCTGGTGGCAAAAGTCGTTGGGAGATTTGGGAGAGTGATGCAGGAGATAGTGAATAAATCCGGTGTAAAGAGACTGAGGATTCCGGCTGATGACGAGGCCCAGGACGTGGGTCAAGATGGGATGGTTCCATTCCTTATTGTCGGGTCCATGGAGAGTCTTGAGAATATCCGGATGCTCCTGGGGTATCGCGTGGCGTACCTAAAAGATATCGAGCAGCTAAGACGTGAGAGAGAGCAGATGAATAAAGAGCTGCAGAAAATGGGAAACAGATGGCCGCCAGCTTCATCTCACGGGTTAGAGAGGCGAAGAGGTTCGCTAAGGGCTGAAGGTCCTCAAGATGAAGCTAACAGAGGACATAAAGACCATGGAAGAAATGGCCAGCAGAGAGGTTACAGAAAGAGGCCTGATGAAAGAGTTAAAAGAAGTGTCGTCTGTTAGCTCAGGGCTGAGTGACTTAGGGGGGAGACCCGGTAGAGGATGTGTTGACAAAGAGTCGGTCCAAACAGGTCATATGGGTGCAAGGGGATTGCGACGCCAGATTGACCATAATGCCCAAACTTGACTGAGTGGGCCCTTTCGGCTAGTAGGGCAAGGTGACTTGGGTACTCGGTGTCGGGTCCCCAGGTGTCTGACAGATGTTCAACCCCACAAGTTTCAACAGAGGGGGGGATATGTGATGCAGTGACCCCTGTAACAGGTAGGGGGCGCTGCATAGTCTCTCCAGTATATGCACGGAGGCATATTGAGGCCATGGGTATGCATGGATGTGGTAGTGAGACAGTGTCCGGCATTGTGGTTAATGGGAGGTATGTGTCACAGGGATGGATGCTCCCTGCGATGCAACCCGGAGTATCTTGTCATTAGAGCACGTAAGCACTGAAGATGTCATTTAGTGTACCAGGGTCCGGGTTGCGGGTAGCTATGAGTGATGGGAGGGTCTGGCTACCCACATACCTCACCACTGGGTCTGGCTACCCACATACCTCACCACTGGGTGAGGGCACTCACTGTACCTTTTTCCCTGCAGGAGTATGAGGACCTGCAGTGATGTCATGATCACGTGACCAGCCCATGTGATATACCTCACCTATGGGGTGTGGTTACAAGGTACATAATGTGACCAGGGTGTGGGTCACAGGGTCCTGTGTATGTTCCTGTGTTGGAAGACCTGGGAGGAGGCTTCCTGAAAGCACATGCTGGTGTTGGGAGGTCCTGGGAGTAGGACAGGATCCCTGAGCAGCGTGGGAGGTCCTGGGAGTAGGACCGGATCCCTGAGCAGCGCACAGTGAAACTAGGGGAAGCTACTGTCCTTCGGTGGGTCTGGACTGACTAAGATATGCCGCAAAGGCAAGTTGGTGATTCCCGTGAGGCAGCTTTCCCAGTGGACTGGCAAGGAGTCAGCAGGTGGAGCAGGAGCTCCCATAAGGTACCTCCACAGACTGTTGGTGCTGGTGATATGAACTGTGTGGTAACCCACGGCAACTGGTCAAGGGAGGACCAGCGTGTTTATTTGCTGCAACCGTAATGTCATACGTTGGTGCCTGTTGTGCTCCATGGACATTAATCAACTGTATGGCGTGCGGTCACCCACGATAACTGGACACAGAGGTTCAGTGTGTTTAGTAACCGCGCGTTTTAAAGCCGTATACTATGGTGTGAAGATTAATGTAAAGACTGTTTGCTGGTTGTTCATATTTTCTGTGGTTTATGATGCCATAATAAACCATATAGACTGCTTTGTTTGAAAAAACCTGGCCCGTGTGCTGAATATCGCGGCCAAGCGAGTGTCCCCCAATACACTCAGTAAGAGCAATCTTACAATAAATATATATATATATATATATATATATATATATATATATACACACTGCTCAAAGAAATAAAGGGAACACTAAAATCCCACATCCTAGATATCACTGAATGAAATATTCCAGTTGTAAATCTTTATTCATTACACAGTGGAATGTGTTGAGAACAATAAAACCCAAAAATTATCAATGTAAATCACAACTCATATCCCATGGAGATCTGGAGTTGGAATGATGCTCAAAATATAAGTGGAAAATGAAGTTACAGGCTGATTCAACTTCAGTGGAAATGCCCCAAACAAGGAAATGAAGCTCAGTAGTGTGTGTGGCCTCCACGTGCCTGTATGATCTCCCTACAACACCAGGGCATGCTCCTGATGAGGCAGCGGAGGGTCTCCTGAGGGATCTCCTACCAAACCTGGACTAAAGCATCCACCAACTCCAGGACAGTCTGTGGTGCAACGTGACGTTGGTGGATGGTGCGAAACATGATGTCCCAGATGTGTTCAATCGGATACAGGTCTGGGGAACGGGCGGGCCAGTCCATAGCTTCAATGCTTTCATCTTGCAGGAACTGCTGATACACCCCAGTCACATGAGGTCTGGCATTATCCTGCATTAGGAGGAACCCAGGGCCAACCGCACCAACATATGGTCTCACAAGGGGTCTGAGGATCTCGTTACCTAATAGTGTAGCGCCCCCACTGCCGCAGGGCCGAGGGGTACCCGGTATCGGGCCTCTGAGTCTCTGCTCTGGGGTTGTCACGGTGGCTAGGCCCGGTCCGTGACCCTGCTGAGGGGCGTACAGTGATAGGTGTGGGTAGATGATGGTGGTGGTGATGCTGTAGTGGTGCGGTGCAGTAAATAACGAGGACACCAAGTTGCAGTCTCTTTACCTCTTTACTGAAGATCTCTGGGTCCTCAGTCTGGAGTCCAGATATCCAGGCTGCGCAAGTCCAGCCGGTCCAATGGCAAACTATTTACAGAGAGTTTGTATCATGCACTGTTCATGATTCCAGCAGTTCTTTTCAACAAAGAGGAAACAGGAAACAAAAGCAAAAGCAGAGGAAGGGATCCCGGGTAAACAAAGGGATCCCATTAAGAGTTAACCCTAGTCGGGTTTAAAGCAGCAAAAAGCAGGGAAACAAACAGTTAACTATGTACAGTTTCAGGTTTCCGAGGTTTAGTTGGACGGCTTCCAGGGCTGCACGTGGCACTTAACCCTTCCTGGCCTGGGAAAAGTGAGGTCCAGGGCTACACCCAGTGCTGGACACACGCCGTTAATCCGTCTTTCATGTACGGTTAAATCATGCGCAGCTATGGAGGTCTGCGCAGCTTGAGTATGGGCATTTGCTGCAGCAGAGGTAGCGGCTGCTGCAAGATCAGTCACTGGAACGGAGTCAGCAGCTGTGGCACTAGCAGTCACTGGAGGGGTGTCGGTCATCGGGGCAGGGTCGTCTTTCATACCTGCTTCAGATGCGGTCCCTCCGATGCCGGTCTGCTCCGTCTCCGCTGAGGTCTGGAACGCTGGTTGCGGGGCCTTGTGCTGCGACGTTGTCATCTCTGCATGCAGCATACCGCTTTCCGGCAGGGCCTTGCTTTCCAGCTTCGGACCAAGCGAGGCTGCCGACAGGCGTCTGGTGAGGCTCCCGATGATGGTCTTCTTCCACCCGGCCTCAGTGCTCAGCTGCGTCTGCAGGAGTTGGTGGGTCAGCTCGTCCGCTCCGGTCTGCAGGAGGTCAGCGTCAACTGTGGAGGTCTGGCTGTGGTGCCTCTCCGGGTAGCTGGGGGAGTCCTCGGCTCCGACCCCACGCTCCCACTCCGGGCGGCTGGCCATGGCGTCCTCCATGTCGCTGACTTCTTCTTCCTGGTCCTTTTCCCGCTCTCTCCTTCGTGGGCGGTTTCGTTTTCTCTGTCTCTGCCCACCATTGAGGATCAGGAGGCGGATCTCGGCTGCTGACGGACACGTCCTCAAGGGGCCGAGATATTTAGACTGGGCGGCTATTGTCTTTCGCGCTCTTCAGCTTGTTCACGCCCACTCCACGCCCTTCTTCTTCTCCTGCGCTCTCCTTAGCGCTGTAATGGCGGCGGTTTTGGCGCGAACTTTTTGGCGGCAAGTGACAATCCACAGTCTTTGCAATAAAGTACAGTCCAAGCACAGTAAATCACAGTTCCAAGGCACACATGACCTGATTCTTCAGGCTTAAGTAGATCCTGTTCGTGACGCCAAGTTGTAGCGCCCCCACTGCCGCAGGGCCGAAGGGTACCCGGTATCGGGCCTCTGAGTCTCTGCTCTGGGGTTGTCACGGTGGCTAGGCCCGGTCCGTGACCCTGCTGAGGGGCGTACAGTGATAGGTGTGGGTAGATGATGGTGGTGGTGATGCTGTAGTGGTGCGGTGCAGTAAATAACGAGGACACCAAGTTGCAGTCTCTTTACCTCTTTACTGAAGATCTCTGGGTCCTCAGTCCGGAGTCCAGATATCCAGGCTGCGCAAGTCCGGCCGGTCCAATGGCACCTCCAGAGTTCTCTTAGCAGGTGGAAATCTGTGCCTTCCTTCTAGCGCTATGTGTTGCGGTCCTTCCCTGCTGTGCTTACGGAAAGTCCCCACAACTGTTGTGTCCGTTTCTTAAGTTCCCTCACAACTCGATTAGATGATGTTCTGCTAATTCTCCGTCCCTCCCTGATGTTACGGTTAGAACGGCACCCGTTTGATGGGTAGGCTCGGAGCTCTTCCGGGACCCTAGAGTCGCCCCTCTTCACTAGTTGCCCCCCAAGACTGCATAGGTGATTTAGGTGAGACAGCCCGCCTTAGACTGACTGTCCTGCCGCTGTTTAGAGTATTGCTTGAAGCTGAATATTGTAATACTCCCTCGGCGTTCCGGCCGCCGGTTGTGCGCCTCAGTAGGATGTTGCCTCGGTCTTACAGCACGACCCCTACTGGTATTCTCCTTCTTGCTTTGATCTCGTTTCTCACTCAGCACAATCTATCTCGCTTCCAATCCCTTCTTGGGCACCGCCGCTATACTGAGCAGGCACGGTCCCGTTACTTTCGCTCAAGTTGCCAAGCCTCTGTCAGGATCCCACCCCTGACAGAGACCCTACCGAATCTTCTCCCGCAACACCCTCTGCCACAAGGTGTTGCCTGGTTCCAACCCAGTCAGCTTTCTCTCTAACTTCCTGCCTGACCCCCAGTTTTACCAGTGTGTGAGGAGTGGCCTAATGAATAGAACCCTTAGCTCCCCCTGGAGGCCCGGCGGTGAAATGTATTGGTGTCTGTGATACCTGATCAGATGAACTCCTTCAGTGCCATCGGACGTACCACAGCTCCCCTTAGTGGCGGAGCCACAGTACTGCAATGACCAGGACTCTGGGGCGCTGCACTAGCAGTCAGGCTACCTCTGGCGAGCACATAGAGGGCTGTGCGGCCCTCCAAAGAAATGCAACCCCACACCATTACTGACCCACTGCCAAACCGGTCATGCTGAAGGATGTTGCAGGCAGCAGATCGCTCTCCATGGCATCTCCAGACTCTGTCACATGTGCTCAGTGTGAACCTACTTTCATCTGTGAAGAGCACAGGGCGCCAGTGGTGAATTTGCCAATCCTGGTGTTCTGTGGCAAATGCCAAGTGTCCTGCACGGTGTTGGGCTGTGAACACAACCCCCATCTCTGGACGTCGAGCACTCAGACCATCCTCATGGAGTCAGTTTCTAACTGTTTGTGCAGACACATGCACATTTGTGGCCTGCTGGAGGTCATTTTGCAGGGCTCTGGCAGTGCTCCTTCTGTTCTTCCTTGCAAAAAGACTGAGGTAACTGTCCTGTTGCTGGGTTACTGCCCTCATACATCTCCTGGTGTAGTGGCCTGTCTTTTGGTAGCACCTCCAGCCTCTGAACACTGCACTGACAGACACAGCAAACCTTCTTGCCACAGCTCACATTGATGTGCAATCCTGGATGAGCTGCACTACCTGAGCCACTTGTGTGGGTTGTAGAGTCAGCCTCATGCTACCACGAGTGTGAAAGCACAACCAACATTCAAAAGTGACCAAAACATCAGCCAGTAAGCATTGGTACTGAGATGTGGTCTGTGGTCCCCACCTGCAGAACCTCTCCTTTATTGAGTGTGTCTTGATAATTGCCAATAATTTCCATCTGTTGTCTATTCCATTTGCACAACAGCATGTGAAATTGATTATCAGTGATGCTTCCTACGTGGACAGTTTGATTTCACAGAAGTTTGATTTACTTGGAGTTATATTCTCTTGTTTAAGTGTTCCCTTTATTTTTTTGAGCAGTGTATATTAGATACATAGATAGATAGATAGATAGACAGATAGAAGAAAAGCTGGCAATTCATCTGCTGTGTTCTGTAAAATCACAGCAGGAGCCAACAGGATAGAAGACATGGATTACACACAGTAAATACAAATAGAATAGATACATATACAGATGTCTGTGACAAATACAATTAGTACAGTAATCCAGAAATAAGAAGAAAACAGCCGCACAACTCGAATTTTCCGTGAAATGAAAAACCTTTGTCCTTTATTTCATTTGCACAATGTGGACAAGGTTATAGGAGAGAGACGTTAGCAGAAAAAACAAAAGAGGACATCCTTTTTCATTTCACGGAAGATTCGAGTTGTGCGGCTGTTTTCTTCTTATTTCTGGATTACTTCACATGTGTTTTTCAGCAAGCACCTCCATACCCCGTGAATATACCGTGAAGGGTGTCATTGATTCAGAGACCATCATCTCCACCAGTAAGTCGATTTTTTTCTCTTTGTGCCATTCAATTTTTTCTTTTTTTTCTTTGTGATTACAATTAGTACAGTGTGTGTGCAGCTTACTGTACATGTATTTAACTAGTAAAAGATTATTTTTCAGAAAAAAATGGCATTGTCTCCCGTGCTATTTTTCTAACCAGCAGAGGGAAAGTCGATGGCTGGGGGCCGATGTTTATAGCCTGTGAAGGGGGAAATACCCATGGAGCTTCCCAGGCTATTAATATCAGCTTACAGGTATATAATTAGCCTTTTCTGGCTATTAAATGGGGGACCCTAAAAAAAAATAACGTAGGGTCCCCCTATAATTAGACAGCTGCAGGCTGATGTTAACCCCTTTACCCCCGAGGGTATTTTGCATGTTAATGACCAAGCCAATTTTTACAATTCTGACCACTGTCCCTTTATGAGGTAATAACTCTGGAATGCTTCAATGGATCCCAGTGTTTCTGACAATGTTTTTTTGTGACATATTGTACTTCATGTTAGAGGTAAAATGTCTTTGATATGACTTGCGATTATTTGTGAAAAAAACGGAAATTTGGCGAAAATGTAGAAAATTTTCCAACTTTGAATTTTCATGCCATTAAATCACAGAGATATGTCATACAAAATGCTTAATAAGTAACATTTCCCACATGACTACTTTACATCAGCACAATTTTGGAACCAAATTTTTTTTTATTAGGAAGTTATAAGGGTTAAAAGTTAAACAGCGATTTCTCATTTTTACAACACCATTTTTTTTAAGGGACTACCTCACATTTGAAGTCACTTTGAGGGGTCTTTATGATAGAAAATACCCAAAAGTTACACCATTCTAAAAACTGCACCCCTCAAGGTGCTCAAAACCACATTCAAGGTGCTTCCCAGGAATTTTTGGAATGTTTAAAAAAAAAAATGAACATTTAACTTTTTTTCACAAAATTTAATTCAGACCAAATTTTTTTTATTTTACCAAGGGTAACAGGAGAAATTGGACCCCAAACATTGTTGTGCAATTTGTGCTGAGTATGCTTATAGCCAATGTGTGCAGGTAAACTACTGTTTGGGCGCATGGCAGAGCTCAGAATGGAAGGATCACCGTTTGACTTTTCAATGCAAAATTGGCTGGAATTGAGATCGGACGCCATGTCGCGTTTGTAGAGCTCCTCATGTGCCTAAACAGTGGAAACCCCCCACAAGTGACACCATTTTAAAAAATAGACCCCCCCAAGGAACTTATCTAGATGTGTGGTGATCACTGTGAAGCCCCAAATGCTTCATAGAAGTTTATAACGTAGAGCCGTAAAAATAAAAAATCATAGTGTCATGCCGCTGCCGCTCCCCGCGCTCCTCTTCTGAAGCGTCTTCTCTCCAGCGCTCGCCCCCGGCTTCTGCAGCTCGTCCGGTGCGCGCGCGCGTCGCATTCAGCTCTGCGCGTGCGCACCTCTAATTTCCATGCTGGCGCTCCTTCCCGTCCTCTCCGTCATCCTGGAGGACAGTAACCCAGAAGTGTCTCCCACGCTGGTATGTAAACCGCTTCCTGCCGCTCCTCAGTGCCTGATGTGCATTTGTGCAATCAAGTGCTTCTTGCCGCCCGTGGTCTCTGTGCGTTACTTGCCCTCTGACCTAGGGTCTCTTCTTTTCTCTACAGTGCCTTACCTGTTTCCTGTGTTCCTGCCGTGTTTCCATCAGTTCCTGTTTCTCTGCGGTACCTGCCCTGCTCCTGTGTCCCTGCCTTGCTCCCGTCAGCCCCTGGGTCTCTGTATGTTCCCGCCAGTCTCTGTGTCACCGTAGTGTTTCTATCAGCTCCCTCGTCTCTGTAGTACCTTGCCATGCCCTGTGTCTCTTCCCTGTTCCCTTGGTCCCTGTGTGGCTGCAGTGTTCCCGCCAGGCCTCTGTCTCCGTCATACCCTCCAGTTCTTAGTCTCTGCAGTTCCCATCTATCCTGAGTTCCTGCCGTCATCACCAGTCCGTTATTTTTCCGTCTTGATCCTCCAGCTTCCGTGGCGATAGTCCCTCACGGGCCTGCCCCTAACTCTCCCTGTATAGGGGGCGGTCCATCTGGTCAGCTCGTCCGTGAGGGGTTCGTCGTCACGGTCCAGAGGGTCCACTTTTTGTTTTTTATCTACGAGTCGTCACAGTAACATCAGGCCATGGACCCCGCTGGTGTCTCCGCCACTCAAAAAGAGTTACTCTTTTTGCGGGAAAACCAGACTAGGATTATGTCGTTTCTAAAAAATATGGAGTCTCGCCTAGCGGCCCTACAGCCCTCTGATCCTGGTATTGCCCCGCAGTTGGCTGCCCTTCAGCAGGAGCTTGGTCAACAATGGGACACAGTCCCAAATTTTGAATTTTATGGCCTCCGTAAATGATCGGCTTCTCTCCCTCCAGAATGTTGCCTCTGTTTCTATTCCAGCCTCTGCGCCACAACCCTCGCCCCGACTTGCCAGACCTCCTCGGTATAGTGGGGATCCTAAATCATGCCGCGGCTTTTTTAATCAGTGCCAGTTGCATTTTGAATTATCTCCGCTACTTTACCCTACCGACCGAGCTAAGGTAGCTTTTGTAGTTTTGGGAGCGTGATGATCCTTTGGTCTCCCAACTCAATCCGTTCCTAGATACCTTCCGCAAGGTATTTGATGAACCTGGTCATCTGGTCTCTACCACTGAGTCCCTCTTCAACCTTCACCAGGGCACTCTCTCTGTATCCCAGTACGCCATCCGTTTCCAGACTATGTCCTCAGATTTAGGTTGGAACCATGAGGCCTTGGTTGGTGCGTTTTGGCGTGGTTTGTCTTCATGGATTAACGATGAGCTGGCGGGGCGGGACACCTGCACCTCTTTGGATAATCTTATCTCCTTGGCTATACGCATCGATCTGCGCTTTCAGGAGCGCACTCGCGAGCTTGTCAGAGAGAGGAGATCTCTTCGCCAGACCACTGTTACATGAGGGGCTTCTTCTTTCCAAACAGCACTGGTAGCCTCTTCATCTTCTCCTGAACTCATGCAGGTTGATCGCCATAAGTCCTCCGAGCAATGCCGCAAGGAAATACTTGCACAAGGTCTTTGCTTTTATTGCCGCAGTGCCTCTCATCTCTTACGCTCCTGTCCTCAGAAGCCATGAACGCCTCCACCTAGGACAGGTAAGAGAGGTCTTCCTAGGTGGTTATGATTCCTCTCCTCCTCTGGTTTTGTCTGTTATTCTACATTTGGGTTCCAGTCACTTTTCTCTGGAGGCTTATGTTGATTCAGGAGTAGTGTTGAGCGATACCGTCCGATACTTGAAAGTATCGGTATCGGATAGTATCGGCCGATACCCGAAAAGTATCGGATATCGCCGATACCGTAACCCGATACCAATACAAGTCAATGTGACACCAAGTATCGGAAGGTATCCTGATGATTCCCAGGGTATGAAGGAGAGGAAACTCTCCTTCAGGCCCTGGAATCCATATTAATGTGTAAAATAAAGAATTAAAATAAAAAATATTGATATACTCACCTCTCCGGAGGCCCCTGCACCTCACCGCTGTTAACCGGCAGCCTTCTTTGCTTAAAATCAGCGCGTTTATGGCCTTCCATGACGTCACGGCTTCTGATTGGTCGCGTGCCGCTCATGTGACCGCCAGGCGACCAATTACAAGCCGTGACGTCATTCTCAGGTCCTAAATTCCTAGAATTAGGAATTTAGGACCTGAGAATGACGTCACGGCTTATGATTGGTCGCGTGGCGGTCACATGAGCGGCACGCGACCAATCAGAAGCCGTGACGTCATGGAAGGTGCTGAACGCGCTCATTTTAAGCAAAGCAGGCTGCCGGTTACTACCAGGGCGCGTCAGAGGGTGAGTATATCCCTATTTTTTATTTTAATTCTTTATTTTTTACATGGATATGGATCCCAGGGCCTGAAGGAGAGTTTCCTCTCCTTCAGACCCTGGGAACCATACACTGGGAACTTCCAATTCCGATTCCCGATACCACAAAAGTATCGGATCTCGGTATCGGAATTCCGATACCGCAAGTATCGGCCTATACCCGATACTTGCGGTATCGGAATGCTCAACACTATTCAGGAGTGGCTGGGAACTTTGTTCAACTCAAGGTTGATAACAGGCTTGGGATATCTGTTAGACCCTTGGAGACTCCTAGACAAATAGCTTCTGTCGATGGTCAGCCTTTGCGGGAAACCGTCAACTTGGTTACGGAGGAAGTCGAACTTCAGATTGGAGCTCTACATCGTGAGAAACTGGCCTTTTATGTTTTACCTTCTTTGTCTCATTCTTTCCTTTTGGGTTTTCCCTGGTTAAGAAATCACAAACCCACTCTGGCGTACTGGAGACATTTTACGGTGGGGACAGTCTTGTCTGAATAGGTGCCTGCTTCCTGTCAAGCCTGCAACTTCCTCTCGGCCTGCTCCGGAATACGTGGGAATTCCTCCAGCCTATTGCGCTTTCTCGGACGTTTTTAACAAGAAGGAGGTGGAGATCTTGCCACCGCACCGCTCTTATGAGTGCCCAATAGACCTTGTTCCTGGTTCTACTCCACCTAGAGGTCATATTTACCCTCTGTCTCCTACCAAGACTCAAGCCATGTCCGAATATGTCCAAGAGAATCTGGCCAGAGGCTTTATTCGAAAGTCTTCCTCACCTGCAGGAGCTGGGTTTTTCTTCGTTAAGAAGAAGGATGGTTCTCTTCGTCCATGTATAGACTACCGGGGCCTCAATACTATCACGATCAAAAACAAGTACCCACTTCCTCTCATTCTGGAACTCTTTGATCATCTGCGTGGAGCACGAATCTTCACCAAATTGGATCACTGAGTAGCTTATAATTTGATCCGTATTCGTTCCGGTGACGAGTGTAAGACTGTGTTTAATACCAGAGATGGCCATTATGAATATTTGGTTATGCCCTTCGGCTTATGCAATGCACCCGCAGTCTTCCAGGAGTTTGTAAATGATGTTTTTCGGGATCTACTTTACACCTGTGTAGTGGTGTACTTGGACGATATCCTTGTGTTCTCTCCAGATCTGTCTACTCACAGAAGAGATGTACGGCAAGTACTTCTGCGTTTGAGAGAGAATCGGCTGTACGCAAACTGGAAAAATGTGTCTTCGAACAGTCGTCTCTACCCTTCTTTGGTTTCATCATTTCTGATGCTGGTTTGCGTATGGATCCGGGAAAAGTTTCAGCCGTGCTCAACTGGCCGCGTCCACTTGGAGTGAAAGCAATTCAGCGATTTCTTGGATTTGCTAACTACTATCGGCAGTTTATCCCTCACTTTTCCTCTCTATCAGCTCCAATCTCCTCCATGATTCGGAAGAGTGCCAACCCTCATCAGTGGCCGGCTGAGGCCAAAGAGGCTTTCCGATCTATCAAGCAAGCCTTTGCCTCCATTCCTATACTTCACCGTCCAGTGGCCAATAAACCCTTCATCCTCGAAGTGGATGCTTCTGCTATTGGAGCTGGAGCTGTGCTCTCTCAAAAATCCTCTTCTGGTCATCTTGTGCCCTGTGGTTTTTTTCTCCAAGATCTCCTCCTCAGAAAATAATGATTCCATCGGAGATAAAGAACTTTTGGCAATCAGGTTGGCTTTAGAAGAGTGGCGGTATCTCTTAGATGGGGCTTTACATTGTTTTGTAATCTACACGGATCACAAGAATCTGGAGTATATTCGTTCTGCACATAGACTTAATCCTCAGCAGGCCAGGTGGGCCTTGTTTTTCGCCAGGTTCGACTTTGAACTTCGCTTCCTGCCTGGAAATAAAAACTCCAGAGCCGACGCTCTGTCTAGGTCATTCCTAGCGGTGGATATGGAGGAGGAGCCTGCGCACATCATCGATCCTGCCAGAGTCATCACGGTCGCTCCAGTCTCTCTCACCTCTTTGCCTCCGGGTAAGACCTTTGTTGCTAAAGGGAACAGAAAACGTGTCTTACTCTGGGGTCATGCCTCCAAATTGGCTGGACATGTTGGTTTCAAAAAACCTTCCGTTTGATCTCTCGCTATTACTGGTGGCCAACGTTGTCTAAGGATGTCCAAAGTTTTATCGCCTCTTGTCCTTCCTGTGCCAAGAATAAAATTCCCAGGCAACTACCTTCCGGGCTTTTACATCCTTTACCGGTACCTTCCACTCCGTGGCAACATTTATCAATGGATTTCATCACTGACCTGCCTCGTTCTTCTGGTTGCACCGTCATCTTCATGGTCATCGATCGTTTCTCCAAGATGGCTCATTTCATCGCTCTACCAGGTTTACCTTCTGCTCCCGAATGGCAAAGATTTTTGTTCACCATATTTTTCGTCTTCATGGTTTTCCCTTACATTGTTTCTGACCGAGGTGTCCAGTTCACAGCCCACTTCTGGAGATCTCTCTGTAAATCTATGGACATCTCGCTTGACTTTTCTTTGGCCTACTATCCGCAGTCCAACGGCCAAGTGGAATGTACTAATCAGACGTTGGTAACTTATCTCTGTCATTTTTCCAATACCCATCAGAATGATTGGTCAGACTTACTACCATGGGCTGAGTTTTCCTACAATAACCATCCCAGCGAAGCTACCAACAAGTCTCCATTTTTCATCATCTACGGTCAACATCCTGGTCTTCCTCTTCCGGTTCCTCCTGTCTCTACTGTACCAGCGGCTGATCTTCTGTCTAGAGAGTTCTCCAGGGTCTGGCAGAAGACCAAGTCCGCTCTTGAGTTGGCTCAAGTTAGGATGAAGAGACATGCGGACAAAAGACGTCTCGATTGTCCTATATTCCATCCTGGGGACAAGGTCTGGGTTTCTTCCAAATTTATCTGTCTCAAAATCCCTTCACATAAGCTGGGTCCTCGTTATATCGGTCCATTCGAGGTTTTGTCTCGTATTAATGACGTTTCTTACAAACTTAAGTTGCCTACCTCTCTTCGTATTTCTAATTCTTTTCATGTGTCTCTCCTTAAACCAGTAGTTTTCAATCAGTTTCATGCTTCTACCCTTTGTTCTCCTTTGCCTGTTTCCGAGGATGATGTCTTTGAAGTTAGGGACATTTTAGCCATGAAAAAACTTAGAGGGAGAACTTTGTTTTTGGTTGACTGGAAGGGTTTTGGTCCTGAGGAGAGGTCCTGGGAGCCTCGAGAGAGCATTCAAGCTCCTCGTATTTTGTCCAGGTTTCTTTCCAGTCTTAAAAAGAAGGGGCGTAAAGATGGGGGTACTGTCATGCCACTGCTGCCACTCCCCGCACCCTGTCATACTTACCTGTCCTTGGCGTCCCAGCACGGCTCCTCTTCTGAAGCGTCTTCTATCCAGCGCTCGCCCCTGGCTTCTGCAGCTCGTTGGGTGCGTGCGCGCGTCGCACTCAGCTCTACTCGTGCGCGTCGCATTCAGCTCTGCGCGTGCGCACCTCTAATTCCCCTGCTGGCACTTCTTCCTGTCCTCTCCATCATCCTGGAGGACAGTAACCCGGAAGTGTCTCCCACGCTGGTATGTAAACCGCTTCCTGCCGCTCCTCAGTGCCTGATATTCATTTGTACAATCAAGTGCTTCTGGCCACCCGTGGTCTCTGTGCGTTCCTTGCCCTCTGACCTAGGGTCTCTTCTTTTCTCTACAGTGCCTTGCCTGTTTCCTGTGTTCCTGCCGTGTTTCCATCAGTTCCTGTTTCTCTGTGGTACCTGCCCTGCTCCTGTGTCCCTGCCTTGCTCCCGTCAGCCTCTGTGTCTCCGTATGTTCCTGCCAGTCTCTGTGTCACCGTAGTGTTTCAATCGGTCCCTGTGTGGCTGCAGTGTTCCCGCCAGGCCTCTGTCTCTGTCATACCCTCCAGTTCTTAGTCTCTGCAGTTCCCATCTATCCTGAGTTCCTGCCGTCATCGCCAGTCCGTTATTTTCCCCTTTTTCCGTCTTGATCCTCCAGCTTCCATGGCGATAGTCCCTCACAGTCCTGCCCCTAACTCTCCCTGTATAGGGGGCAGTCTATCTGGTCAGCTCGTCCGTGAGGGGTTCATCGTCACGGTCCAGAGGGTCCACTTTTCGTTTTTTATCTACGAGTCGTCACACATAGTTTTTCCACAAAAATTATCTTTTTGCTCCCATTTTTTTATTCCTGCCCCTAACTCTCCCTGTATAGGGGGCGGTCTATCTGGTCAGCTCGTCCGTGAGGGGTTCATCGTCACGGTCCAGAGGGTCCACTTTTCGTTTTTTATCTACGAGTCGTCACACATAGTTTTTCCACAAAAATTATCTTTTTGCTCCCATTTTTTTATTCTCCCAAGGGTAACAGGAGAAATTGGACCCCAAAAGTTGTGCAATTTGTCCTGCATATGCTGATACCCCATATGTGGGGGGTAAACCACTGTTTAGGCGCATAGCAGAACTCAGAAGGGAAGCAGTGCCATTTTACTTTTTCAACGCAAAATTGGCTGGAATTAAAATTGGACGCCATGTCGCGTTTGGAAAGCCCCTAATGTGCCTAAGCTGTGGAAAACCCCCACAAGTGACACCACTTTGGAAACTAGACCCCCCCAAGGAACTTATCTAGATGTGTGGTGAGCATTTTTAACACCCAAGTGCTTCACAGAAATTTATAACGTAGAGCCGTAAAAATTAAAAAATCATATTTTTTTCACAACAATTATATTTTTGCCCCAATTTTTTATTTTCCCAAGGGTAACAGGAGAAATTGGACCCCAAAGTTTGTTGTGTAGTGATGAGCGAGTGCACTCGTTGCTCAGGTTTTCCGAGCACGCTCGCGTGACCTCCGAGTATTTGTTATTAATCGGAGATATAGTCTTCATCGCCTCAGCACAGGAGCAGCTGATCAATACCCCCATCAGTTGCTCCTGCTTTCACTATTATTAGCGGCAGCAAGTGTCGGATGATGGGAGCTGCAATCCTATCAGCTGACACCAGTGACCGGAGGGAAACTTTATACCTCCGATCACAGCTGAGCACTCCCGCTGTCTTTTGACAGCGTGGGAACCGCAGCTCTTTGACAGGTGGGGATGGTTTCACCGCTGTTCAGAAGCGGTGTTTGCCGTGCTGTCATTCATATGACAAAGTGTCAAACACTATATTGTCGGGCCTCCCATTCAGGTGAATGGGGTTCGTGTCCACTCTGCTGGCTGTATGGATGAATCATGCAGCCTGCCATCTACAGGTAGCAGAGCCGAGTGTGAGGTCACATCTGGCTGTCCTTGACTTTTCTGCAGCAAATACGCTGCAAAAAAAGTCAACCTGTGTATTTGCAGCATTTTTTCACCATTCATTCAAGTAAATGAGTGAAAAATGCTGCAAACACGCTGAAGGAAGTGACATGCTCTATGTAAAAAAAAACGCTGTAAAGCACAAAATCCTGATGACAAAAAAAACTATGTGTGTGCATGAGATTTCTGAAATCTCATAGGCTTTGCTGGTACTGCAAAAAGCAGCTGAAAATTAGCATAAAAAACACAGCAAAAAAGCGCAGCGAAAATGCCCATCGTGAACTTACCCTTATGGTAGATGCCCATGAATAGACATCTCTGCTCCCTTCGGTGATTTATATCCTCAAACTTTCTAGGATGGAAAATACTCAAGTGGCCTCCTCTTCCTTATTTAACCCCTTCACCCCCGAAGCTTTTTCCGTTTTTCCGTTTTCGTTTTTCGCTCCCCTCCTTCCCAGAGCCATAACTTTTTTATTTTTCCGTCAATTTGGCCATGTGAGGGCTTATTTTTTGCGGGACGAGTTGTACTTTTGAACGACATCATTGATTTTACCATGTCGTGTACTAGAAAACGGGAAAAAATTCCAAGTGCAGTGAAATTGCAAAAAAAGTACAATCCCACACTTGTTTTTTGCTTGCCTATTTTGCTAGGTTCACTAAATGCTAAAACTGACCTGCCATTATGATTCTCCAGGTCAGTACGAGTTCATAGACACCTAACATGACTAGGTTATTTTTCACCTAAGTGGTGAAAAAAAATTCCAAACTTTGCAAAAAACAAAACAAAACAAAATTGCGCCATTTTCCGATACTCGTAGCGTCTCCATTTTTCGTGATCTGGGGTCAGGTGAGGGCTTATTTTTTGCGTGCCGAGCTGGCATTTTTAATGATAGCATTTTGGTGCAGATACGTTCTTTTGATCGCCCGTTATTGCATTTTAATGCAATGTCGTGGCGACCAAAAAAACGTAAATCTGGCGTTTCGATTTTTTTTCTCATTACGCCGTTTAGCGATCAGGTTAATGCTTTTTTTATTGATAGATCGGGCGATTCTGAACGCGGCGATACCAAATATGTGTAGGTTGGGGTTTTTTTTAATTGATTTATTTTGATTGGGGCGAAAGGGGGGTGATTTAAACTTTTATATTTTTTTTATTTTTTTCACATTTTTTTTTACTTTTTTTTTAAACTTTTACCATGCTTCTATAGCCTCCATGGGAGGCTAGAAGCAGGCACAGCCCGATCGGCTCTGCTACATAACAGCGATCATCAGATCGCTGTTATGTAGCTAAAATGCAGGTGTGCTGTGAGCGCCGACCACAGGGTGGCGCTCACAGCCACCGGCGATCAGTAACCATAGAGGTCTCCAGGACCTCTATGGTTACAATGTACAAGCATCGCCGACCCCCGATCATGTGACGGGGGTCGGCGATGCGCTCATATCCGGCCGCACGGCCGGATGCGGTAGTTAAATGCCGCTGTCTGCGTTTGACAGCGGCATTTAACTAGTTAATAGCGGCGGGTGATCGCGATTTCACCCGCCGCTATTGCGCGCACATGTCAGCTGTAAAAAACAGCTGACATGTCGCGACTTTGATGTGCGCTCACCGCCGGAGCGCACATCAAAGCGGGGGTCCCGACATGTGACGTACTATACCGTCACATGTCGGGAAGGGGTTAAGACATTCATTTGGATGGTAGTACAAGTTGAAGTTTCATGCTTTGTTTCTCATTGGCTTTTTTTTTCTAACCAATGTAGCACTGTACAGTAGCATGTAAAAATGTGGACCACTCTAGTCACAATTACTATTATTGTGAGCGGCTAAGCAAGTTGAAGATTAAATTGTCTCTAAAAAAAAGTTAAAGATAACACATTTCCTTTGTATTTTAGGCAAAAAAATATAACTTTTCATCTTGTAATACAGTACAGACCAAAAGTTTAGACACACCTTCTCATTCAAAGATTTTTCTGTATTTTCATGACTAAGAAAACTGTACATTCACACTGAAGGCATCAAAACTATGAATTAACACATGTGGAATTATATACTTAACAAAAAAGTGTGAAACAACTGAAAATATGTCTTATATTCTAGGTTCTTCAAAGTAGCCACCTTTGCTTTGATTACTGCTTTGCACACTCTTGGCATTCTCTTGATGAGTGTCCAGTGGTAGTCACCGGAAATGGTCTTCCAACAGTCTTGAAGGAGTTCCCAGAGATGCTTAGCACTTGCTGGCCCTTTTGCCTTCACTCTGCGGTCCAGCTCACTACAAACCATCTCGATTGGGTTCAGGTCTGGTGACTGTGGAGGCCAGGTCATCTGGCGTAGCACCCCATCACTCTCCTTCTTGGTTAAATAGCCCTTACACAGCCTGGAGGTGTGTTTGGGGTCATTATCCTGTTGAAAAATAAATGATGGTCCAACTAAACGCAAACCGGATGGAATAACGTGCCGCTGCAAGATGCTGTGGTAACCATGCTGGTTCAGTATGCCTTTAATTTTTAATAAATCCCCAACAGAGTCACCAGCAAAGCACCCCCACACCATCACACCTCCTCCTCCATGCTTCACGGTGGGAACCAGGCATGTAGAGTCCATTCGTTCACCTTTTCTGCGTCGCACAAAGACACGGTGGTTGGAACCAAAGATCTCAAATTTAGACTCATCAGACCAAAGCACAGATTTCCACTGGTCTAATGTTCATTTCTTGTCTTCTTTAGCCCAAACAAGTCTCTTCTGCTTGTTGCCTGTCCTTAGCAGTGGTTTCCTAGCAGCTATTTTACCATGAAGGCCTACTGCACAAAGTCTCCTATTAACAGTTGTTGTGGAGATGTGTCTGCTGCTAGAACTCTGTGTGGAATTGACCTGTTCTCTAATCTGAGCTACTGTTAACCTGCAATTTCTGAGGCTGGTGACCCGGATACACTTATCCTCAGAAGCAGAGGTGACTCTTAGTCTTCCTTTCCTGGGGCAGTCCTCATGTGAGCCATTTTCTTTGTAGCACTTGATGGTTTTTGCAACTGCACTCGGGGACACTTTCAAAGTTTTCCCAATTTTTCGGACTGACTGACCTTCATTTCTAAAAGTAATGATGGCCACTCGTTTTTCTTTACTTAGCTGCTTTTTTCTTGCCATAATACAAATTCTAACAGTCTATTCAGTAGGACTATCAGCTGTGTATCCACCAGACTTCTGCACAACACAACTGATGGTCCCAACCCCATTTAGGGCAAGAAATCACACTTATTAAACCTGACAGGGCACACTTGTGAAGTGAAAACCATTTCCGGTGACTACCTCTTGAAGCTCATCAAGAGAATGCCAAGAGTGTGCAAAGCAGTAATCAAAGCAAAAGGAGGCTACTTAGAAGAACCTTGAATATAAGACATATTTTAAGTTGTTTCACACTTTTTTGTTAAGTATATAATTCCAGATGTGTTAATTCATAGTTTTCATGCCTTCAGTGTGATGTACAGTTTGAATAGTCATGAAAATACAGAAAAATATTTGAATGAGAAAGTGTGTCCAAACTTTTGGTCTGTACTGTATATCATCTTTATGTCATCTTATTGTCTTGTAATATATCTTTTCATCACTGTAAAACCTTCTGCCTTTTGAGGCAGTCTATTGTGGATTTTGACGTGTGTTTAGGATCACTATCCATTTGTAGAAACCATATGTGCTATGTTTGCATCAAGAATTTGTTGAATTTCATTGAATAAATTCTTCTCTCTACCCATGAAATGTTCCCCGTGCCATTGGCTGCAACACAACCCCAAAGCATGATTGTACAGGGCTGGTGTGCTGTGGGCTGGAACTTTTCTTTGGCCTGAAACCTCTCTTCTAAACAGGAGTCTGACTAATGTGTATTGTGCTGTGGAGGCTGTTCTTTAGTTACTTGCAGTTCGGGAGTCCTTGTTACCTCCCTGTCCATGAGACTGGATCTGGCTACAGACAAGACAGGAGACCTTGGGTCCGGCTTAACAGGTTCAGCTTTACTGTTCAAGTCAGATTGAGACAGAGTCCCTTTTTTATGATGTTCCCAATGTCATGTGTACTATAAGTCCTTGCCTCCATCCTTCCTGACCTGCCCCCGCCTCAACCTTCACTATTGGTACCAGGGACCTTATAACAGGCAGTACAGCTTTCTCACAGAGAGCGGAGCTGCAGAGATCTGTCCTCTACTTCCTGCCTGGCAGGTTTCTGCCTGACAGAGGTGTTGTGCACTCACCATTCAGCGTGCGCTTGTGTCAGAGAGAAAGCTGCCAGCAATGATGTTGATGCAGGAGAACATGCGGAGGGGTGCGTGGCAGTGTGTGTCTTTTTTAACAGTACATTGGGGGTTGTGGAGAGGGCAATGATAGAGGTGGTGGAGAGGGCAATGGTGGGGGAGACGGCATGGATGGAGATGGTGGAGAGTGTAATGATGTGGGTGTTGGGGGAGAGGGCAATGAGAGGATTGGTGGGGGAGAGGGCAATGATGGAGGTGGTGGAGAGGACTATGGAGATGGTGGAGAGGGCAATGATGGAGGTGGTGGAGAGGGCACTGATGGAGGTGGTGGAGAGGGCAATGATGGAGATGGTAGAGAGGACAATGTTGGAGGTGGTGGGGAAGAGGGCAATGATGGAGGTGGTGGAGAGGGCAATGATGGAGGTGACAGATAGGGCAATGGTGGGGGTGTTGGGGGGAGAGGGCAATGGTGGTGGTGGTGGAGAGGGCAACGATGGAGGTGGTGGAGAGGGTAATGGTGGGGGTAGTGGGTTGAGGGCAATGATGGAGGTGGTGGTGGAGAGGGTAATGATGGAGCTGGTGGAGAGGGCAATGATGGTGGCAATGGGGGAGAGGACAATGATGGGGTGGGGAGGGCAATAAAGAGGGTAGTGGGGGAAAGGAAAATGATGGAGGTGGGGGAGAGGTCAATGATGGAGATGGTGAAGAGGGTAATGATGGAGTGGGCATTAAAGGGGGTGTGGAGAGGGCAATAATGGGGGGGTGGAGAGGAGAATGATCGGATGTGGAGGATTGGGATTGGAATAAGGGGGACTTATAATGGACATCTGAAAAGGGTTGAGGGGGAAGAGGACATTAAATATGGATGTAAAATTATTTGAGTAGTGGAGAAGGGTGCTAAGCCCCTGATAGTGTCCTCCTCCATCTCACAATTCATTGTGATGCTATTGGGGACTTATAATTTATTGAGGAGTGGGAGAGGAGAGGGTAAGGAGTATGGGACCCTTTATAATGAACTGATAGGTGGGAGAAGTCGCTGTCAGGGATTTGTTATTAATTGGTAGGTGGTGGAGGATGTTCATTACCTGATAGTGTCTTCTCCCACTCCCAAATTCATTGCAATACTATTATAACAAAAGTGGGAGCCCATGGATTGCTCCCAGATCCATTGGCGGACATACCGCCTGTTCAACCTGTGCAACCGCACAGGGGCCCAGAGCGGGAGGGGCCCCCGACGGGCATACAAAGCAATGAATGTGAATGACAGCCGGCGGTAGGATTTGTTGTGATTTTGCTTTTTGCTCCCTCTAGTGGTCATTAGTGATTTGACTCTGGAGCTTCTGTCTTTTCCTATATCCTCACCGTTATTATTTGTGGGGGGCTTGTATCTTGCTTTGGGGTCCCTTTCTCTGGAGGCAAGAGAGGTCTTTGTTTTCTTCTCCTAGGGGTAGTTAGATTCTCCGGCTGGCGCGAGTCATCTAGCGATCACCGTAGGCATGATCCCCGGCTACTTCTAGTGTTGGCGTTAGGAGTAGCTATTTGGTCAACCCAGTTACCACAGCCCTATGAGCTGGATTTTTGAATCTCGCAGACTTACACGTTCCTCTGAGACCCTGTCCACTGGGGTCATAACAGTATGCCAGGCCAGTATTAAATGTTTAATGCATTGCAGAAGTGGGATTATAAGAAAGAAAATTTTGAGTTTTTTTTTTCCCTCTCTCATTTTTTTTTTTTTTTTTCTTTTCCCCTTTACCTCAGAGTGGCTTAAGCTTGCTGCAGACATGAATGTCCAGACCTTGATTACAAGTGTGGACCAGCTTGCCGCTCGTGTGCAGGGTATACAAGATTATGTTACCAGAAATCCTAGGTCTGAACCCAAGATTCCGATTCCTGAACTGTTTTCAGGAGACCGATTTAAGTTTAGGAATTTCAGGAATAATTGTAAATTGTTTTTGTCCCTGAAACCTTGTTCGTCTGGAGACTCTGCTCAACAAGTAAAAATTGTTATTTCATTCTTACGGGGTGACCCTCAAGATTGGGCTTTTTCGTTGGCGCCAGGAGATCCGGCATTGGCTGATATTGATGCGTTTTTTTCTGGCGCTCGGTTTACTTTATGAGGAACCCAATCTTGAGATTCAGGCAGAGAAAGCCTTGCTGGCTATGTCTCAGGGCCAGGACGAGGCTGAGGTGTATTGCCAAAAATTTCGGAAATGGTTCGTGCTGACACATTGGAACGAGTGTGCACTGGCCGCTAATTTTAGAAATGGCCTTTCTGAGGCCATTAAGAATGTTATGGTGGGTTTTCCCATTCCCACAGGTCTGAATGATACCATGTCCCTGGCTATTCAAATTGACCGGCGGTTGCGGGAGCGCAAAACCGCAAATTCCCTTATGGTGTTGTCTGAACGGACACCTGATTTGATGCAATGTGATAGAATCCTGACTAGAAATGAGAGGAAAATTCATAGACGCCGGAATGGCTTGTGCTACTACTGTGGTGATTCTACACATGTTATCTCAGCATGCTCTAAACGTATATCTAAGGTTGTTAGTCCTGTCACCGTTGGTAATTTGCATCCTAAGTTTATTCTGTCTGTAACTTTGATTTGCTCACTGTCATCTTATCCTGTCATGGCGTTTGTAGATTCAGGTGCTGCCCTGAGTCTTATGGATCTCTCATTTGCTAAGCGCTGTGGTTTTATTCTTGAACCATTAGAAAATCCTATCCCTCTTAGGGGTATTGATGCTACGCCATTAGCAGAAAATAAACCGCAGTATTGGACACAGGTTACCATGTGCATGACTCCTGAACACCGCGAGGTGATACGTTTTCTCGTTCTACATAAAATGCATGATTTGGTTGTTTTGGGGCTGCCATGGTTACAGACCCATAATCCAGTCCTTGACTGGAAGGCTATGTCAGTGTCTAGTTGGGGCTGTCGTGGTATTCATGAGGATTCCCTGCCTGTGTCTATTGCTTCTTCTACGCCTTCGGAAGTTCCGGAGTACTTGTCTGATTATCAGGATGTCTTTAGCGAGTCCAGGTCCAGTGCATTGCCTCCTCATAGGGAATGTGACTGTGCAATAGATTTGATTCCAGGCAGTAAATTTCCTAAGGGAAGACTGTTTAATCTGTCGATACCTGAACATACCGCTATGCGTTCATATATCAAGGAGTCTCTGGAGAAAGGACACATCCGTCCGTCTTCTTCCCCTCTTGGTGCGGGATTCTTTTTTGTGGCTAAAAAGGACGGATCTTTGAGGCCTTGTATTGACTATCGGCTTTTAAATAAGATCACTGTCAAATTTCAGTATCCTTTGCCGCTGTTGTCTGACTTGTTTGCCTGGATTAAAGGTGCCAAGTGGTTTACCAAGATAGACCTTCGTGGTGCGTACAACCTTGTGCGCATTAAGCGAGGGGATGAATGGAAAACCGCATTCAATACGCCCGAAGGTCATTTTGAGTACTTGGTGATGCCTTTTGGGCTCTCTAATGCCCCTTCAGTTTTTCAGTCCTTTATGCATGACATTTTCCGGAACTATCTGGATAGATTTTTGATCGTTTATCTGGATGATATTCTGTTTTTTTCTGATAATTGGGACTCGCATGTGGAGCAGGTCAGGATGGTCTTTAAAATTTTGCGTGAAAATTCTTTGTTTGTCAAGGGCTCAAAGTGTCTTTTTGGTGTACAGAAGGTTCCCTTTTTGGGGTTCATTTTTTCCCCTTCTGCTGTGGAGATGGACCCAGTCAAGGTCCGAGCTATTCTTGATTGGACTCAGCCCTCGTCAGTTAAGAGTCTTCAGAAGTTCTTGGGTTTCGCTAACTTCTACCGTCGTTTTATCGCTAACCTTTCTAGCATTGTGAAACCTTTGACGGATATGACCAAGAAGGGCTCCGATGTGGTTAATTGGGCTCCTGCTGCCGTGGAGGCTTTCCAGGAGTTGAAACGTCGGTTTACTTCGGCGCCTGTTTTGTGCCAGCCTGATGTCTCGCTTCCCTTTCAGGTTGAGGTGGATGCTTCAGAGATTGGAGCAGGGGCCGTTTTGTCGCAGAGAGGCCCTGGTTGCTCTGTTATGAGACCTTGCGCCTTTTTCTCTAGGAAGTTTTCGCCTGCGGAGCGAAATTATGATGTGGGCAATCGGGAGTTGTTGGCCATGAAATGGGCATTTGAGGAGTGGCGTCATTGGCTCGAGGGTGCTAAGCATCGTGTGGTGGTCTTGACTGATCACAAAAATCTGATGTATCTCGAGTCTGCTAAACGCCTGAATCCTAGACAGGCCCGCTGGTCATTGTTTTTCTCCCGTTTTGACTTTGTTGTCTCGTATTTACCAGGTTCAAAAAATGTGAAGGCCGATGCTCTTTCCAGGAGCTTTGTGCCTGATGCTCCTGGAGTCGCTGAACCTGTTGGTATTCTTAAGGATGGTATTATCTTGTCAGCTATTTCTCCAGATCTGCGACGTGTGTTGCAGAGATTTCAGGCTGATAGGCCTGATTCTTGTCCACCTGACAGACTGTTTGTGCCTGATAAGTGGACCAGCAGAGTCATTTCCGAGGTTCATTCCTCGGTGTTGGCAGGTCACCCAGGAATTTTTGGCACCAGAGATCTGGTGGCCAGATCCTTTTGGTGGCCTTCCTTGTCTAGGGATGTGCGGTCATTTGTACAGTCCTGTGGGACTTGTGCTCGAGCTAAGCCTTGCTGTTCTCGTGCCAGCGGGTTGCTCTTGCCCTTGCCTGTCCCTAAGAGACCTTGGACACATATCTCCATGGATTTCATTTCTGATCTTCCGGTGTCTCAAGGCATGTCTGTTATCTGGGTGATATGTGATCGCTTCTCCAAGATGGTCCATTTGGTTCCTTTGCCTAAGCTGCCTTCCTCTTCCGATCTGGTTCCTGTGTTTTTCCAGAACGTGGTTCGTTTGCACGGCATCCCTGAGAATATTGTGTCAGACAGAGGATCCCAGTTCGTTTCCAGATTCTGGCAATCCTTTTGTAGTAGGATGGGCATTGACTTGTCGTTTTCGTCTGCTTTCCATCCTCAGACTAATGGACAGACGGAGCGAACTAATCAGACTTTGGAGGCTTATTTGAGGTGTTTTGTCTCTGCTGATCAGGACGATTGGGTGACCTTCTTGCCGTTGGCTGAGTTTGCCCTTAATAATCGGGCTAGTTCCGCCACCTTGGTTTCGCCGTTTTTCTGCAACTCTGGTTTCCACCCTCGTTTTTCTTCGGGTCATGTGGAACCTTCTGACTGCCCTGGGGTGGATTCTGTGGTGGATAGGTTGCAGCGGATCTGGAATCTTGTGGTGGACAACTTGAAGTTGTCACAGGAGAGGGCTCAGCGCTTTGCCAACCGCCGCCGCGGTGTGGGTCCCCGACTACGTGTTGGGGATTTGGTGTGGCTTTCTTCCCGCTTTGTTCCTATGAAGGTTTCCTCTCCCAAATTTAAACCTCGTTTTATTGGTCCTTACAAGATATTGGAAATCCTTAATCCTGTATCCTTTCGCCTGGATCTTCCTGTGTCGTTTGCTATCCACAACGTGTTTCATAGGTCCTTGTTGCGGCGGTACGTTGTGCCTGTGGTTCCTTCTGCTGAGCCTCCTGCTCCGGTGTTGGTTGAGGGCGAGTTGGAGTACGTGGTGGAGAAGATCTTGGATTCTCGTCTCTCCAGGCGGAGGCTTCAGTACCTGGTCAAGTGGAAGGGCTATGGTCAGGAAGATAATTCCTGGGTGGTCGCCTCTGATGTTCATGCGGCCGATTTAGTTCGTGCCTTTCATGCCGCTCGTCCTGATCGCCCTGGTGGTCGTGGTGAGGGTTCGGTGACCCCTCACTAAGGGGGGGGTACTGTTGTGATTTTGCTTTTTGCTCCCTCTAGTGGTCATTAGTGATTTGACTCTGGAGCTTCTGTCTTTTCCTATATCCTCACCTGGGCCGTTAGTTCAGGGGCGTTGCTATATAAGCTCCCTGGACCTTCAGTTCAATGCCTGGCATCGTTGAAATCAGAGCTAATCTGTTGTGCTCTTGTCCTATGATCCTGGTTCCTGTATTTCAAGCTAAGTCTGCTTCCTTGCTTTTTGCTTTTGTTTTGTTTGGTATTTTTGTCCAGCTTGTTCCAATCTGTATCCTGACCTTTGCTGGAAGCTCTAGGGGGCTGGTGTTCTCCCCCCGGACCGTTAGACGGTTCGGGGGTTCTTGAATCTCCAGCGTGGATTTTTATAGGGTTTTTGTTGACCAGATAAGTTATCTTGCTATATTATTCTGCTATTAGTAAGCTGGCCTCTCTTTGCTGAACCTGGTTCATTTCTGTGTTTGTCATTTCCTCTTACCTCACCGTTATTATTTGTGGGGGGCTTGTATCTTGCTTTGGGGTCCCTTTCTCTGGAGGCAAGAGAGGTCTTTGTTTTCTTCTCCTAGGGGTAGTTAGATTCTCCGGCTGGCGCGAGTCATCTAGCGATCACCGTAGGCATGATCCCCGGCTACTTCTAGTGTTGGCGTTAGGAGTAGCTATTTGGTCAACCCAGTTACCACAGCCCTATGAGCTGGATTTTTGAATCTCGCAGACTTACACGTTCCTCTGAGACCCTGTCCACTGGGGTCATAACAAGGATTACTGCTAACAAGAGAAGCAGGGGGGCCCGCTCTGCTGCACGCATGTGATATGACAGTTAAACGGGCCCCCCTCCTCACCTGCTAGCATATATTATGCTGCTGTCCAGCCGGCAGTCACTGCTGCGGTCTGCGGTGAGGAGACGGGTAGCAAATGCTGTACCAGGAAGAGAGGAGGGAGGGGGAGGGCCTCTCAATCACAGTGAGTCACTGAAGCTTGCTCAGGACCTGTGATGAGGTCGCAGGAGGGAAGAGTCAGGAGTCACATGATCAGGGGCCTCCGTGTATTGCAGAACTCTGCTTTGCTGTCATGGTGCTAGACGGTAAGCTTATGTGTGGAGTCAGGAGTTATTTACAGTGTGGATGTAGCAGAGCTGTGTGTGTGTGTATGAGGTGTACAGAGCGGAGCCGTGTGTGTATGAGGTGTACAGAGCGGAGCCGTGTGTGTATGAGGTGTATGGAGTGGAGCCGTGTGTGTGTATGAGCTGTACGTAGCGGAGCCGTGTGTGTATGAGGTGTACAGAGAGTAGCCGTGAGTGTGTATGAGGTGTATGGAGCGGAGCCGTGTGTGTATGAGGTGTATGGAGCGGAGCCGTGTATGCAAGGTGTACGGAGCGGAGCCTCGTGTGTAGGAGTAACTATGTGTGGCCATTATACTGTACACAGTATCATTTGTGGCCATTATACAGTATGTAGTATCATGTGGGGCCATCATACAGTATGGAGCATAATGTGTGGCCATTATACAGTATGGAGCATCATGTGGGGCCTGTTGTGAATTCCGTTCTCGAGCTCCCTCCTGTGGTCATGAACGGTACTGTGTGAGTTTGTTCTGGGGCTCCCTCTGGTGGCCTTTAGCGATATGGCTGGTCTTGGCTGGGCTCAGCTGCTTCATTTCCTGCTATGCTGGGCCTATTTAATTCACCTGGCCCTTCATTTGTTGCCTGCTGTCGGTGTATTCAGTCCTGATTCTGAGTTCTCCTGAATATTCCTTGTGACCAGTCTCCTGCTGGAGAAGCTAAGTTTGTTTGTTCATTTTGCTCATTATTTCCTTGAAAACGTTTCTCAGTATATATGAGTTCAGTCCAGCTTGCTTTTATGTGATTTTTCGCTTGCTGGTTAGTTCTGGGGTGCAGAGTGCGCCCATCACATCGTGAGTCGGTGTGGGGGTTCTTGTATTCTCTGCGTGGTTTATTTTTGATAGTTTTTGTACTGACCGCACAGACTCCTATCTATTTTCCTGTCTATCTAGTGTTAGCGGGCCTCATTTGCTAAACCTGTTTCATTTCTACGTTTGTCTTTTCCCCTTAACTCACCGTTATTATTTGTGGGGGGCTATCTAAAACTTTGGGGTTATTTCTCTGAGGCAAGTGAGGTCTTTGCTTTCTCTCTAGGGGTAGTCAGTTTCTCAGGCTGTGAAAGAGGCGTCTAGGATTTTAGGAACGCTCCACGGCTGCCTTTAGTGTGTGTGGATGGGATCAGGATTGCGGTCAGTATAGCTTCCACATCCCCAGAACTTGTCCTTTATTCTGGTCATATGTGTCAGGTCAGTTTTGAGATCCTACCCCCGGATCATAACAGTACAGCAGGCCACAAAGTGTTAATGAGGGAGAAGAGAAATCCTGAAGTCATTTTGTTTTTTCCTCTACACTGTGTTTAGCCTCTCCCCTCCCCTTAATCTTTGGGTGGTTCTGAATTTAGTTGCAGATATGGACATTCAGAGTCTGTCTTCTAGTGTGGATCATCTCACTGCAAGGGTGCAGGGCATTCAGGATTATGTAGTCCGCAGTCCTATGTCAGAGCCTAAAATACCTATTCCTGAACTGTTCTCCGGAGATAGATCTAGGTTTTTGAACTTTAAGAATAATTGTAGGTTGTTCCTTTCTCTGAGACCTCGCTCCTCTGGTGACTCTGTTCAGCAAGTTAAAATTGTTATTTCTTTGTTACGTGGTGACCCTCAAGATTGGGCATTCTCTCTGGCGCCAGGAGATCCTGCATTGCTAAATGTGGATGCGTTTTTTCTGGCGCTTGGAGTGCTTTATGAGGAACCTAATCTGGTAGACCAAGCAGAGAAGGTTTTGCTGGCTCTCTCTCAGGGTCAAGATGAAGCAGAGGTTTACTGTCAGAAGTTTAGGAAGTGGTCTGTGCTCACTCAATGGAATGAGTGCGCCCTGGCGGCGATTTTCAGAAAGGGTCTTTCTGAAGCCCTTAAAGATGTTATGGTGGGGTTCCCCACGCCTGCGGGTCTGAATGAGTCAATGTCTTTGGCCATTCAGATTGATCGGCGTTTGCGGGAACGCAAACCTGTGCACCATCTGGCGGAATTTTCTGAGCAGAAACCTGAGCCTATGCAATGCGACAGGATTCTGACCAGAGTTGAACGGCAAAACCACAGACGTCAGAATGGGTTGTGCTTTTACTGTGGTGATTCTGCTCATGTTATCTCAGAGTGTTCTAAGCGCACAAAAAGGTTCGCCAAGTCTGTCACCATTGGTACTGTACAACCTAAATTCATTTTGTCTGTTACTTTGATTTGCTCTCTGTCATCCTACTCAGTTATGGCTTTTGTGGATTCAGGTGCCGCCCTGAATTTGATGGATTTGTCATTTGCCAGGCGCTGTGGTTTTATCTTGGAGCCTTTACAATTCCCTATTCCACTAAAGGGAATTGATGCTACGCCATTGGCCAAGAATAAACCTCAGTACTGGACTCAAGTGACCATGTGCATGGCTCCTGCACATCAGGAGGTGATTCGCTTTCTTGTGCTACATAATTTGCATGATGTTGTCGTGTTGGGTCTGCCATGGCTGCAGGCTCATAATCCAGTCCTGGATTGGAAAGCAATGTCTGTGTCAAGTTGGGGTTGCCAGGGAATTCATGGCGATGCCCCTTTGGTGTCAATTGCTTCTTCTACTCCTTCTGAAATCCCTGAATTTTTGTCGGACTACCAGGATGTATTTGATGAGCCCAAATCCAGTGCCCTACCTCCTCATAGGGATTGTGATTGTGCTATAAATCTGATTCCGTGTAGTAAGTTCCCTAAGGGCCGACTTTTTAATTTATCTGTACCAGAACATGCCGCTATGCGGAGTTATATAAAGGAGTCCTTGGAGAAGGGGCATATTCGCCCGTCCTCGTCCCCTTTGGGTGCGGGGTTCTTTTTTGTGGCCAAGAAGGATGGTTCTCTGAGACCCTGTATAGATTATCGCCTTCTAAATAACATCACGGTCAAATTCCAGTACCCCTTGCCACTGTTGTCCGATCTGTTTGCCCGGATTAGGGGGGCCAGTTGGTTCACCAAGATAGATCTTCGAGGAGCGTATAATCTTGTGCGCATAAAGCAGGGCGATGAATGGAAAACAGCATTTAATATGCCAGAAGGCCATTTTGAGTACTTGGTGATGCCTTTTAGGCTTTCTAATGCCCCCTCTGTGTTTCAGTCCTTCATGCATGACATCTTCCGAGAGTATCTGGATAGATTTATGATTGTGTACCTGGATGATATTTTGGTCTTTTCTGATGATTGGGAGTCTCATGTGAAGCAGGTCAGGATTGTTATGATCCTTAGTGGTTGAGGATCACAAATTACTCCAGCTAAGTAACAAACATAGGACAAGCTCTAGGGAGGTGGCAAACTGAACTGACCGCAAATCTGAACCTATCCAAACACACTAGAAGTAGCCGGTGAACGTGCCTAAAAATCCTAGACGTCTCGAGCCAGCCTGAGGAACTAACTACCCCTAGAGAGAAAGAAAGACCTCTCTTGCCTCCAGAGAAATAATCCCCAAAGATATAGAAGCCCCCAACAGATAATAACGGTGAGGTAAGAGGAAGGCACATACACAGGGGTGAAAGCAGATTCAGCAAATGAGGCCCACTAATACTAGATAGCAGAAAATAGAAAAGGGAATCTATGCGGTCAGTAAAAAACCCTTACAAAATATCCACTCTGAGATTTCAAGAACCCCCACACCAACTAACGGTGTGGGGGGAGAAACTCAGTCCCCTAGAGCAACCAGCAAGCGAGGAAATCACATTTTAGCGAGCTGGACTAAAAACATAATGAACACTGATAATCAAAAAATGATCAAACAAAAACTTAGCTTGTCTTGGAGAGACTGGGAGCAAGGTAGCCACAAGGAATCTGAAGAGCACTGAATACATTGATAGCAGGCAAGGAACTGAGTCTCCAGGTGAGCTAAATAGGAAACCAACCAAGGATAACGAACCAGCTGATGCAGCCAACCTGCAGAAAGACAACACCACACAGTACCACTTGTGACCACTAGAGGGAGCCCAAAGATAGAATTCACAACAGTACCCCCCCCTTGAGGAGGGGTCACCGAACCCTCATCAAGACCCCCAGGGCGATCAGGATGAGCCGCGTGGAAGGCACGAACAAAATCGGCCGCATGAACATCAGAGGCGACAACCCAGGAATTATCCTCCTGACCATAGCCCTTCCACTTAACCAAATACTGAAGCCTCCGTCTAGAGATACGAGAATCCAAAATCTTCTCCACCACGTACTCCAATTCGCCCTCGACCAGCACCGGAGCAGGAGGCTCAACAGAAGGAACCACAGGTACCACATACCTCCGCAACAAAGACCTATGGAACACATTATGAATGGCAAACGATGCTGGGAGATCCAAACGAAAAGACACCGGGTTAAGGATTTCCAAGATCTTATAAGGACCGATGAAGCGAGGCTTGAATTTAGGAGAGGAGACCTTCATAGGAACATACCGAGAAGACAGCCACACCAAATCCCCAACACGAAGTCGGGGACCCACACCGCGGTGGCGGTTGGCAAAGCGCGGAGCCTTCTCCTGTGACAACCTCAAATTGTCCACCACATGGTTCCAAATCTGCTGCAACCTATCCACCACAGAATCCACCCCAGGACAGTCAGAAGACTCAACCTGACCCGAGGAAAAACGAGGATGGAAACCAGAATTGCAGAAAAAAGGTGAAACCAAAGTAGCAGAACTAGCCCGATTATTAAGGGCAATCTCGGCCAAAGGCAAAAAAGTCACCCAATCATCCTGATCAGCAGAAACAAAACATCTCAAATAAGTTTCCAATGTCTGATTAGTTCGTTCGGTTTGGCCATTAGTCTGAGGATGGAAGGCCGACGAAAAAGACAAATCAATGCCCATCTTAGCACAAAAAGTCCGCCAAAACCTGGACACAAACTGGGATCCTCTATCAGACACAATATTTTCAGGAATGCCGTGCAAGCGAACCACATTCTGAAAAAATAGAGGAACCAAATCGGAGGAAGAAGGCAACTTAGGCAAGGGCACCAAATGGACCATCTTGGAAAAATGATCACACACCACCCAGATGACAGACATTTTCTGAGATACTGGAAGATCCGAAATAAAATCCATGGAAATGTGTGTCCAAGGCCTTTTCGGAACAGGCAAAGGCAAAAGCAAACCGCTGGCACGAGAACAGCAAGGCTTAGCCCGAGCACAAATCCCACAAGACTGCACAAAGGAACGCACATCCCGCGACAAGGAAGGCCACCAGAAGGACCTAGCCACCAAATCTCTGGTACCAAAAATCCCAGGATGACCCGCCAACACCGAAGAATGAACCTCGGAAATAACTCTGCTGGTCCATCTATCCGGGACAAACAGTCTCTCTGGTGGACAACGGTCAGGTCTATCCGCCTGAAATTTCTGCAGCCCTCGTCGCAAATCTGGGGAAATGGCAGACAAAATCACTCCCTCTCTGAGAATACCAGCCGGCTCAGAAACTCCCGGAGAGTCAGGCACAAAACTCCTAGAAAGTGCATCAGCTTTCACGTTCTTCGGACCAGGCAGGTATGAGACCACGAAGTTGAAACGGGAGAAAAACAACGACCAACGAGCCTGTCTAGGATTCAGGCGCTTGGCAGATTCAAGGTAAATCAGATTTTTGTGATCAGTCAAGACCACCACACGATGTTTAGCTCCTTCGAGCCAATGTCGCCGCTCCTCAAATGCCCACTTAATAGCCAACAACTCCCGATTACCAACATCATAATTCCGCTCGGCAGGCGAAAACTTTCTTGAAAAGAAAGCACATGGCTTCATCACAGAGCCATCAGAGCTTCTCTGCGACAAAACAGCCCCTGCTCCAATCTCAGAAGCATCAACCTCGACCTGGAAGGGGAGAGAGACATCTGGCTGACATAAGACTGGAGCTGAAGAAAACCGGTGCTTCAGCTCCCGAAAAGCCTCCACGGCCGCAGGAGACCAATTAGTCACATCAGAACCCTTCTTGGTCAAATCCGTCAAAGGTTTAACCACGCTAGAAAAATTAGCGATGAAACGACGGTAAAAATTAGCAAACCCCAAGAACTTCTGAAGACTCTTAACAGACGTGGGCTGAGTCCAGTCATGAATAGCCTGGACCTTGACTGGGTCCATCTCCACAGTAGAAGGAGAAAAAATAAAACCCAAAAAGGAGACCTTCTGTACTCCGAAGAGGCATTTTGAGCCCTTCACAAATAAAGCATTAGCACGCAGGACCTGAAACACCATCCTGACCTGCTTCACATGGGACTCCCAATCATCAGAAAAGACCAAAATGTTTATCCAGATATTCTCAGAAGATGTCATGCATGAAGGACTGAAACACAGAAGGAGCATTAGAGAGTCCAAAAGGCATCACTAAGTACTCAAAATGGCCTTCGGGCGTATTAAATGCTGTTTTCCATTCATCTCCCTGCTTAATGCGCACAAGGTTATACGCACCACGGAGATCTATCTTGGTGAACCAACTGGCACCCTTAATCCGAGCAAACAAATGAGACAATAGTGGCAAAGGATACTGAAATTTGACTGTAATTTTATTCAGAAGACGATAATCTATACAAGGTCTCAAAGAACCGTCCTTCTTGGCCACAAAAAAAAATCCTGCACCAAGAGGGGAAGAGGATGGGCGAATATGTCCCTTCTCCAAAGACTCCTTTATATAACTCCGCATCGCGGCATGCTCTGGTATAGACAAATTAAAAAGTCGTCCCTTAGGGAATTTACTACCAGGAATTAAATTTATAGCACAGTCACAATCCCTATGAGGGGGCAGGGCACTGGACCTGGGCTCATCAAATACATCCTGGTAGTCAGACAAAAACTCAGGGACCTCAGAAGGAGTGGAAGAAGCAATAGACACCAACGGAGTATCGCCATGAATTCCCTGACAACCCCAACTTGACACAGACATAGCTTTCCAATCTAAAACTGGATTATGAGCTTGCAGCCATGGCAGACCCAAAATGACAACATCATGCAAATTATGCAGAACGAGAAAGCGAATCACCTCCTGATGTAGGGGAGTCATGCACATGGTCATTTGCGTCCAATACTGAGGCTTATTCTCAGCCAATGGCGTAGCATCAACATCCCTCAGAGGAATAGGAAATTCCAAAGGCTCCAGGACAAAACCACAGCGCCTGGCAAACGACAAATCCATCAGATTCAGGGCAGCACCCGAATCCACAAAAGCCATAACCGGGTAGGACGACAAAGAACAAATCAAAGTAACAGACAAAATAAATTTAGGCTGTATAGTACCAATGATGACAGGTTTAGCGATTTTTTTTTAAGCGTTTAGAGCATGCTGAGATAACATGAGTAGAATCACCACAGTAGAAGCACAACCCATTTTGACGTCTATGACTTTGTCGCTCAATTCTGGTCAGAGTTCGGTCACATTGCATAGACTCAGGTCTCTGTCCAGAAAATACCGCCAAAGGATGAGCAGATTTGCGCTCCCGCAACCTGAATGGCTAAAGCCATAGAATCACTCAGACTTGTAGGGGTGGGAAACCCCACCATAACATTCTTAACGGCCTCAGAAAGACCTTCTTTGAAATTTGCAGCCAGGGCACACTCATTCCACTGAGTAAGCACCGACCATTTCCAAAATTTTTGACAATACACCTCTGCTTCATCCTGACCTTGAGAGATAGCCAGCAACGCTTTTTCTGCCTGATTCTCAAGATTAGGCTCCTCATAAAGCAGTCCAAGAGCCAGAAAAAATGTATCTACATTAAGCAAAGCAGGATCTCCTGGCGCCAGAGAGAAAGCCCAATCTTGAGGGTCGCCACGCAACAAGGAGATAACAATTTTAACTTGCTGAGCGGAATCACCAGAGGAACGAGGTCTCAGAGATAGAAATAACTTACAATTATTCTTAAAATTTTTAAACCTAGATCTATCTCCAGAAAACAACTCAGGAATGGGTTTCTTTGGTTCTGACATAGGGGTACGAATAACAAAATCCTGAATACTTTGCACCAGTGCAGTAAGATGATCACACTAGAAGTCAGAGTCTGAACATTCATGTCTGCAGCTGAGCTCAAAACCACCCAGAGTTCAAGGGGATGAAAGAAGCTAAACAGACTGCAGCAAAGGAAAAGCGGGAGAAAAAAAAAAAAATGTACTCATGTCTTCTTTTTATCCCACTTCTGCGATGCATTAAACACTTTTTGGCCTGCTATACTGTTATGATCCTTAGTGGTTGAGGATCACAAATTACTCCAGCTAAGTAACAAACATAGGACAAGCTCTAGGGAGGTGGCAAACTGAACTGACCGCAAATCTGAACCTATCCAAACACACTAGAAGTAGCCGGTGAACGTGCCTAAAAAGCCTAGACGTCTCGAGCCAGCCTGAGGAACTAACTACCCCTAGAGAGAAAGAAAGACCTCTCTTGCCTCCAGAGAAATAATCCCCAAAGATATAGAAGCCCCCAACAGATAATAACGGTGAGGTAAGAGGAAGGCACATACACAGGGGTGAAAGCAGATTCAGCAAATGAGGCCCACTATTACTAGATAGCAGAAAATAGAAAAGGGAATCTATGCGGTCAGTAAAAAACCCTTACAAAATATCCACTCTGAGATTTCAAGAACCCCCACACCAACTAACGGTGTGGGGGGAGAAACTCAGTCCCCTAGAGCAACCAGCAAGTGAGGAAATCACATTTTAGCGAGCTGGACTAAAAACATAATGAACACTGATAATCAAAAAATGATCAAACAAAAACTTAGCTTGTCTTGGAGAGACTGGGAGCAAGGTAGCCACAAGGAATCTGAAGAGCACTGAATACATTGATAGCAGGCAAGGAACTGAGTCTCCAGGTGAGCTAAATAGGAAACCAACCAAGGATAACGAACCAGCTGATGCAGCCAACCTGCAGAAAGACAACACTACACAGTACCGCTTGTGACCACTAGAGGGAGCCCAAAAATAGAATTCACAACACAGGATGGTATTTCAGGTCCTGCGTGCCAATGCCTTGTTTGTGAAGGGCTCTAAATGTCTCTTCGGAGTCCAGAAGATTTCCTTTTTGGGCTTTATTTTTTCTCCTTCTACTATTGAGATGGATCCAGTCAAGGTCCAGGCTATTCATGACTGGTCTCTACCTACATCTGTGAAGAGTCTTCTGAAGTTCTTGGGTTTTGCTAATTTTTACCGTCGCTTCATCACTAATTTTTCTAGCGTGGTTAAGCCTTTGACGGATTTGACCAAGAAGGGTTCTGATGTGACGAATTGGTCTCTTGCGGCCGTGGAGGCCTTTCAGGAGCTGAAACGTCGGTTTTCTTCGGCTCCTGTCTTGCGCCAGCCCGATGTCTCTCTTCCCTTTTAGGTCGAGGTTGATGCTTCTGAGATTGGAGCAGGGGCTGTCTTGTCGCAGAGAAGCTCTGATGGCTCTGTGATGAGACCATGTGCTTTCTTTTCAAGAAAGTTTTCGCCTGCCGAGCGGAATTATGATGTTGGTAATCGTGAGTTGTTGGCAATGAAGTGGGCATTTGAGGAGTGGCGACATTGGCTTGACGGAGCCAAGCATCGTGTGGTGGTCTTGACGGATCACAGGAATTTGACTTATCTCGAGTCTGCCAAACGGTTGAATCCGAGACAGGCTCGATGGTCGCTGTTTTTCTCTCGTTTCGATTTCGTGGTTTCATATCTTCCGGGTTCAAAAAACGTGAAGGCTGATGCCCTTTCTAGGAGTTTTTTGCCTGACTCCCAGGAAGTTTCTGAACCGACTGGTGTCCTCAAAGAGGGGGTGATTTTGTTTGCCATCTCTCCTGATCTGCGACGGGTGTTGCAGGAGTTTCAGGCCAATAGACCTGACCGTTGTCCACCGGAGAGACTGTTTGTCCCGGACAGATGGACCAGTAGAGTTATTTCCGAGGTTCATTCTTCAGTGTTGGCGGGTCATCCTGGGATTTTTGGTACCAGGGATTTGGTGGCGAGGTCCTTTTGGTGGCCTACCTTGTCGCGGGATGTGTGTTCCTTTGTGCAGTCCTGTGGGATTTGTGCTCGGGCCAAGCCTTGCTGTTCTCGTGCCAGTGGATTGCTTTTGCCTTTGCCTGTCCCGAAGAGGCCTTGGATGCATATTTCCATGGATTTTATTTCGGATCTTCCTGTCTCTCAGAGGATGTCTGTCATCTGGGTGGTTTGTGATCGTTTTTCTAAAATGGTCCATTTGGTACCCTTGCCTAAGCTGCCTTCCTCCTCCGATTTGGTGCCACTGTTTTTTCAGAATGTGGTTCGTTTACATGGTATTCCGGAGAACATTGTGTCTGACAGAGGATCCCAGTTTGTGTCCAGATTTTGGCGGTCCTTTTGTGCTAAGATGGGCATTGAATTGTCTTTTTCGTCAGCCTTCCATCCTCAGACGAATGGCCAAACCGAACGAACTAATCAGACCTTGGAAACTTATTTGAGATGTTTTGTTTCTGCTGATCAGGATGATTGGGTGACTTTTTTGCCATTGGCTGAGTTCGCCCTCAATAATCGGGCTAGTTCTGCTACTTTGGTTTCACCGTTCTTTTGCAATTCTGGTTTTCATCCTCGTTTTTCCTCGGGTCAGGTTGAGCCCTCTGACTGTCCTGGGGTGGATTCTGTGGTGGGTAGGTTGCAGCAGATTTGGAACCATGTGGTGGACAATTTGACATTGTCCCAGGAGAAGGCTCAGCGCTTTGCTAACCGCCGTCGCTGTGTGGGTCCCCGACTTCGTGTGGGGGATTTGGTATGGTTGTCTTCTCGTTATGTCCCGATGAAGGTTTCCTCTCCTAAGTTCAAGCCTCGTTTCATCGGTCCTTATAAGATTTTGGAAATCCTCAACCCTGTGTCATTTCGTTTGGACCTCCCAACATCGTTTGCAATTCATAATGTGTTCCATAGGTCATTGTGAGATACGTGGTGCCTGTGGTCCCTTCTGTTGATCCTCCTGCTCCGGTCTTGGTCGCGGGGGAGTTGGAGTATGTGGTGGAGAAGATCTTGGATTCTCGTATTTCGAGACGGAAGCTTCAGTACTTAGTTCAATGGAAGGGCTATGGTCAGGAGGATAATTCCTGGGTTGTCGCCTCCGATGTCCATGCGGCCGATTTGGTTCGTGCCTTTCATTCGGCTCGTCCTGATTGGCCTGGGAGCTCTGGTGAGGGTTCGGTGACCCCTTCTCAAGGGGGGGGTACTGTTGTGAATTCCGTTCTCGGGCTCCCTCCTGTGGTCATGAACGGTACTATGTGAGTTTGTTCTGGGGCTCCCTCTGGTGGCCTTTAGCGATATGGCTGGTCTTGGCTGGGCTCAGCTGCTTCATTTCCTGCTATGCTGGGCCTATTTAATTCACCTGGCCCTTCATTTGTTGCCTGCTGTCGGTGTATTCAGTCCTGATTCTGAGTTCTCCTGAATATTCCTTGTGACCAGTCTCCTGCTGGAGAAGCTAAGTTTGTTTGTTCATTTTGCTCATTATTTCCTTGAAAACGTTTCTCAGTATATATGAGTTCAGTCCAGCTTGCTTTTATGTGATTTTTCGCTTGCTGGTTAGTTCTGGGGTGCAGAGTGCGCCCCTCACATCGTGAGTCAGTGTGGGGGTTCTTGTATTCTCTGCGTGGTTTATTTTTGATAGTTTTTGTACTGACCGCACAGACTCCTATCTATTTTCCTGTCTATCTAGTGTTAGCGGGCCTCATTTGCTAAACCTGTTTCATTTCTACGTTTGTCTTTTCCCCTTAACTCACCGTTATTATTTGTGGGGGGCTATCTAAAACTTTGGGGTTATTTCTCTGAGGCAAGTGAGGTCTTTGCTTTCTCTCTAGGGGTAGTCAGTTTCTCAGGCTGTGAAAGAGGCGTCTAGGATTTTAGGAACGCTCCACGGCTGGAGCTTCCACATCCCCAGAACTTGTCCTTTATTCTGGTCATATGTGTCAGGTCAGTTTTGAGATCCTACCACCGGATCATAACAGGGGCCATTATACAGTATGGAGCATCATGTGTGGCCATCATACAGTATGTAGCATCATGTGTGGCCATTATAGTGTGGAGCATCATGTGTGGCCATTATACAGTATGGAGCATCATGTGTGGCCATTATACAGTATGGAGCATCATGAGTGGCCATTATACAGTATGTAGCATCATGTGTGGCTATTATACAGTATGGAGCATCATGTGTGGCCATTATACAGTATATAGCATCATGTGGGGCTATCATACAGTATGTAGCATAATGTGTGGCCATTATACAGTATGGAGCATCATGTGGGGCTATAATACAGTATGGGACACTGTGTGGCCATTATACATTATGGAGCATCATGTGTGGCCATTATACAGTATGGAGCACTGTGTGGCCATATTTTTTTGTTTATAATTATTGTTTATAAAACAGTGTGATCAGCAATGCTAAATGGCTGTGGTTGGGATGTGGATATGGGTGTGACTAGTTGTGAAATGGGTGTGGTCAGAGGTGTGGCTTAAAATTTGCCCTCTTTAAAAGTTGGGAGGTATGGTTTAACTTCACCCCTACTTGAATATGTTTGAGGGAAAGGTGTGTGTAAATGGGTGTGGCTTAAAAAATGGGTTTCCTACACACAAACACAGAACCTGTTGTTAAAAATTTGAATCCCACCCCTGCTTGCTCTGCTTGTGACTCACTGTTGCTGTGCACTGGCAGTAGTTTGTGCACTCTTCCCAGGGCCTCTGTGATCCGCAGGACTGGGTCTTTACATTACGCATGAAAATGGCGGGGTGAGGGGAGGAATTAATTAATCACTGGTCTAGGTAGGGGAAGGGCCGGTCCCCCTGGAATAAATGTATTAAAATGATCAATCCATTATATAGGGGGTGGATGGGGATAGAGATCTACAGAGCGCCTGGTACATGTTTAAGGTTATATGGAGTGCACAGTGACATTTGTGCATGGTTACCTCTCAGCCAATCACACACTGCCTTACAAGCACATCTGTGATTGGCTGACAGGATGATCTGCAAGTGTCTTCTGTGCAGATATGACATTAATTGCATGACTGCTTTGTGTTATATTCAGTTGTTAAGTATGGAACTTAAATTTATTATCTAGAGTTGATAGTTGTGTTCTAAACTGATAAATAGTACAACCTATATGTTTACATAACTTTGTTGCGCTATGGAGGGGGGGCGGGAAGATTTCTTGCACAGGGGCCCTCTGCAGTCTGTGTCTGCCCCTGGATCCCATGTTTGCTGTTTTTCAGCATAACATTATAGGAGGATGGGTTTGTATAAAGCTGGGAAATTTGCATCACTTGCCCTTTCTTAACGATGATAGTGAATACCCATAACCCTAACAGGCTAATTAATGTCTGAAACCTTGGTCAAAATTATCTGAGCACAAAAATCTCCAAGGGTGTCAAAACTTGTGCATCGGCACATTTTCCTTTTTCTAATTTTTAAAATGTAAAAGATCACAATATATTTTTTTGCCTACAATGCAAAAGAAAGTGTCATCTTTAACTTTAACTTCTAGAGATAATTTCATCTTGAACTTGCTTAACTGTTCACAATAACAGTAATTTTGACCAAGGGTGCCAATACTTTTAAATGCCACTGTATTGTGTTTGCTACTGACCCCTCCAATGGAAAGCGCAACTCTATTTCTGAAAGACTGTCTGCACGGTTCTTCTGAGGGAAATATATAGTTACATAGTTACATAGTTATTAAGGTTGAAGGAAGACTTTAAGTCCATCTAGTTCAACCCATAGCCTAACCTAACATGCCCTAACATGTTGATCCAGGGGAAGGCAAAAAAAACCCATGTGGCAAACAGTAAGCTCCACCATGGGGAAAAAATTCCTTCCCGACCCCACATACGGCAATCAGACTAGTTCCCTGGATCAACGCCTTATCAAGGAATCTAATATATATACCCTGTAACATTATACTTTTCCAGAAACGTATCCGGTCCCCTCTTAAATTTAAGTAATGAATCACTCATTACAACATCATACGGCAGAGAGTTCCATAGTCTCACTGCTCTTACAGTAAAGAATCCGCATCTGTTATTATGCTTAAACCTTTTTTCCTCCAGACGTAGAGGATGCCCCCTTGTCCCTGTCACCGGTCTATGATTAAAAAGATCATCAGAAAGGTCTTTGTACTGTCCCCTCATATATTTATACATTAACATAAGATCACCCCTTAGCCTTCGTTTTTCCAAACTAAATAGCCCCAAGTGTAATAACCTATCTTGGTATTGCAGACCCCCCAGTCCTCTAATAACCTTGGTCGCTCTTCTCTGCACCCGCTCTAGTTCAGCTATGTCTTTCTTATACACCGGAGACCAGAACTGTGCACAGTATTATAAGTGTGGTCGAACTAGTGACTTGTATAGAGGTAAAATTATGTTCTCCTCATGAGCATCTATGCCTCTTTTAATGCATCCCATTATTTTATTTGCCTTAGAAGCAGCTGCCTGACACTGACACTGAATATGAGTTTGTCATCCACCCATACACCCAGGTCTTTTTCATTGACGGTTTTGCCCAGAATTTTAGATTTCAGCACATAGTTATACATCATATTACTTCTACCCAAGTGCATGACCTTACATTTATCCCCATTAAAGCTCATTTGCCATTTCTCAGCCCAAGCTTCTAGTTTACACAAATCATCCTGTAATATAAAATTGTCCTCCTCTGTATTGATTACCCTGCAGAGTTTAGTGTCATCTGCAAATATTGAAATTCTACTCTGAATGCCCCTTACAAGCTCATTAATAAATATGTTAAAAAGAAGAGGGCCCAATACTGACCCCTGTGGTACCCCACTACTAACCGCGACCCAGTCCGAGTGTACGCCATTAATAACCACCCTTTGTTTCCTATCCCTGAGCCAGCTCTCAACCCACTTGCACATATTTTCCCCTATCCCCATCATTCTCATTTTATGTATCAACCTTTTGTGTGGCACCATATCAAAAGCTTTTGAAAAGTCCATATACACTACATCTACTGGGTTCCCTTGGTCCAGTCCGGAACTTACCTCTTCATAGAAGCTGATCAAATTAGTCTGACATGATCGGTCCCTAGTAAACCCGTGCTGATACTGGGTCATGAGGTTATTCCTCTTCAGATACTCCAGTATAGCATCCCTTAGAATGCCCTCCAGGATTTTACCCACAGTAGAGGTTAAGCTTACTGGCCTATAATTTCCGAGTTCAGTTTTTGTCCCCTTTTTGAATATTGGCACCACATTTGCTATAAGCCAGTCCTGTGGTACAGACCCTGTTATTATGGACTCTTTAAAGATTAAAAATAATGGTCTATCAATGACTGTACTTAATTCCTGCAGTACTCGGGGGTGTATCCCATCCGGGCCCGGAGATTTGTCAATTTTTGTGATTTTTAGACGCCGCCATACTTCCTGCTGGGTTAAGCAGATATTGGCTGCCATGGGATTTTCTTTTGTAAATACTGATGAAAAAAAGTCATTTAGCATATTGGCTTTTTCCTCATCCTCATCCACCATTTCACCCAGACTATTTTTAAGGGGGCCAACACTATCATTTTTTAGTTTCTTACTATTTATGTAGTTAAAGAATATTTTGGGGTTATTTTTGCTCTCTCTAGCAATGAGTCTCTCTGTCTCAATCTTTGCTGCCTTGATTTGCTTTTTACAGAATTTATTTAATTTTTTGTATTTATTTAATGCCTCCTCACTACCTACTTCCTTTAATTCCCTAAATGCTTTCTTTTTGTCACTTATTGCACCCCTTACAGCTTTATTTAGCCATATTGGTTTCCTCCTATTTCTAGTATGTTTATTCCCATACGGTATATACTGTGCACAGGTCCTATCCAGGATGCTAATAAACGTCTCCCATTTTCTTTGTGTACTTTTATGTCTCAGGATATCGTCCCAGTTAATTGCACCAAGATCCTCTCTCATCCGTTGAAAATTTGCCCTCCTGAAGTTTAGTGTCCTTGTCACCCCTCTACTACACATCTTATTAAAGGAGACATGAAAACTTATTATTTTGTGATCACTATTCCCCAAGTAACCCCCAACCCTTATATTTGATATGCGGTCTGGCCTGTTGGTTAATATTAGGTCTAGCAGTGCCCCCCTTCCCCCCTTCTTGTTGGGTCCTGAACCAGTTGTGAAAGGTAATTGTCTCTCATAGTTGTCAAAAACCGATTACCTTTACTGGAACTGCAGGTTTCTGTTCCCCAATCTATTTCAGGGTAGTTGAAGTCCCCCATAATAATGACTTCTCCTTGAGTCGCAGCTTCATCTATTTGCTTTACGAGGATATTCTCCATTGATTCCATTATTTTTGGAGATTTATAACAAACCCCTATCAGCAATTTATTATTTTTTTCCCCTCCCCTTATCTCCACCCACAGGGACTCTACATTTTCATTAGATTCACCTATATTATCACGCAGGATGGGTTTTAAGGTCGATTTTACATACAGACACACCCCACCCCCACGCTTATCTGTACGGTCATTTCTGAAAAGGCTATAGCCCTGCAAGTTAACAGCCCAGTCATGGCTCTCATCCAGCCATGTTTCAGATATCCCCACCATATCATAATTATGTTCCAACAACATTAGTTCTAATTCATCCATTTTGTTGGCGAGGCTTCTGGCATTAGTACACATGCACTTGATATTCCTCTCTGTACCTCTATTCTTTCTTAAATTACTAACTGTTCTAACCCCCCATGCCACCACCACCCCCAACTTCCTTATTTGTGCCCAGGTCTCTATCTGCACTATCTTCCCCTCCTATAAAATGAATACCCTCCCCCCCAATCCCTAGTTTAAACACTCCTCCAACCTTCTATCCATTTTCTCCCCCAGCACAGCTGCACCTTCCCCATTGAGGTGCAGCCCGTCCCTAGCGTAGAGCCTGTAGCCAACTGAGAAGTCGGCCCAGTTCTGCAGGAACACAAACCCCTCCTTCCTACACCAATTCTTGAGCCACTTATTAACCTCCCTAATCTCCCGTTGCCTCTCTGGCATGGCACGTGGTACAGGCAGTATTTCGGAAAATACCACGTTGGAGGTCCTTGCTTTCAGCTTGCAACCTAATTCCCTGAAATCATCTTTAAGGACCTTCCACCTACCTCTAACTTTGTCATTTGTGCCAATGTGCACCATGACCGCTGGGTCCTCACCAGCCCCTCCCAGTAATCTGTCCACCCGATCAGCGATGTGTCGGACTCGAGCGCCAGGTAGGCAGCACACCGTTCGACGATCCCTGTCTTTGTGACAGATTGCCCTATCTGTTCCCCTAATAATTGAGTCCCCCACTACCAGCACCTGTCTGGCCTGCCCTGCTCTCCTATTTCCCCCCTTACTGGAGCAGTCACTCCTCCGGCTTTCAGAGGACATGCCTGGCTGCAGCAGTGCTACCCCTGTACTGGCACCCCCCACATCTGCCAACTTAGCAAACTTATTGGGGTGAGCCAGATCAGGACTAGCCTCCCTGGCACTCTTCCCTCTACCCCGCTTTCTGAATGTCACCCAGCTACCTACTTCACTGTCCTGCAGCTCCATCCTACCATCCCCCTCCTCATCTATCCCATTGAGCGTCTGCTCTGTGAGCAGAAGACTCCTCTCCATATTGTCTATGGATCTCAGTGTTGCCAGCTGCACATTTAGATCCAGAATCTGGGATTCCAAATGCACAACGTGCTCACATCTCGCACAGCAGTATGCACCCTCGACCGGCTGATCAAGGACTGCATACATGTGGCAAGATGTGCACTGGATGGCATTAACAATAGTGGAGCACATTTCCTAATGGGGATTGCACCACACAGAAACGTTAAATAAAAAATAAATACAAGTATTAATTAAAAACAGACAGCAATTCCTCCCTTGGAAACTCCCTGATTCCAAAGTCACTGAATCACAAGTCACACTTACCGCCGTTCACACTTACGCTCAGGTCACACTCAGCTCGCTCACACTCGCTGTGCTGAAGATTTATAGATTTTTTTTTTCTCTATTTCCCTTCAACAACAAGCCACCTTGCTGTTCAAATGCACTTCCAAAAAGGATGAAAAATATGAACCTTTTTATTAAATATTTCATATTACCAGGGGTAAGGGCACATAATCTAATGCTGACGCCATGATGTTGTTTGTAAAGTAGCAATTACGTTTATCAACTTAGACATTTAACCTGGTATCAGTGGCCTTCTCGTCTCACAATCGACCTGGGACAGTTCAATCAAATACTCTTATTTACATTCATGCACATGATGCACATCTGTTGCACCTCAGTCAAAGTGCCACTCATTATACAGTAGAAATAAGCAATGCAATTAACAACCCTTCTATATTATTTCAAAACACTCTTTTTCGGTGATTACTTTGTATCTCCGGTAATACTGCACCCACACACACACAAATGATACACCATTTCAAAGGTAAACTTGCCCCCTTCAGCAAGAAAATAGCCAAACAAACCACACATCCACAATGTTATCACAACATACATTTTAAACATTCATGTTCTTAAAACTGCAGTAAGGAAAAATGAATTGCAGGAGGCACCACACTATCACAAAGCACAATACCACAAGGCAGAAACAAATCCTAACATTTGCCTTGGGGGCTTTCCAGCTTGCCGAACTCCTTGGCCAGCCGATTTCAGGCAGGTACATATAAAATATTTACTACATATGTGGAAGTAGAATAAAAGTTAAACTTCAGCTTTAAAATTGAAGATATAAATGAATGCAGCCTAAAAGGACCGGACAGGTTCTGAACCATCAGATTTTCTGTATTATTGGACAGTCATTGAAAAGTCTATCTTCCTTCTAAGGTTGCAGCTTATTGGTGACTCGGAGTTACCTCTGGTTCCAAGTAAAAAACTGCAGCGTTGACATAACTCAGACTGTACATTGTTTCCCGATGGGAGAGATTGGTGGAAACAACCTTGCAAAAATAAAAAAAAAAATCCAACCGTAGGGAAAAAAAGGTAAAATAATTTGCAGATATTACTTTTTTTTTAAAGGGATATTCCCAATTATTATACAATGGTGTAAGTATGCTCAGTTATGGGGTCAATACTCCTTTATCATTTTTACTGTCAAAATGGCACTGCTGTGCAGGGAGCTGCTCCGTTCACATACATAGGGCTGTGATGCACTTCCCTACACTGCAGATAGATAGCAGTGCTGCTGTGGAGGGGAAAAAATGCTGCTGCCCTTGTTCTTTTGCAAGGTCCTGACAATCAGACCCCTTCTGATCAGTAAGTAAAATACCATTATGTTTAATGTTGGGGGATCTCCTTTAGGCTGGAGTCACACACAGCGTATAAAAATTCGGTCCGTTTTACACGGACGAACAGTGATCCGTATGTCATTCGTGTGCAGTGCGATTATGTGACATCCGTGTGACATCCGTATGGCGAGATTTTGTCACCGTCTTGCAAAATGGACATATAATGGATCCATGGGCTCAAATATTCGTGAAAATATATACAGTCTATATATATATATATATGAATGAATAAATGAATGAACAGCATTGGTAAGACCCCTGAAAGCATGTCTGACTCCTGGATCGTTGCTGAGAAAAAAGGTGTCACACTTTTACTCCAATTTCAGGACCAACAGTTAAACATTCAAAATCGACAAGAAATTGGACTTTACAGGAAAAAAATGTTAAGAAACATTCTGTCCTGTATAATGACTTGTATATAAGGTCAAAATTTATAAAGGATTAAAAAAATTAATAATTTAAGGAAACCAAAATTGAATTTTTTATTAATTATTAATTAAATAATTATTAATTATTAATTTTTATTACATTTTTATGAATGTTTTATCAAAAAAAATTGAAAATGTCAGTGTAATTTATGAAGGAAGCAAGAACTGCTAAAAACTAGATGGAAGAGGGACTCATATACACCCTGTGTTAGACATAAACAGAGGGCCTCATAGACATTATGTTCAAATTGTCATGTAGTGGTTCTCCTACACTCATAAAGGCTGCGCACTAAGTGCACAGCCTGCCAAAAATTACAAGCAGGGTCATCCATACACCCTTGAAGGCACTAACTGAAGTGCCTCATTCAAATATTGTGAACAAAGTGTAGTTGAGGTGCTCCTACCTTCATAAAAGCTCTGCACACAGTGCAAAGCCTGCCAAAAATTACAAGCAGGGCCATTCATACACCTTTGAAGGCATCAACTGTAGCACTTCATACATATATTGTGAATGAAGTTTAGTTGTGGTACCTCTACACTCATAAAAGCTCTGCACACAGTGCAAAGCCGGCCACAAATTACAAGCATGTAGGATAGCTGCGGAGACACCATCACGTGTTTCTCAACGCAAGCAGTGAATAGCCAGACCTTTCCCCGGGAAGGAACAACCATGGGAAGGGCAGCATCCAATAAAGGAAAACATCCAATACCGGAAAACCACCTATGCCAAGCATGGTATCCATCCACAGACAGCTGTTTCGGGGTGTTTGCCCCTCATCAGTGTGGAGTAGGAATCTGGCTATTAGGAACAGTGCCTAGTAAAAGGCTGTGAAGGAACAGATGATTGACCTCGGGGAGACCAAAACATCCAATACCGCGGAGACACCATCACGTGTTTCTCAACGCAGTGATCCAGAACACTGCCCCCATCCCTTATGGGAAATATGCAAATGCATGTAGGATAGCTGCGGAGACACCATCACGTGTTTCTCAACGCAAGCAGTGAATAGCCAGACCTTTCCCCGGGAAGGAACAACCACGGGAAGGGCAGCATCCAATAAAGGAAAACATCCAATACAGGAAAACCACCTATGCCAAGCATGGTATCCATCCACAGACAGCTGTTTCGGGGTGTTTGCCCCTCATCAGTGTGGAGTAGGAATCTGGCTATTAGGAGCAGTGCTTAGTAAAAGGCTGTGAAGGAACAGATAATTGGCCTCGGGGAGACCAAAACATCCAACACCGCGGAGAAACCATCACGTGTCTCTCAACGCAGTGATCCAGAACACTGCCCCCATCCCTTATGGGAAATATGCAAATGCATGTAGGATAGCTGCGGAGACACCATCATGTGTTTCTCAACGCAAGCAGTGAATAGCCAGACCTTTCCCCGGGAAGGAACAACCACGGGAAGGGCAGCATCCAATAAAGGAAAACATCCAATACAGGAAAACCACCTATGCCAAGCATGGTATCCATCCACAGACAGCTGTTTCGGGGTGTTTGCCCCTCATCAGTGTGGAGTAGGAATCTGGCTATTAGGAGCAGTGCCTAGTAAAAGGCTGTGAAGGAACAGATGATTGGCCTCGGGGAGACCAAAACATCCAACACCACGGAGACACCATCACGTGTTTCTCAACTGTTGTGAATTCTGCTCTTGGGCTCCCTCCGGTGGTTATAAGTGGTAGTGCTGCTGTCTCTGGATCGCAGCATTCATCAGGTGTGTCAAGTTTTTGCAATCCTGACTGGGCTATTTAGCCTTGCTTGACCCTTTAGTCAGTGCCAGTTGTCCATTGTTCCTGGAGGATTCACATCCCTGCCTGCTCTCTCCTGCTTTGCTGTTCATTTCAACAAAGATAAGTTCTGGCCTTGATTTTTGCTGTCCAGATGCTGTGGCCTTATTGTTCAGTTCTTTTCCATGTTTTTGTCTTGTCCAGCTTGGTCTGTATAAGGATTTGTTTAGCCAAGCTGGTATCTCTGGAGATGCAGATATACCCTCCATATCTTTAGTTAGCTGTGGAGATTTTGTATTTTCTGTGGTGGATATTTTTTCGTGTTTTAATACTGACCGCCTAGTACTCTGTCCTATCCTTTTTATTTAGCTAGAAGTGGCCTCCTTTGCTAAATTCTGATTTCAGTCTTTGTATGTTTTTTCCCTCTCCTCTCACAGTCAATATTTGTTGGGGGCTGTGTATCCTTTGGGAATTTTCTCTGAGGCAAGATAGTTTTCCCTTTTCTATCTCTAGGGGTAATTAGTCCTCCGGCTGTGTCGAGATGTCTAGGGAGTGATAGGTACATTCCACGGCTACTTCTAGTTGCGGTGTTAAGTTCAGGGTCTGCGGTCAGTACAGGTACCACCTTCTCCAGAGTACGTCTCATGCTGCTCTTAGGCCACCAGATCATAACACTCAACACAGTGATCCAGAACACTGCCCCATCCCTTATGGGAAATATGCAAATGCATGTAGGACTGCTGCGGAGACACCATCACGTGTTTCTCAATGCAAGCAGTGAATAGCCAGACCTTTCCCCGGGAAGGAACAACCATGGGAAGGGCAGCATCCAATAAAGGAACACATCCAATACAGGAAAACCACCTATGCCAAGCATGGTATCCTTCCACAGACAGCTGTTTCGGGGTGTTTGCCCCTCATCAGTGTGGAGTAGGAATCTGGCTATTAGGGGCAGTGCCTAGTAAAAGGCTGTGAAGGAACAGATGATTGGCCTTGGGGAGACCAAAACATCCAACACCGCGGAGACACCATCACGTGTTTCTCAACGCAGTGATCCAGAACACTGCCCCCATCCCTTATGGGAAATATGCAAATGCATGTAGGATAGCTGCGGAGACACCATCACGTGTTTCTCAACGCAAGCAGTGAATAGCCAGACCTTTCCCCGGGAAGGAACAACCACGGGAAGGGCAGCATCCAATAAAGGAAAACATCCAATACAGGAAAACCACCTATGCCAAGCATGGTATCCATCCACAGACAGCTGTTTTGGGGTGTTTGCCCCTCATCAGTGTGGAGTAGGAATCTGGCTATTAGGGGCAGTGCCTAGTAAAAGGCTGTGAAGGAACATTTGCATATTTCCCATAAGGGATGGGGGCAGTGTTCTGGATCACTGCGTTGAGAAACACGTGATGGTGTCTCCGCGGTGTTGGATGTTTTGGTCTCCCCGAGGCCAATCATCTGTTCCTTCACAAATTACAAGCAGTCATCTATACACCCTTGAAAGCACCAACTGTAGTGCCTCAATCAAATATTATAAACAATGTGTAGTTGTGGTACTACTACACTCATAAAAGTTCTGGACATAGTGCAAAGCCAGAAAAAAAAATATAAGGACAGTCATCCATACACTCTTGAAGGCATCAAATGAAGTGCCTCATAAAAGAATTAAGAAAGTGCAGTAGTTGTACTTCTACACTCATAAAGATTTTGCACACAGTGCAAAGGCAGAAAAAATTATAAAGAGGATCATCCAGTCATCCATAGACCTTTGAAGGCAACTGGTGGACCTCATTCAAATATTTTGAAAGTGTAGTTGATGTACTCCTACGCTCATAAAGGCTTTGCACAAAGCGCAAAGACAGGAGAAAATGATAAGGAGGCTAACACAGTAATGCTCTTCAGTTGTCCACTTCTTCTCCTTAGATGGGGGGCTGGGAGCAGCAACCACCTGCTTTCTAGAGCCCAATTACCAGGTGCCTGGGTTGCAAGCGACCCAGCTTCGGGTAGTGCCGAAGCACCCAACATGTAAAAATTGGCGACAACCCTCTGTGTCACCTGCACCATCGCCTGCTCCTGAATAAGAGGTGAGGAACCTCAAGGACAGTCTAATCTCCCAGGGGTGGTAGTCCCGCATTGAGCCACCTCGAGATGTTTTTCCCAGGCCCATTAATTTTGCAAGAAGGGTTAATCCGGCTCCCTTCCTTCTCGGATCACACCTACCACATACCAGCGATGGTGCCCCTCCATTTTGAGTAGTGTGTCCCTGGTTTCAGCCATCAGTTCTTGCAGCCTTCGAGGCAAGTGTTCCATCTCTACCGCCCGCTGGTTGAATAAGTTGTGATGATGGGTCCCAAACTCTTCTATGGACCCCCATCTTCGCTGCTGATCGTACTTAACAACCTCCCCCTGGATGCTAACTCTTGGTATCTTGCGGCTAGTGAACCTGTTAGCATGTCTCCATCACCAGTCCTGACTCGCCACCTTCTCTCTTCACAGTAGCCTAGGTCAGGCAGTCTGCTCACCAGTTGCTGGATCTTGGCAAGAACCCTAGCGGTGAAGGCTGCCTACTAGGTTAGGGCTTTGGTGGGTCTGGGAAAGTGGCTGGTTCTGAATCATAGGCTCCTGCCACCTCCAGCTTGGTCTGGCTCAGATATTCCTCTTGTCGCTCACGTGGGAGTCTCGCAGTATTCTGCCATCTTTGTCGCCTTGTCACCAAATAAGCACGTTACACTGTATGGATTACTAATTCAATCCAGAAAAAATTTTGAACGCTTTTTTTCAGTGTTATATACCACCGAAATGTAATGCTAAGCATGTAAAACCCTATAGATGAGTAATTGAATCCAGAAAAAAATTTTAACACTTTTTTGGAGTGTTATGTACCATCGAAATGTATCACAAAGCACGTAATATTCAATGAATGACTAATTGAATCCAGAAAAAATTGGAACCCTTTTTTCTAGTGTTATATACCGCCGTAATGTAAAACATAGCACATAATACTCTATGGATTACAATATAGTCAATTATTTCACCCCCTCATAAAAGAATGTGGTCACATGCAACACCTGTATATTTAGCAAAGGACTAGAAAGCCCTAAGCCCTGCCTAGAGACTGCATTCTGTGACTCTCCTTACTCTTGCAACTGTCCCTAGGCTAAATGCAGAATGTATCTAACACAGACCGCAAAGCACAAGATTATCCTTTAGAAGGACTGTTAGTATTATGGTTCAGCATCAACACCAGTATCAACACTACTGTAGGGGACTCTGATTAGTTAAAACTGTGCACACACAGGCCTGGATAACTACTCTTTCCCTCCAATCATAACTATCCCTGAGCCATGCTGTGGCGTCAGTGAGCTGAGTGTTGCGGCGCTTGTCCTTTTATAACCTCCGATGAGGTAATGCAGACAGCCAATCACAGTAATGCCACTAAAAAAAGGGCTATGGCATTACAGTGACTGACAGGCAATCCCTGCATGCTTATTGGCTGTGTAACAGGTGCCAAACATACAGGGTGGGGATTCGATCTTCAAATCCGAGCACCAGCCAATGCTAACTGTGTACAGTAATTTGATAGGAAATTTGGACTACTCGTAGTATAGATGTTGGTCTTTTGACAAGAACCCCTGTCCACATTGCTTTTTCGGACACAGTAGAGGCAGGGCTTCTCTCTTGGAGTTCTGCTTCATAAGAGAGGCTTCACATTTGGCAATATTATACATGTTACATGTTCTGCCATTTGTTGGAGTAGCTGCTGCAGAAATAAAGTATGGCCTCATGTATTGACACTAAGTAGCTGCCATGCACCTATAAATTGGCCCAAAGCTCCCTCCATCATCAAAGATACAGCCTGCTAATGACTGTGAGGGTAAAAACATTTGGCCATTAACAAATAAATGGTCAATTTAAACTCAGTTTCTAACAATAAGTTTGAAAGGTGCTGTGACCTTCATGACAAAGGAGCATCGTTCATCATTGCAGTCACATGCAGCGTGGTGATCACCATGGAAGACCCTATGTTAAGTGGTTAAATCCTGAAGAAGGAAAGCAACTACTTTCTGCATCAAATACTTTATTGGTCAGAACAATGCCTTAAAACTCTGGAAACATTTGTGAAAAAATATTAAAATAATGAGAGACTGACTGAAATATCTTTTGTTAGTCCCTTATCTTTTCCTTATCCTGTTACTCCCTGTTTCTTGTAGCTAGGTCCCATACCATGGGTAGGAGGCGAAGGACTTTTGTCAAACTTATTTCAATACAGTATTATAGTTAACTGATTATCTGTAAAACACAGGGTCAGTCATGATGGCATTTTCATGAAAACAATACTATATTTAGAATATATGAGATATTTGTGAGAATGGAACTATTTTAAACTATATTTGCTGTAATTACCAAGTTTCACGAGAACTTAGGCACGCACAAGTGATTTTTTGGGGGGAATGACCTTTTAAGGAGTGATGCTTTTTCTTTTCTTATAGAGTTCAAAATATCTATTTATCTATGCTTTGAAGTGCCACTGTCCAATATCGCAGCCAGGGGGGTCAGGCTAAACCCTCCATGCTGTTACCTTTTTGTCACGAACAGCACTCTACTGCCTCCTATGATCAGGACAAATATACAATTGACCAACTATTAACGGAGGAGGCCGTAAGCTGTTTCCAATATGGCCAGTTATTGGAGAACTAACAGTGAGCATGTGATATATACAACCCCTGGCAAAAATTATGGAATCACCAGCCTTGGAGGATGTTCATTCAGTTGTTTAATTTTGTAGAAAAAAAGCAGATCACAGACATGGCACAAAACTAGTCATTTCAAATGGCAACGTTCTGGCTTTAAGAAACAGTAAAAGAAATCAAGAACAAAAAATGTGGTAGTCAGTCATGGTTACTTTTTTAACCAAGCATAGGGGAAAAATTATGGAATTTTTGCTCCCAATTCCAGACATTGGGAGCAGCAGCGGAAACTCAATAGTGGTCCCTGGACAGGGGGTATAGTGCACTTTGATGTTTTTTTTTACCTCAAAGCCATAAGGATGAACATATTTCTTGAAAGGGGACAGCCCCTTTAAGCTATTCCTTGTTTTTGGCTCTAATCTTTTGCCATCTTACTAAGGGCACATGTTGTTTGACAGAGTATACACCATTGCTATAAACTTGGCAAAGAATTTATTTGTTTTCTAGGGTAAGCCAAGCCACTTTGATTCTCTGTAACCTGGATACACCTGTTTAGTTAAGGTGAGGCAAACAATACTTAACAAGTGACTATACAGAAACGCACAGTTATAAATACCAATAGCTTATATAAAATACATAGGCAAAGAGATAGTCACAGTTCTGATAAGAAAAGAGTAGTTTCAATCAGAATAAAACATTTTAATTTTTATATTACTCTTCCACAAATGATTGGGTAAAGGGTTTGGTCACTTCATCTTTCTTTTAACAAATGTGTTGGAGACTTGGTTTTCTGGCATTGACCAATTTATAAATATTACAGTTTTAGTGCTGATCTCTTTTGTAAAATGCTGCCCGATTGTAAGTGACGCGTTTCTGGCAGACTGCACAGCACTCCTCCTTCCTAAAAGCAAAATGAAAGGGCTGTTCAAGGTCTATTTACTGGCACATTTCTGAGAGAATTATAATTGTCTGAAATTGTGCAGCCAGGCTCTAATTCGTGCTGTCTGTGGTTTGAGCAGCATGAATCAGCACACAGGCTCCCTTTAAACAATGTGTTTAACCCTACTGTATTATCCTGGTCCAGTTGGAAAAAAAGTTTGTGAAGCTGCAGATTATTTATGAAGATCTGCAAATCGTGGTTAGGTGAACACGCCCCCTGACGAAGCCTTGGGTGAAACGCGCGTTGGGGCTGGGGGTTCAACACTATACAGCTACCTTATCAAGGTGCATCACTGGACGTAAGTAACATGCCTATTCCTTATACATCTCCCACCTTTTAGTATATACCACCTTATTTAGCACTGTGGAGAGTTTTCAGGCTAAACACATTGGTGATTGTGTATTTGTTATATGAGTCTCATTACCAGTTACAAATACTTACGTATAGTGTTTTCGCCCATTTTTAGAACTTCGCTTTATTTCATACCTTCATTTTTTGTTGTTGCTTTTTATATTTTTCAATAAACTGTATATTTTATGAGACTTAGTTGGCACTTTATTCCTTTTTGTTGGTATTTTGTTCTATATATGGTGCATCTCTGAATGTGTTTTTTACTTCATCTGCCATTTGGTTGATATAGATTACTTATTATGAAGATCTGCAAATCGTGATTAGGTGAACTTGTTTATTGATAGGTGTTGTTTTTATGAGTGTTTTTTTTTATTTTTGTATGAAAAAATGATTGTTACATATGTACTGTTTGGGTCAATATGTGTTTTATAAAAGTTATCTATGTGCCCAATAGTGTTTTATACAGATCTCCTGCCATATTTTCAGTCACATAAATGATTTGTAATATCCTTGTGGATTTATTGCATTTACTATTGTTTATCGATTTCTCCAGTTCCTGCAGGTCTATGCGCTCGATACAGTACATGTCTGTGAAATTCTGTTTCGCTGTGGTAAATAAGCTCTTATTGTTGCTAAACTGGTTAGTGTTTGCTGTGATTTTATTAATATTATTATTGTTGTTTATTTATATAGTGTGATTTTATTCCACAATGCTAATTTTACCAGTGAAAGTTGTGAGTGTCCATTATTTCTAAAGTTGGAGAAAAATGTGGCGAAGACGTCCATTGAACGAAGCTGAATTGTAAAAGCTTGCCCACACCTCAGGTTCAGAAGAAGATAGCCAACTGGAGAAAGTGTCTAAAGATGAGGACCACATAAGTGGCGGGGAAAGTGATTATGAGAATTCTGATTCTGAAGTTGAATCTGATGAGGTACGATACCAAGACAACTAGTCCAATGCAAGCCTTCTGCCCAGGCAGAAAAATTGTCCTCTGCTAACATCAGATAATTCTCTAATAACTAGCTGCAATTAGAGAAGATTAGGATAAAGGGATAGAGATTCTTCGAAAATTATATAATACTGAAGAAAATATCACTGTGAATGAACAACTTGAACAACTTCCAAGGTAGGTGCCAGTTCAAACAATATATACAGTGACCTGTAAAAGTTTGAGCACCCCTGGTCAAAATTACTGTTATTGTGAACAGATAAGCAAGTTGAAGATGAAATTATTTCATTTCCTTTGTATTCTATGCAAAAAGTATATATATATTTATTTTTTTTACATTTCAAAAATTACAAAAAGGAAAATTGGCTATTTATATTTGTGGTATTTCCTGATGAAAAAGTCTCAGTACTTTGAAATGCGTTGAATAAAACCACATTTTATTTAATATACCTGGATCTTCAGTTATTCAGCAGTGCAAAATAAGTCCACGTTTTTTTTTCCCCAATTTCTATTCATCTTCCTCTTGAAAATACCCCATAGATTCTCTATGGGGTTAAGGTCAGGCGAGTTTGGTGGCCAATCAAGCACAGTGATACTATTGTTTTTAAACCAGGTATTGGTACTTTTTGCAGTGTGGGCAGGTGAATGAAATTTCCATCTTCAAAAAGATTGTCGGCAGAGGGAATCATGAAGTGCTCTAAAATTTCCTGGTAGACGGCTGCGCTGAGTTTGATCTTGATAAAACACAATGGACCTACACCAGATGACATAGCTCCCCAAACCATCACTGATTGTGGAAACTTCACACTACACTCACTGGCCACTTTATTAGGTACACCATGCTAGTAACGGGTTGGACCCCTTTTGCCTTCAGAACTGCCTCAATTCTTCGTGGCATAGATTCAACAAGGTGCTGGAAGCATTCCTCAGAGATTTTGGTCCATATTGACATGATGGCATCACACAGTTGCCGCAGATTTGTCGGCTGCACATCCCTGATGCGAATCTCCCGTTCCACCACATCCCAAAGATTTCATGTTGTTTACGCCAAATTCTGACCCTACCATCCGAATGTCGCAGCAGAAATCGAGACTCATCAGACCAAGCAACGTTTTTCCAATCTTCTACTGTCCAATTTCGATGAGCTTGTACAAATTGTAGCCTCAGTTTCCTGTTCTTAGCTGAAAGGAGTGGTACCCGGTGTGGTCTTCTGCTGCTGTAGCCCATCTGCCTCAAAGTTCGACGCACTGTGCGTTCAGAGATGCTCTTAGGCCTACCTTGGTTGTAACGGGTGGTGATTTGAGTCACTGTTGCCTTTCTATCAGCTCGAACCAGTCTGCCCATTCTCCTCTGACCTCTGGCATCAACAAGGCATTTCCGCCCACAGAACTGCCGCTCACTGGATTTTTTTTCTTTTTCGGACCATTCTCTGTAAACCCTAGAGATGGTTGTGCGTGAAAATCCCAGTAGATCAGCAGTTTCTGAAATACTCAGACCAGCCCTTCTGGCACCAACAACCATGCCACGTTCAAAGGCACTCAAATCACCTTTCTTCCCCATACTGATGCTCGGTTTGAACTGCAGGAGATTGTCTTGACCATGTCTACATGCCTAAATGCACTGAGTTGCCGCCATGTGATTGGCTGATTAGAAATTAAGTGTTAACAAGAAGTTGGACAGGTGTACCTAATAAAGTGGCCAGTGAGTGTATATCTCAAGCAGCTTGGATTGTGGCCTCTCCACTCTTCCTCCAGACTCTGGGACCTTGATTTCCAAATGAAATGCAAAATTTACTTTGATATCAAAACAACATCTTGGACCACTGAGCAACAGTCTGAGCTTCTGGCATTGCCTATTGGTCATGAGTGACTTGACACAAGGAATGAGACACTTGAAGCCCATGTCCTAGATAAGTCTGTGTGTGTTGGCTCTTGAAGCAATGACTCCAGAATCAGTCCACTCCTTGTGAATCTCCCTCAAATTTTTGAATTGCCTTTTCTTAACAATACTTTCAAGGCTGCGGTTATCCTTGTTGCTTGTGAACCTTTTTCTCCCACACATTTTCCTACCATTCAACTTTCCATGAATATGCTTGGATACAGCACTCAGTGAAAAGCTAGCTTCTTTAGTAATGACCTTTTGTGGATTACCCTCCTTGTGGAGTGTGTCATTGACTGCCTTCTGGATATCTGTCAAATCAGCAGTCTTCTCCATGATTGTTGAGCCTACTGAAACAGACTAAAGGACCTTTTTAAATGCTTAGGAAGCCTTTGCAGGTGTTTTTCGTTAATTATTCAAATTTACTGAGTTAATAACTTTTGGGCTTTCATTGGCTGTAAGCCATAATCATCAACATTAACAGAAATAAACACTTGAAATAGATCACTCTGTTTGTAATTACTCTACATAATATGAGTTTCAGTTTTTGTATTGAAGAACTGAAACAAATTAACCTTTTGATGATATTCTAATTTTGTGAGAAGCACCTGTATAAATGTTCATATCAGTGCTAATTTTTAACCCCTTCACGACATGCGCCGTACTAGTACGGCGCATGTTGTGTCTCCCCCTTTGTTGTGGGCTCTGGCGCTGAACCCACATCAAAGTCACGACATGTCAGCTGTTTTTTATACAGCTGACATATGCGCGCAATAGCGGCAGGTGGAATCGCGATCCAACGCTGACAGCGGCATTTAACTACCGCTTCCAGCCATCGGGCCGGAAATGCGGGCATCGCTGTCACATAATCGGCGGTCAGTGATGCGTCGGCATGACAACCTGAGGTCTCCTTGAGCAACCCTGTGGTCGGTGCTCATATCAAGCCTGTAATTCAGCTACATAGGAGCGATCTGATGATCGCTGCTATGTAGCAGAGCCGATCAGGCTATGCCAGCTTCTAGCCTCCCATGGAGGCTATTAAAGCATGGCAAAAGTTTAAAAAAATATTTTAAAAAATATGAAAAAAATAAAAAAAATATAAAAGTTAAAATCACCCCCCTTTCGCCCCATTCAAAATAAAACAATAAAAAAATCAAACATACACATGTTTGGTATCACCGCGTTCAGAATCGCCCGATCGATCAAATAAAAAAAAGGATTAACCTGATCGCTAAATGGCGTAGCCAGAAAAAAAAACGCCAGAATTACGTTTTTTTGTCACCGCGGCATTGCACTAGAGTGCAATAACGGGCGATCAAAAGAGCGTATCTGCACAAAAGTGGTATCATTAAAAACATCAGCTCAGCATGCAAAAAATAAGCCATCACCTTACCCGAGATCCCGAAAAATGGAAACGCTGCGGGTATCGGAAAATGGCGCAATTTTTTTTTTAGCAAAGTTTGAATTTTTTTTCACCACTTAGATAAAAAATAACCTAGACATGTTTGGTGTCTATGAACTTGTAATGACGTGTAGAATCACAGTGGCTGGTCAGTTTTAGCATTTAGTGAACCTAGCAAAAAAGCCAAACAAAAAAACAGTGTGGGATTGCACTTTTTTTGCAATTTCACCACACTTGGAATTTTTTTCCTGTTTTCTAGTACAAGACATGGTAAAACCAATGATGTCGTTCAAAAGTACAACTCGTCTCTCAAAAAATAAGTCCTCACATGGCCATATTGACGGAAAAATAAAAAAAAAGTTATGGCTCTGGGAAGGAGGGGAGCAGAAAAAGAAAACAACCATAAAAAACAAACAAAAAACTATTAATTAGCGTGAATCATGGCATAAAGACAGTATAATTGTTAGAGTTATTACAGTCACGGCTAGACAAAATTCAAGTTATTGGTTGAGAATGTCCTCTAGCAAAGGTAATCTCAGCCATGTTATATAACTTATATGAAATATCCAAGAGAATTATTATTAATATAAAAATGAACAAGAAAACAACAGGAAGGGGGTGAGAGAGGGAAAGAGAAAGGGGGGGGCCCTCCACCAGACCGCCTATCACAGCCAAACCAGCGATCTAGCCAGTCTCCCCTCCAAATAGTAAACAGACTCAACCCCAATCAAGTTAAGAATAATCCTCTGGTAATTGTAGTGGGCCTAGGTTATTTTTTAGTTTTTTGGTAAGGTACCATTTAGTGGAGGAGAAGGGAGTGATTATCTTCCATCTTTCATCAGTATTACAACGTTTTCCAATAAACTGCCCCCATTTCTTAAGAAATTTGCCTGCTTGAGCGTCCTTATTTGTAAGTGCGTCTCCTTGCTCCACTGCCATATAATGATGTAATTGGGCTATCAAATCTGAGAACTGTAGGGTAGATGAATCGAGCCAATGCTTGAGAATCAACTTTTTAGCCAAGATAAGTATAGTGTGTACCAGTGTTGGAGGGCCTCCCTCTCCGCAACTCCCATCACTCGGATTCTCACAATAATGTAAGATCGCCATTGGTAAAGAAAGAGATGTCATATTGCTCCAGAGATTGCCAAGCAAACCAGAAACTAAATCCCAAATGGGACGATGTTAACACAGGACCATAGACCATGCAATAAATCAGAGCTAGGTTGCTGGCATTTAAGGCAGGCCGTAAATATCTTTTATATCTTATTACTTAGGTTTTCTAATATGCATTTAAAAGATGCCATTAGTGACACATTCCAGATTGCAATCCATTTATTCCCATGTGACATGCGCAATCACATTTCAGACTTACCTCCATTCTATGCCGCAGTGTGTATTCTTGCTCTATTCAGAATGGGTCACGTGACTCGCTCCGGTCATGTGACCTAATAGTACCATGAGGTCGATAGCTTAGGCTTCTTTCATTCACAAGCATCATGTTTATGACACTGATAACGTTATTAAATGGGTGGTTCATTTTTTGTCCCCAGTCATGTGACTGATTTTACTCACGTGATCGCAATCCTATAATGCTGTGTCTATAGCTGATAGCAGTGGGTGTGTACTATCACGATCATGTGACTATCAGTCTCATGATCGGAATCACACTCTGACAGTGTTCCCCAACTCCAGTCCTCAAGAGCCACCAACAGGTCAGGTTTTCAGGATTTCCTTTGTATTGCTCAGGTGATAATTGCAGAACCTGCACAGGCAGCAAGTCCATCACATGGGCAATATTTAAGGAAATCCCCAAAACATGACCTGTTGGTATCTCTTGAGGCCTGGAGTTGGGGATCACTGCACTATGATGTCAGCCTAGGAATCAGGAAGCGCCTATGCAAATTGGTCACCTGACCGGTTGTCAGGACAATGGAGTTAACAAAAGGAAGTGTGTGGCATACAGATACCAGACACATGGGGTTTTGACTGTTTTTCTTTGCTATTGGCTATCGCTACTTTAAATAACTCTCTCTCCAGTGTTATACCACCACTGGATGAAGCATTTCTTGGTGAAACATATGTATTGGGAGAGTGTCATATGGTCTGATGAAACCAAAGTAGAACTGTTTGGTAGAAACAAAACTCGTTGTATTTGGAGGAGACATAATGCTGAGTTGCATCCAAATAACACCATACCTACTGTGAAGCATGGAGGTGGCAACATCATGCTTTGAGGCTATTTCTCTGCAAAGGGACCAGGACGACTGATCCATGTACATGAAAGAATGAATGGGGCCATGTATAGTGAGATTTTGAGTGAAAACCTCCTACCATCAGGAAGTGCATTGAAGATGAAACGCGGATGGGTCTTTCAGCATGATAATGATCCCAAGCACACCGCCAGGCAATGAAGGAGTGGCTTTGTAAGAAGCATATGAAGGTCCTGGAGTGGCCTAGCCAATCTCCAGATCTCAGATTGAAAGTCCATGTTTCCCAGCGACAGGCCCAAAACATCACTGCTCTAGAGGAGATCTGCATAGAGGAATGGGCCAACATACCAACAACATGTGTACCAACCTTGTAAAGACTTACAGAAAACGTTTGAACTCTGTCATTGCTAACAAAATATTGAAATTAACTTTTGCTAATGACCAAATACTTATTTTCCACCGTAATTTGCAAAATTTTCTCATGCTGACTCTCATAGTTGTGTTCTACCTATGATGTCAATTACAGGCCTATGTCATCTTTTTAAGTGGGAGAACTTGCATAATTAGTGGCTGACTAAATACTTTTTTTCCCCACTGTATATGCAGTTTATGTAGACACATGAAATTTCTACTAATTGTGTATTTCTCTTGTACTTCTAAATGTTCTGATTGTGTTGCTGTAGTCATTACCCTACATACAGTACAGACCAAAAGTTTGGATACACCTTCTAATTTAAAGATTTTTCTGTATTTTCATGACTATGAAAATTGTACATTCACACTGAAGGCATCAAAACTATGAATTAACACATACTTAACAAAAAAGTGTGAAACAACTGAAAATATGTCTTATATTCTAGGTTCTTCAAAGTAGCCACCTTTTGCTTTGATGACTGCTTTGCACACTCTTGGCATTCTCTAGATGAGCTTTAAAAGGTAGTTACCGGGAATGGTTTTCACTTCACAGGTGTGCCCTGTCAGGTTTAATAAGTGGGACTTCTTGCCTTATATATGGGGTTAGAACCATCAGTTGTGTTGTGCAGAAGTCTTGTGGATACACAGCTGATATCGCCCCATTCAAAATAAAACAATAAAAAAATAAAATATACATCTATTTGGTATCGCCGCGTTCAGAATCAATATCAATAATATCTATAAATAAAAAAAGGATTAACCTGATCGCTAAACGTCGTAGTGAGAAAAAAATTCAAAACTCCAGAATTACGTTTTTTTGGTTGCCGCAACATTGCATTAAAATGCAATAACGGGCAATCAAAAGAACGTATCTGCACCAAAATAGTATAATTAAAAACATCAGGACACATAGCAGCCTTGTGGTTCCTCCCTCGGAGCTGACTGTAGAATTTCCCTTAATTATGGTGCACTACTTCCAAATTGTTAAATATTCCTAGCCTTGATTTTTGCAAATAATTATCAAGAATTGCAAAAAATTAAACATTTTAATGAATGACATAGATACTGTAGTCAAACAATATTTCTACCATAAAAGGACGAGCATTTTAAAATTCTGGGAGATTAAATGCATATCGATAACAACATTATGTCAAGTCAATTGAGTTAGTTGCTGAAAAAATTTAGTATTATCCATTTCTTTGGGGTTATCAGGGAATCTCACATTTGGCCAGCAATGAACAGCGATCTATGCAATCAGCGCTGGCAGCATTCCTAGTATGTGATGCAATGGAAAGTTGGAATAACTGCCTGTCTGCCAAAGCTAATAAAATACTTTAGGAATTGATACGTAATGTTGGAACTAAAATCATGTTGTTTCGATTAAATATGTTTTAAAAATGCCCTGCAGTTATAGCTAGATATCTAACATACTGTGCTTGCAATGATAATGTAAAGTTTGCACGCTTCATGTGTACTTTTGGTAGTACCTATCAAAAGTGGCCCATGAAAGTGCCATTGCTGAGCCAGCAATAGGGTCATGGACATCCAAGGCTTGTTTATGCACATAAGAAGGAAATGCTACTCCTCCTGGTCTAATCCATGAGAAGATCTGCTGAAGCACAAATTGCTGAAAAGTTGCTTTCGTTGACATTTATTTGTTAGACTTTAAAATAGAGAAGTCATTATTATTATTATTATTATTTACTTATATAACACCATTAATTCCATGGTGCTGTACATGAGAAAGGGGTTACATACAGGGTTATAGATATCGTTTACAGTAAACAAGTTTACAGTGACAGACTGGCACAGAGGGGAGAGGACCCTGTCCTTGCGGACTTACATTCTATGGGATAGTGGGGAAGAGGCCGAAGGTAGGGGGCGAGGCGGCGGCTTTGGCAATGGCAAGGCGGCGGTTCTGGCGATGGCGAGGCTGCAGAATGGTTATTGAACTAAGTAGTGATACAAATAAATCTAGACAGTGACCGAATAGGGTACCGTATTTTCTGGCGTATAAGACGACTTTTTAACCCCTAAAAATTGTCCCAAAAGTTGGGGGTCTGTTGTGAATTCTGTTGTGGGTTCTGCTCTTAGGCTCCCTCCAGTAGTTATAAGTGGTAGTACTGCTGTTTGTCCTTCACAACAGTCATCAGCTGCTTCCACTTTGGACGGGGCTATTTAGTCTGGCTCCTTCCTTTATTGAGTGCCAGTTGTCCATTGTTTTCTAGGGATCCACATCTCTGCTTGGTTTCTCCTTCTGGATTGTCCAAATCATCAAAGATAAGTCCTGGCTCTGTTTTTGCAGTCCACATGCGGTGGACTTAATAGTTCTGTGAATTGCTATGTTTTTTCTTGTCCAGCTTTGTCTGTGTTAAGATTTACTCAGCCAAGTTGGAAGCTCTGGAGTCACAGAGTTACCCTCCATGCCTTTAGTTAGGTGTGGAGATTTTTGTATTCTCTGTGGTGGATTTTGTAGTATTTTTTATACTGACCGCACAGTACTCTTTCCTGTCTTTTCTTTCTAGGTAGCGTGGCCTCCTTTGCTAAATTCTGTTTTCAGTCTGTGTTTGTAATTTCCCTCTCCTCTCACAGTCAATATTTGTGGGGGGCTGCCTTTCCTTTGGGAATTTTCTCTGAGGCAAGATAGTATTCCTGTTTCTTTCTTTAGGTGTAATTAGTCCTCCGGTCGTGACGAGGTGTCTAGGGAGTGACAGGAACATCCCACGGCTACTTCTAGTTGATGTGTTAAGTTCAGGGTCTGCGGTCAGTATAGAGGCCACCTACTCCAGAGCTCGTCCATGCTGCTCCTAGGCCACCAGTTCATAACAGTACAACTGGCCAACAATGAGTTAACCACATCTCAAAAGAAGGGAAAGAAAGTGCTGAGCCATTTTTTTTTCTGTACTCTGTTGTGTTTTTTTTTCCCTCTTCACCTCTGGGTGGCTCAGGAGTTAGGCGCTGACATGGATGTTCAGGGACTTGCTTCTCAGGTGGATCAACTTGCTGCTAGAGTACAGGGTATTTCTGATTATATCGTGCAGACTCCTGTTTTAGAGCATAGAATTCCTACCCCCGATCTGTTCTTCGGGGACAGGTCCAAATTTTTGAGCTTTAAAAATAACTGTAAACTGTTTTTTGCTCTTAAGCCCCGTTCCTCTGGTGATCCCATCCAGCAGGTAAAAATTGTCATTTCTCTGTTGCGTGGTGACCCACAGGATTGGGCATTTTCCCTGGAATCTGGGAATCCGGCCTTGCTTAATGTAGACACCTTTTTTCAGGCGCTTGGGTTATTGTATGATGAACCTAACTCTGTGGAGCATGCTGAGAAAACACTTTTGGCCCTGTGTCAGGGTCAAGAAGCGGCAGAGTCATATTGCCAGAAATTCAGAAAATGGTCTGTGCTTACTAAGTGGAATGAGGATGCTTTGGCGGCAATTTTCAGAAAGGGTCTTTCTGAATCTGTTAAAGATGTTATGGTGGGGTTCCCCACGCCTGCAGGTCTGAGTGATTCTATGTCTCTGGCCATTCAAATTGATCGGCGCTTGCGTGAGCGCAGAGTAGTGCACACTATGGCGTTGTCTTCCGAGCGGAGTCCTGAGCCTATGCAGTGTGATAGGATTGTGTCTAGAGCGGAACGCCAAGGATTCAGACGTCAGAATAGGTTGTGCTTTTACTGCGGAGATTCTGCTCATGTTATTTCTGATTGCCCTAAGCGTGCCAAGAGAATCGCTAATTCCGTTACTATCAGTACTGTACAACCTAAATTTCTGTTATCTGTGACCCTGATCTGCTCATTATCGTCATTCTCTGTCATGGCATTTGTGGATTCAGGCGCCGCTTTAAATTTAATGGACTTAGAATTTGCCAGACGTTGTGGTTTTTCCTTACAGCCTTTGCGGAGTCCTATCCCTTTGAGGGGGATTGATGCTACACCATTGGCTAAAAATAAACCTCAGTTTTGGACACAGTTAACCATGTGAATGGCGCCAGCCCATCAGGAAGATTGTCGCTTCCTGGTGTTACATAATTTGCATGATGCTGTTGTGCTGGGGTTTCCATGGTTACAGGTACATAATCCGGTGTTGGATTGGAAATCTATGTCTGTGACTAGTTGGGGTTGTCAGGGGGTTCACGATGACGTTCCTCTGATGTCAATTTCCTCCTCCCCCTCTTCTGAAATTCCTGAGTTTCTGTCAGATTTCCAGGATGTTTTCGATGAGCCCAAGTCCAGTTCCCTTCCACCGCATAGGGACTGTGATTGTGCTATAGATTTGATTCCAGGCTGTAAGTTTCCTAAGGGCCGACTTTTCAACCTGTCTGTGCCTGAACATGCCGCCATGCGGAGCTATGTAAGGGAGTCTTTGGAGAAGGGGCATATTCGGCCATCTTCTTCTCCATTAGGAGCAGGTTTTTTTTTTGTTGCCAAGAAGTATGGCTCCTTGAGACCCTGTATTGATTATCGCCTCTTGAATAAGATCACGGTCAAATTCCAATACCCTTTGCCTTTGCTTTCTGATTTGTTTGCCAGAATTAAGGGGGCTAGTTGGTTTACTAAGATTGACCTTCGAGGGGCATATAATCTGGTTCGTATTAAGCAGGGTGACGAATGGAAAACTGCTTTTAATACGCCCGAGGGCCATTTTAAGTATCTTGTGATGCCATTCGGACTCTCTAATGCCCCATCTGTGTTTCAGTCCTTCATGCATGATATTTTTCGGAATTATCTTGATAAATTCATGATTGTATATTTGGATGATATTTTGATTTTTTCAGATGATTGGGAGTCTCATGTGAAACAAGTTAGGATGTTATTTCAGGTCCTTCATGACAATGCCTTGTTTGTGAAGGAGTCTAAGTGCCTCTTTGGTGTACAGAAGGTTTCTTTTTTGGGCTTCATTTTTTCTCCATCATCTATAGAAATGGATCCAGCTAAGGTTCAGGCCATTCATGATTGGATCCAGCCCACATCCGTGAAGAGCCTTCAGAAATTTTTGGGCTTTGCTAATTTTTATCGCCGTTTCATTGCCAACTTCTCCAGTGTGGTTAAACCCCTGACCGATTTGACGAGGAAGGGCGCTGATGTAGCTAATTGGTCCTCTGAGGCCGTTTCTGCCTTTCAGGAGCTTAAGCGCCGATTTACTTCTGCCCCTGTGTTGCGTCAGCCGGATGTTTCTCTTCCTTTTCAGGTTGAGGTTGACGCTTCTGAGATTGGGGCAGGGGCCGTTTTGTCTCAGAGGAATTCTGATGGTTCCTTGATGAAACCGTGTGCCTTCTTTTCTCGAAAGTTTTCGCCTGCGGAACGCAATTATGATGTTGGCAATCGTGAGTTGTTGGCTATGAAGTGGGCATTTGAGGAGTGGCGACATTGGCTTGAGGGGGCCAAGCACCGTATTGTGGTCTTGACCGATCATAAGAATCTGATTTACCTCGAGTCTGCCAAACGGCTGAATCCTAGACAGGCCCGATGGTCCCTGTTTTTCTCCCGTTTTGATTTTGTTGTCTCGTATCTTCCAGGTTCTAAGAATGTTAAGGCTGATGCCCTCTCTAGGAGTTTCTTGCCTGATTCCCCTGGGATTCTTGAGCCGGTTGGTATTCTTAAGGAGGGGGTGATTCTTTCTGCCATCTCCCCTGATTTGCGACGGGCTCTTCAGGAGTTTCAGGCTGATAAACCTGATCGCTGTCCAGCGGGGAAACTGTTTGTTCCTGACAGATGGACTAGTAAAGTGATTTCTGAGGTTCACTGTTCTGTGTTGGCTGGCCATCCTGGGATTTTTGGTACCAGAGATTTGGTTAGTAGGTCCTTTTGGTGGCCTTCTTTGTCACGGGATGTGCGTTCTTTTGTGCAGTCCTGTGGGACATGTGCGCGGGCCAAACCTTGCTGCTCCCGCGCCAGTGGGTTGCTTTTGCCTTTGCCGGTCCTTGAGAGGCCTTGGACGCATATTTCTATGGATTTTATTTCGGATCTTCCTGTTTCCCAGAGGATGTCTGTTATCTGGGTGGTCTGTGACCGGTTTTCTAAGATGGTTCATTTGGTACCTTTGCCTAAGTTGCCTTCCTCTTCTGAGTTGGTTCCGTTGTTTTTTCAGCATGTGGTTCATTTGCATGGCATTCCGGAGAATATTGTGTCCGATAGAGGTTCCCAGTTTGTTTCTAGGTTTTGGCGGTCCTTTTGTGCTAAGCTGGGCATTGATTTGTCTTTTTCTTCCGCATTTCATCCTCAGACAAACGGCCAAACCGAGCGAACTAACCAGACTTTGGAAACTTATTTGAGATGGTTTGTGTCTGCCGATCAGGATGATTGGGTGGCTTTCTTGCCATTGGCCGAGTTTGCCCTTAATAATCGGGCTAGTTCTGCTACCTTGGTGTCACCATTCTTTTGTCATTCTGGGTTTCATCCTCGTTTTTCTTCAGGGCAGGTTGAGTCTTCTGATTGTCCTGGGGTGGACTCTGTGGTTGACAGGTTGCAGCAGATTTGGGCTCATGTTGTGGACAATTTGGTGTTGTCTGAGGAGGAGGCTCAGCGTTTTGCCAACCGTCATCGGCGTGTGGGTTCCCGGCTTCGGGTTGGGGATTTGGTCTGGTTGTCTTCTCGTCATGTTCCTATGAAGGTTTCTTCCCCGAAGTTCAAGCCTCGGTTTATTGGTCCTTATAGGATTTCTGAGATTATCAATCCAGTGTCTTTTCGTTTGGCCCTTCCAGCCTCTTTTTCCATCCATAATGTTTTTCATAGATCTTTGTTGCGGAAATATGTGGTGCCCGTGGTTCCCTCTGTTGATCCTCCTGCCCCGGTGTTGATTGATGGGGAGTTGGAGTATGTTGTGGAGAAGATCTTGGATTCTCGTTTTTCTAGACGGAGGCTTCAGTATCTTGTCAAGTGGAAGGGTTATGGCCAGGAGGATAATTCTTGGGTTGTTGCCTCCGATGTTCATGCTGACGATTTGGTTCATGCCTTCCATTTGGCTCGTCCAGATCGGCCTGGGGGCTCTGGTGAGGGTTCGGTGACCCCTCCTCAAGGGGGGGTACTGTTGTGACTTCTGTTGTGGGTTCTGCTCTTAGGCTCCCTCCGGTGGTTATAAGTGGTAGTGCTGCTGTTTGTCCTTCACAACAGTCATCAGCTGCTTCCACTTTGGACGGGGCTATTTGGTCTGGCTCCTTCCTTTATTGAGTGCCAGTTGTCCATTGTTTTCTAGGGATCCACATCTCTGCTTGGTTTCTCCTTCTGGATTGTCCAAATCATCAAAGATAAGTCCTGGCTCTGTTTCTGCAGTCCACATGCGGTGGACTTAATAGTTCTGTGAATTGCTATGTTTTTTCTTGTCCAGCTTTGTCTGTGTTAAGATTTACTAAGCCAAGTTGGAAGCTCTGGAGTCACAGAGTTACCCTCCATGCCTTTAGTTAGGTGTGGAGATTTTTGTATTCTCTGTGGTGGATTTTGTAGTATTTTTTATACTGACCGCACAGTACTCTTTCCTGTCTTTTCTTTCTAGGTAGCGTGGCCTCCTTTGCTAAATTCTGTTTTCAGTCTGCGTTTGTAATTTCCCTCTCCTCTCACAGTCAATATTTGTGGGGGGCTGCCTTTCCTTTGGGAATTTTCTCTGAGGCAAGATAGTATTCCTGTTTCTTTCTTTAGGTGTAATTAGTCCTCCGGTCGTGACAAGGTGTCTAGGGAGTGACAGGAACATCCCACGGCTACTTCTAGATGATGTGTTAAGTTCAGGGTCTGCGGTCAGTATAGAGGCCACCTACTCCAGAGCTCGTCCATGCTGCTCCTAGGCCACCAGTTCATAACAGGGGTCGTCTTATACGCCAGGTACGGCGTGTGCAACGAGCGATCCTGGATGTTCCCAGGGTCTGAAGGAGAGGAGACTCTCCTTCAGGCCCTGGGATCCATATTCATGTAAAAAATAAAGAATAAAAATAAAAAATATGGATATACTCACCCTCGGACGGCCCCTGGACCTCACCGCTGCAAGCGTCTGCCTCCGTTCCTAAGAATGCAGAGTGTGAAGGACCTTCAATGACGTCGCGGCTTGTGATTGGTCACGTGAACGCTCATGTGACCGCTCACGCGACCAATCACAAGCCGCGACGTCATCGCAGGTCCTACACACTGCATTCTTAGGAACGGAGGCAGACGCTTGCAGCGGTGACAGCCAGCGTTCGTCGGAGGGGTAAGTGTTGTGAACTGTGTTTCTGGGCTCCCTCTGGTGGTCACTAACGGTATTGTGTTAGGCATGTCTTGTTGCAGGCCTGAGCTCCAGCTGTGTCGTTAAGCAGCGGGTGTTCCCTATTTAAGTCTCCTCCGGACTCAGTCTCTTGCCTGGCATCGTTGTATCCAGACCTATATGGTCTCCTCCGGATTCCTTTCAGTCTGTCTCATGCAAGAAAAGCTAAGTCCGTTTTGTATAATTTGGATCGTTTGCATTTTTCAGTGTCTTTGTCCAGCTTGCTTAATATTTGATTTTCTGGCTCGCTGGAATCTCTAGGGGGCTGATATTCTCCCTTCGCACCGTCAGTCGGTGTGGGGGTTCTTGAATGTTCAGCGTGGATGTTTTTGTAGGGTTTTCTGCTGACCGCATAGTCCACTATCTATTTTCTGTCTATCTAGACTAGTGGGCCTCACTTTGCTGAATCTAGTTCATCTCTACGTTTGTGTTTTCCTCTTGCCTCACCGTTATTATTTGTTGGGGGCTTTCTATATCTTTGGGGTTCAATTTCTCTGGAGGCAAGTGAGGTCTTGTTTTCCCTCTAGGGGTAGTCAGTAGTGTTGAGCGATACCGTCCGATACTTTAAAGTATCGGTATCGGAAAGTATCGGCCGATACCGGCAAAGTATCGGATCTAATCCGATACCGATACCCGATACCAATACAAGTCAATGGGACTCAAGTATCGGATGGTATTCCTGATGGTTCTCAGGGTCTGAAGGAGAGGAAACTCTCCTTCAGGCCCTGGGAACCATATAAATGTGTAAAAGAAAGAATTAAAATAAAAAATATCGCTATACTCACCTGTCCGACGCAGCCGGGACTTCAGCGAGGGAACCGGCAGCGTTGTTTGTTTAAAATTCGCGCTATTACTTGGTTACGTGAATTCCCGGCTTGTGATTGGTCAGGTCGGCCATGTTGCCGGGACGCGGACCAATCACAGCAAGCCGTGACGAAATTACGTCACGGCTTGCTGTGATTGGTCCGCGTCCCGGCAATATGGCCGCCCTGACCAATCACAAGCCGTGACGTCACGGGAGGCTGGACACGCGCTCATTTTAAAATGGGCGCGTGTCCAGCCTCCCGTGACGTCACGGCTTGTGATTGGTTGCGCCGCGGTCAACCAATCACAAGCCGGGAGGCTGGACGCGCTCATTTTAAAATGGGCGCGTGTCCAGCCTCCCGTGACGTCACGGCTTGTGATTGGTTGCGCCGCGGTCAACCAATCACAAGCCGGGAGGCTGGACGCGCTCATTTTAAAATGGGCGCGTGTCTAGCCTCCCGTGACGTCACGGCTTGTGATTGGTCAGGGCGGCCATATTGCCGGGACGCGGACCAATCACAGCAAGCCGTGACGTAATTTCGTCACGGCTTGCTGTGATTGGTCCGCGTCCCGGCAACATGGCCGACCTGACCAATCACAAGCCGGGAATTCACGTAACCAAGTAATAGCGCGAATTTTAAACAAACAACGCTGCCGGTTCCCTCCCTGAAGTCCCGGCTGCGTCGGAGAGGTGAGTATAGCGATTTTTTTTATTTTAATTCTCTCTTTTACACATTTTAACATTAATGTTGTTGCGATACCCGATATCCGATACCACAAGAGTATCGGAATCCCGGTATCGGAATTCCGATACAGCAAGTATCGGCCGATACCCGATACTTGCAGCATCGGAATGCTCAACACTAGTAGTCAGTTCTCTGGCTGGCTCGAGACGTCTAGAACCAACGTAGGCACGTTCACCGGCTGCTTCTAGTTGTGTGTGTTAGGATCAGGTATGCGGTTAGCCCAGTTTCCACCTCCCTAGAGCAGTATTTATGTTTTTGCTATCTTGCCGGAATATCAGAGATCCTCTACCACTGGTATCATAACAGGTAAGTATATCCATATTTTTTATTTTTATTCTTTATTTTTTACATGAATATGGATCCCAGGGCCTGAAGGAGAGTTTCCTCTCCTCCAGACCCTGGGAACCACACGCCGTATAAGATGACTGGGCGTATAAGATGAACCCCGTCTTATACGGCGGGCATATCCCAAATTCCATATTTTATATGGAAAAGTTGGGGGTCGTCTTATACGCCCAGTCGTCTTATACACCAGAAAATACGGTAATATAATTCAACATTTTCTTCTATTTTATATTATTTAAACTGTCCACCTTTTCTCTTGATAACAGGTCAGCAAACTCTTAGCATTCCATCAACCAACCTCATGAGGTAACCATCAAGTATGTTTTGTTTTTTTTCAATATAAAGTCCTCAGGTAAATCTGATGTCTTGACTACACAGTCCAACTCATCCCAAAACATTTCTATTTAGTTATGGTGAAGAACATGTCATCCGAAACAGCACTCCGTTACCCTCACTTTTTGTCCAGCCATTCCTACGCTGCCTAGAAGTGTGGAGATGTTCACTGTTCTTTGGAAAAACAAAAGAATGTTGTGTTACTGAAGTACATTTGTTGGTTAAGCATGTCTATAATTGTGTTAATATTGCCAACACAGTCACCAGCAAAGCACTGTAATGCCATCATACTCCTTCATCTATGCTTCATGGTGGAAACCACATATCTATACATCATCAGGTCACCCTATGTGCAACTACCACAGACACATGTGTTAATTTAAGGCCACGTGCACATGTTGAGTATTTTACCTCAGTATGTGTAAGCCAAAACCAGCAGTGGGTGATAAATGCAGAAGTGGTGACGTGTTTCTACTATACTTTTCCTTTAGCTGTTCCTTTCCTGGTTTTGGCTTGCAAATGCTGAGGTAAAAAACTCACCAAATACTGAACGTGTTTATTGTGGCCTTAGTTCACACGATAAGTGGGAATGCAATTCTGTGGGGAGAATCTGCACATTGTACCCACAAGAGAAATTGACATGTTTCGGATTTAAAACCTGCACCGCAAGTCAGTTTATGCTGAATAAAAATGAAACACAGTGGGCATGAGATCTCTATAAATCCCTTCCACGCTGCTGGAGCTATAAGATACTATGTATATAACACAGCAAAAATACTCAGCATCAAAACTCATCATGGGCTCGTTGAATGGGGGCATCATAAACATTGGAGCATTCTGAAACAGTGGGGGGCCATCATACACTATAGAGACTACTATGGGAACACTTATAACGTGGGGGGGTCATTAAATAGTTGGCCGTTGTACAGTTCGGGGGCTAATGCAGGAGTCATTATATAGCGTGGAAGCTAATATGATGCCATTATACATTATCTCTAATCTCACGTCCTCCTGCTTTGATTGATGTGATGCGCCATCCACATAGCAAACTGCAGTAGGCTTACAGGACCACGCAAGCACACTCTGCTCTGCCCTACTTTGAGCAAAGCATAAACAGCACTGGGCCCACAAGTGATATAGAACCAAATCTTATTAACAAGTAAAGAGAAAGGGAGACTAGGGGAGCCAGATGTGAGAAAATATTACTGGGCAGCTCATCTACGTCATGTACCAGTTCGGTCCACCCTTAGAGCATTCTCTAGATGGATGGAAATTGAGAAACTATAGTTGGCCCCAATTCACCAGAATTCATACCTTAGGACGACCACATCAAATAAACTTTCCCTGTGCTGGGTCCAAAAGTTTTACCAAAATGATCCGGGATACATGTTCGAAAAAATATCCATTATTGTCATAACACTCCATGATGACCTCTTTTCTATTTAACCTTGTAATTCCTCATAGTTTGAAAAACAACTTCCTTAGACCGTGGTTTAACAAGCAACTTTTTTGTTTTGCAGATATTGTCAACTTACACTCTAGGATCTTATTAACTTTTGAGACTCTACAATCCCACTTTAATATCCCAGTATTCTCTTATTAGTAACTCTTGCTACCAATATATACTCTAATTAGACACTATATTAAGATCTCCCAACATTTTTTTAAACCTAATTTTTACAGAAAAAGGTATACAGGGATAGTTAGGCATGGAATTTGTAATTAAATAAGTGAATGTTTCTGGGTTGGAGGGCATGGGGGACCTGACAGGTTAACTCATATGTAAAAGATCACCCATATATAAGTAAAAGGGAGAAATTTCAGGTGGAATCCTTGTCCCTGAAACCTAGTGGTCTGGAGGAGTGCAGCTAAGGCTACTTTCACACTAGCGTCGTGCACTGCACGTCGCTATGCGTCGTTTTGTAGAAAAAACGCATCCTGCCAAAGTGTTGTTTTTTGGTCTCCACACCTCCCTAGAAATATGCTCTAAAAACCTATCAAGACATTGTATTTTCCCTAAAACATCAGGTTCCCACACAAAAAAATACAAGCTCTCACACCTCTCCATCTATGGAAAAATAAAAGAATTGTGAGTCTCAAAAAATCTCAAAACAAACCAAATATTTTTATGTCTACAAATGTCAGAATTTTTTTTTACGACTTGAATTAAAAAAAGAAACTATGTAAGATTGGTATCACCATAATACTAATGACTTTGAAAATCATCATGCCCCCAGAAAATCATGTTGCCAGGTAATTTTTACTGAACACTGTAAAAAATAAACAACGTCCGAATTATGTATTTTTTCTTATCATTTCATTACACATGGATTTTTTCCCTATTTCTGGAACATTGTATGGTAAACTAAATGGTGTAATTTAATACTACAACTCATCTTGCAAAAAGCAAGCATTCATTCAGCTATGTCAGTGGAAAAATAAAAGTTAAGGCTCTTAAAAGAAAAGGAGGAAAAAACTAAAGAGGAACCACAAAAATTGGACATAAAAAAGTTAGAGTAAAAGTTTTGTTATGTACATATATTTTTTTTTCTTCCATAAATAAAAATCACAATTAAATATAAAAAATACATTTTTAATATAAATTAAAAAATTACTATTTACCCTCCTTCACTGATGAATTACCGTATTTTCTGGTGTATAAGACGACTGGGCGTATAAGACGACCTCCAACTTTTCCATATAAAATATGGAATTTGGGATATGCCCGCCGTATAAGACGGGGGTCATCTTATACGCCCAGTCATCTTATACGGCGTGTGGTTCCCAGGGTCTGGAGGAGAGGAAACTCTCCTTCAGGCCCTGGGATCCATATTCATGTAAAAAATAAAGAATAAAAATAAAAAATATGGATATACTCACCCCTCCGACGAACCCTGGCTGTTACCGCTGCAAGCGTCTGCCTCCGTTCCTAAGAATGCAGTGAGTGTAGGACCATGAGTTTTCTGTTATCATAATTACTTAAAATATGAAGGCAATTTAAAAAGAGGCAACATAACACAAGTTTATTAAAGGGAACCTGTAGTGTAAAAGAATGCTATTTTCCTGCAGATATGGGGTTAATCTGCAGGGTATTAATGTTCTGACACCATGCAGCCGCCACACTGAAAACCCCACTGCTGGGAGAAAATTTACTTTAGTCCCCCTGGCGGCCTCACTTTTAGGCTATGTTCACACGTTGCGTTTTTCCAGTAGTTTTTTTCATTCTTTTTTATGCAGATTTTCACCTGCTTTTTATAGTACCGAAGAAACCACAAGGCATGGATTTGAAAAGAAAGGTAATGGGACAAGGGTAGTGAAGTAAAACACCTTTATTAAACAGTGGTTGGCAAAAAAAATTGACACTTTCTGCAACACAAGTACACAAGTACACAAGTACAATAGTTAAATTAAAAGCATATTAAAATCAAAATGTACACAGAGGTAAATTAATACAAAAAAGGGGGACCACTGTAAAGGTAAGATAGTGGTGTATAGCTAATTAAAGTGCATAATCAAAGTAATCCCTTTAAAATAAACCATAGGTATATGCATATAGATGGCAACATTCAATTATATAATAAATAATTAACGCAGCATACCAACTCATCCCAAATATACATCTCTAGCAAAAATTAAGAGACCACTACATCAAAACCCTGTCATTAGCAGCCCAATCTCCAGACCTGGACCCCATTGAAAACCTCTGGAATGTAATCAAGAAGATGATGGATAGTCACAAGCCATCAAACAAAGAAGAATTGCTTACATTTTTGCGCCAGAAGCAGTGTGAAAGACTGGTGGAAAGCATGCCAAGACTCATGAAAGCTGTGATTAAAAAATCATGGTTATTCCACAAAATATTGATTTCTGAACTCTTCCTGAGTTAAAACTATTGTTGTTTCTATATGATCAAGAACATGTTTTCTTTGCATTATTTGAGATCTGAAAGCACTGGGTTTTCTTTTTAATTTTGACCATTTTTCTTTGTCAGAAAAAAAGATACAAAAATTATTGCTTGGAAATTCGGAGACATTGTCAGAAGTTTACAGAATAAAAGAACAATTTACATTTTACTCAAAAATATACCTATAAAGAGAAAAATTAGACAAACTGAACATTTTGCAGTGGTCTCTTAATTTTTTCCAGAGCTGTATACAGCAGTCATAAGAGGGGATATAAACTGCACAGTGTTAAATAACGAGAAGGAATGTGGATAGCAGCAAAGTATTACCTGGTGGTGGTCTGATAGTGGTCTCTGATTCAGGTGCGTCGCACGCCCCGATGCGCGTTTCTGAACTAAGACCTACGTCCCCCTGAAAGCAATGGGTGGTGTAAAAAATTCTAAAAAATGCTGCAAAAACACAGGTATCAGGTTTTTATTATTATTATTATTATTATTATTATTATTATTTATTGTTATAGCGCCATTTATTCCATGGTGCTTTACATGTGAGGAGGGGTATACATAATAAAAACAAGTACAATAATCTTAAACAATACAAGTCATAACTGGTACAGGAGGAGAGAGGACCCTGCGAAGGCTCACAATCTACAAGGGATGGGTGAGAATACAGTAGGTGAGGATAGAGCTGGTCATGCAGCGGTTTGGTCGATCGGTGGTTACTGCAGGTTGTAGGCTTGTTGGAAGAGGAGGGTCTTCAGGCTCTTTTTGAAGGTTTTGATGGTAGGCGAGAGTCTGATGTGTTATGGTAGAGGGTTCCAGAGTAGAGGTGATGCGCGAGAGAAATCTTGTATACGATTGTGGGAAGAGGAGATAAGAGGGGAGTAGAGAAGGAGATCTTGTGAGGATCGGAGGTTGCGTGTAGGTAAGTATTTGTCATGAATCCACACCGCTGCCACCAATTTGTCACGATTCACACCGTGGCCGTCACCACTATGTCACGGATCGGGGTGACTTTAGGTCAACAGACGGCTATCACATGTGCAGGGGGGCTTATCTTAGTTATCCCTCCACTGCTACACTGTGATGAAAAAAAACACACAAGGCTATTGACCTCTTAGTTTACAGCAGGGGCTTATTTTAGTTATCCCACTGCTCTTCAATATACCACGAACTGCAGGGATTTATGTATATCCCGCTTACAGTTCCACTTGAAATTTGCAGCTCTCTGGCACCCCCCTTACTCTCAGGTCAGATTAGGTACTGCACCTAGGGTAATTAGTCGCCAGAAAGACTGCCTGCTATGTACTGGCTATTGGGCACGCTGCAGCGAGGCGAAAACTACTCCCACTCAGGCAGGAACAATAATTATCAACGCCGCAGTCGCTACGACTCCCAACTACCCAGTACAAAGGTATGCCGCCACCAGCTTTGATTAAACGGGTCCGAAGCTAACCCAAAACAGTAGTGTAATTCCCTTCAGAAGACTTAGGGTACGTTTTAGAGCATGAAGAATGAAAACTAGTAATTTATATATTTTACTCCGAAAGAAGGCAGTGTTTATAAAAGGCATATAAGATGTTACAATATGAGACAATTGAAAATATGTACAAGGTAATTATAAAATAAAGGGATTAAATGAAAAAGATAAAACTCACATGTTCTCAGTCCATTTCAGGCAAAACCATGCTGGTGGGCGGGACCCCAAATGTCCCAGTGCATCAGGAGATCTGGACAGGAGCAGCTCCTCAAGTAAGACTCTCTAAGACTCTCCAAGACTCTCTCAGACTCTGAAGGCTGGGTAAAGTGGAGTCACTTAAATAACCACAGCCGTGTGACATCACTAACAGGGCTGGTTTCTTCAGACCCTCCTATCTCTTCACTCTTAGTAAATTTCACACAAGTTTGTCTACTGCCTGTATCTCCGCTACAGAACATGTCAGAATCATAACACACCCAGCATTCATCTTGTATTAAGATTTGCTCTCTATAGATACTAAATTTAGGCTAGTAGGGACACTCAGTTCCAGACAAATCTGTACTTACTTACCTGGTGGAATTAGAAGCTCGTGTTTACCGTGGCCGATAGATCCGCCGATGGAGATTCACAAACTGGACATATTATTTTCCTAGCTTAAACCGTTGGCCCAATATCTTATCATATTGGAACAAAGGACTTCATGAATTTTGGGAAACTTCTTTACCAGTTCTGGCTGCTTCTAGATGGGAGGAGAGATGAGAAAGTTGCCCAAAGCCTGGAATTTACAACTAGAGCAATAAAACCTTTTCTACACATCCACATCTCAGCAAACACAAACACAGAGAGAAGGGGAGTTTTTAGCCCGCAGCATGGGTCTGACAGGCAAAGATACAAAATCATATTATATTTCATACAATCTCGTGACACCTTCCCCTTTTGGTCTGCACTACGGAGGCAGAACCCCTTGGTATGCCTCCATGCGCACCTCAGTAGGTTCACCCTGGCAGGACAGACCATCTGCATTGCCATGCTCCCTGCCCGTTTTGTGTTCAATGGTGAAGTCAAACTGCTGAAGGGCAAGGCTCCAGTGTAGCAACCTACCGTTGGTTCCACACATGATGTTTAGCCAGCGCAGAGGGTTGTGGTCGGTCACCACAGTGAAGGTGCGACCGTACAAGTAGGGCTGCAAGCTGCTTTTTATGCCAAAACCTGATGATGTAGAATCAGATTTTCTTGTCTTACACTAAAATTTATCAGCATGTAGAAGAGACAAATGTACCCTGACAAAAACGCTGCAAAAAAATGGCACCGGCACAGATCAGTCACTGCTCAGTGCATAGAGCAGCAGCTGTAACCGCGCCCCCGGCACTGACAGACAGCCGGCTCTAATGATAAGCCTACTGTCAGTCTGTGGCGGGGATGTCATTACAGCCACCGATTTCTATGCACAGAGCAGTGACTGAAACCGTGTCAGCATCACCCGTAGGGCTCCTACTCACTTGCGCGAGACTCAGATGAGTCCCGCACGGCAATACCCGGCACTGCAGCTGGCACAGAGCAGCGGAGCGTGGGGCTGCATGTATTCCTATGCGGCCGCACGCACCGATCTGAGTGCCTGCAGCAGCGCCGGGTATTGCCGTGTGAGACTCATCTGAGTCTCACGCAAGTGAGTAGGAGCCCTTATGACTGTAAAAGCAAGGTTCTGAGGGGAAGGTAGCAAAGTTAATTTCCTCCCAGCAGCTTCGCTTTCATAATGTTATTACCCTGCATATTAACCCTATATGTGCAGGAAAATAGCACTTTTTTACATGACAGGTTCCCTTTAACATTCAAATGCTCACTATCTATCTAAATTTCATCAATACACTACAAATGTTCAAAGTGATTTCCATTGGTGACACGGTAAATGTCTGGGCGATAGTTCAGTTCTCTGCAGACGCATGCCAGCATATCCTCATGTATGGACTTCACTGTTTCGGAGATACATCATCATTCAAGATCCTGTAGCTGGAGAGGGGCAATACACTTAGTACTTGATATAGTCCCACAGAAAGAAGTCGCTGGGGGGTTACTTCTGGCAATTGTGGAGGCCAGGGCAACATTGGTAAATCGACCTGTATAAATTAATACTGGGTAACTGATATGCACATTACTGAAGATGCAATAGATAACAGTTGGGGTTGAACCTTCACATCCCTTAAAACCACAATGCTATTGGGGCGAGCTACACTAAGGTATAAGTGACTTTTTGGTGTTTTCTCTTTATTCCCTATATAGTTAAGACTTTGCTGAAGAGAATCTCCAGCTTATTTTCCGCAGTACTCTCAGACTGGCGACAGCAGAGCAGTGTGCAGGAAATGTAGTTGGGGGGCTAGCCAGAGACTTCTAACAGATGGTCAATACATACGTGAAACTTCTAGAGAACGCAAGGTCAGCAGCTAACCAAAGTCAATACTAGAGAAGAAATACAAGAAACAAATGTCAATACATAGGATACAGTGAGGGAAAGATCACCATAATGTACTAGCTTAGGTCAGCAACAAGTACAACAGCAAATATATATCACAAACAGTAGCATAACCTGCAAGGAAAATACCTTTATTGTTAGGCAGTGGGAGAAAGATTTGACTGAGAATATACATAGTTTGGGCAACACCTGAGATAACGAAAAGAGAAATAGAACATCATAGAATCTTGCAGATATACAGTATATAAACACATAAAACACATTGTCAAATTTAAAAATCAAAAACAAATGTCCAGAATATTTACATGCTTGTTTGATCATTGATGTCATGAGATTAAAGGTTATCTGTCAGTAGGATCAACTCTCCTAAGACGTGTACATGGGCATGTAAGTCATAGAAAGTGAAATAGAATGATACCTTGATATCTATGATCCAATGTGTCATTCGAAAGAAATTCACATTTTTTATAAAAAATGTAAATGTGCTGTTAATACCTACTTCCAGAGCTTATTTTAAATAAAAAGGGATATTGAGATATGTGCAACAGGAGAACAGACACTCAGTCATTACACATCTCACACTGATAACACCCCCTTTCATTTACAATAAGCTCTAGAGTCAGATTTTCGGGAGATCTATGTCCGGCCCATAGATCTTACCAACTTATTTACATATTAAGAAAAATGTGGATTTCTCTGGAATTAAACATCGGATCGCAAATATTTACCCCATTATGACCTTGGACATATCCATATGTCCAGCTCAGTAAATATTTACCAACCTTGGACATCATTAATTGCAGCATTTAGAAGGCAGGCAGAGGTAGGGAGCATCGTCATCACGGGTGCCCGATCATTGTCATAGTGACCCAATGTTGTCATGATGTCACCTGGGTCCTGCATTGCTATGCTTTATAACTACGATCAGAGTGCTGAAAAAACTATATAAATGTGGTATCACTGTAATCCTACTGACCCGAAGAATAAAGTTACCTTATCAATTTTACCACACACGAAACGACATAAAAAAAAGTCCTGAATTGCTGTTTTTTGTTCATTCTGCCTGCAAAAAATCAGAATAGAAAGTGTTCAAAAAATGCCCAAAAAGAGAAGCACCCGGGGGTTCAAAGTGCTTGCGACATATCTAGATAAGTTCCTTGAGGGGTCTAGTTTACATAATGGGTCACTTGTAGGTGGTTTCTACTGTCTAGGCACATCAGGGGCTCTCCAAATGTGACATGTGTCCACTCTTGATTCCAGCCAAATTTGAATTTAAAAAGTCAAACGATGCTCCTTTCCTTCTGAATCCTGCCGTGCGCCCAAACATTGCTTTTTTCCCAACATATGGGGAGTCGGCATGCTCAGGAGAAATTGTACAACCAATTTTGGGGTCCATTTTCTCCTGTTATCCTTGTGATAATAAATAAATTTGGGTCTAAAATAAAACTTTGGTGAAAAAAAGTTAAATGTTCATTTTTTCCTTCCACATTGTAAAAATTCCTGTGAACCACCTAGAGGCTTAAAGGGAACCTGTCACCCCCAAAATGGCTGGTGAGGTAAGCTCACCGGCATCAGGGGCTTATCTACAGCATTCTGTAATGCTGTAGATAAGCCCCCGATGTTACCTGAAAGAGGAGAAAAAGACGTTAGATTATATGAGCTTACCTCACCAGCCATTTTGGGGGTGACAGGTTCCCTTTAATTATCTTCTTGAATGTGGTTTTGAGCACCTGGAGGGGTGCAGTGTTTAGAATGGTGTCAATGTTGGGTATTTTCTGTCATATAGGCAGCTCAATGTCACTTCAAATGTGAGGTGGTCCCTAAAAAAATAGTTTTGCAACTTTTGTTGGAAAAATGAGAAATCACTGGTCAACTTTTAACCCTACTAACGTCCTAACAAAAAAAAGTTAGGTTTCAAAAATTGTGCTGATGTATAGGAGACATTTGGGAAATGTTATTTATTGACTATGTTGCTTGACATTACTCTTTGGTTTAAGGGCATGAAACTTAAAAGTTCGAAATGTTCACCAATTTCTGATTTTTTTCGCAAATAAACGCAAGTTATATTGAACAAATTTTACCACTATCATGAAGTACAACATGTCCCGAAAAAAAAATCTCAGAATCAGTATGATCCATTGAAGTGTTCCAGAGTTATTGATCAGAATTTTAAATATTGGCCTGGTGAAAACAGGCTTAGGGGATAAATGGGGTAAGAAGGGCTGGCTCCAGGTTTTCTTGGACCCCGTGCGAAAGAGTGTCAGTGAGCCCCTTTAACACATACCACAATTCATGATGCACAGATATGGCAGAGAAATATAGGTATAGTACAATGCCAAATATTTAACTTACTTCCATGCATGAGTGATATCTATTGTAAATGATACAATTGTTCAGAAACCAGACAGTATAGTCCTCCACACGGTATTATGGGCACCATATAGCGCTCCATACAGACTAATGAGCCCCATATATTGCTCCATACAGTATTACAGGCATCACATAGTGCTCCATACAGTATAATGAGCCCCATATATTTCTCCATACAGAACAATGAGCCCCATATATTGTTCCATACAGTATCTAATAGACCCCAAATACTGCTTCATACAGTATAATGAGCCCCATACATTGCTTCATACCGCATAATGGACCACATATAATGCTCTATAAACAATAATGAGCCCCATATATTACTCCATACAGTATAATGAGCCCCATATTATGCTCCAAACAGTATAACGAGCCCCATACAGTATAATGAGCCCCATATATTGCGCCATACATAGAGTCCCATATAATATTCCATACAGTAAATGAGGGGCCCCATATATTGCTCCATACAGAGTGGGCTCCATATAATGTTCCACTGTATGATTGACCCCATATATTGCTCCATATATAATGGGCCCCATATAATGCTCAATACAGTATAGGATGGACCCCAAACAGCATAATGAGTCCCATATATTGCTCCATACAGTATGAGTCTCATATAATTCTCCATACAGTATATGATGGGCCCCATATATTGCTCCATACAGAATGGGCCCCATATAATGCTCCATACAGAATAGGCCCCATATAATGCTCCATATTGTAAGAGTCATGTCGGTCTGGTAGTCGGGGGCAGGTATATCTCGCCCAGGTATTTGTCCAATGTGAATTAGGCCGCTCAGTATCTTCAGGATACCGAGGGGTTAATAAGTGCAGGAATAAAGGCTGACCAGCTGGAGGTTTCAGGTGTCAGCCTGGGGCACACAGAATGCCTGTCTGTGTGAGACAAACGTGAGTGAGAGCTGTGCTCATGATCTGTGTAATGCTAGCTGGGAGGGAGAAGCCCCCCCAGTTGTTAGATAGGAACGTATTTGTTTAGTTAGCGCCGGACAGGCTAGGATTTATTTTTATGTTTTGTTTTCTGTATTTGCTTTCACTTTAATAAACCTGACTTGAGGTCAGTCAACTTGGAAACCTGCTGTTGCCTCAGAGTTCAATGCACAAACCACGTGACCTTTGACCCTAGCAAAGGCGATCCTGGAGTGTTTTGTTACAATATGTAATGGGCCCCATATAATGATCCATATATAATAAGCCGCAATAGGATGCTCCATATATAATGGGCCCCATAAAATACTCCATATACTGTATAATGGGCCCTATATGATGTTCCATATATAGTGGGCCCCATATGATGCTCCACATATAATGGACCCCATGTGATCCTCCAGTACATGATGGGCCCATATAATGCTCCATGTAAAGTGCCTTGGAATAAATGGTGCTATAATAATAAATAATAATAATATATAATGGTGCCCATATATGATGCTCCAGTGAAAGATGGGCCCATATGATGCTCCATATATAATGTATAATGCTCCATATATAATGCTCCAGTGTATGATGGGCCCATATGATGCTCCATATATAATGCTCCATATGTGATGCTCCAGTATATGATGGTCCCCATATATTACTTCAAACATACAAAAAAGAAATGCTCACCTCTCCTTGCTGGCTCCGGACTCTTTAGCGTCGCAGTCTTCTGGCTCTATGCACTGTGACTGATTGGGCAGGGGGCGCACAGATGTGACATCATTGCACCCTCTGACTTGAATATCACAGTCAGAAGATGCAGAAGATGTTGCAGCGGTGAAGTTGGGAGAAGTAAGTATCGTGAGTATCGGGGCCCTGAGCAAGCGGGGGGCACACTCCCAGGCACCGGCACATGCACCAGGCCTCCATAGTGTACTTGTGTTCTCAACAGCGAGTGGGCCCTCCACCTACTAAGGGCCCCGGCACTTGCCTGGGTGCTGAAGTCGGCCCTGGGGTTAAGGTATCATTTTATTCAATTTCTGTGACCTACATACCCATATACACATCTTAGGGTGGTTGATCCTACTAGCAGAATCTGTCAGCTGATACATGCTGCCCAAGCTAAATGAAATCATAAATAAATCCACTTTACTCTAAAACCAAGCCAGATGGAGACTACTCCATAGTCCAGTGGCATAACGCTTTTCTCTGTTCAGCCAACATTTTGCATAGGACAGCACGATGGCTCAGTGGTTAGCACTGTTACTTTGCAGCACTGGGGTCCAGGGTTCAAATCCCACCTAGGAAGTTGGGAGTTTGTATGTCTCCCCATGTTTTTGTGTTTGTTTGTACCCTGGTGTCCTCCTACACTCCCAATACGTACTAATAGGGAGTTTAGATTGTGATTCCCAATGATAATGTCGGTAAAGCTCTACAGGACATGATGGCGCTATATAAGAAAAAGCATAACAATAACAACATTTGCCCATGTAAGGCTTACATACAGCTGCTCGTCACTGGAAACCCGTGCTGCAAAGCTCTCGGAGCACAGTTTTTTGCCTGATGTTAATGCCAGAAGAGGTTTAGAAATCCGGAGTTATGAAGTCAGCAGAGCGCTGGTAATTTGGACTTTTATGCACCATTCACGTCAGGACTTACTGACCCCAATCTATAACATGACGTCTACTTCTTGGCTGTGTTTGTTGTGGTTCTTAAACTCTTCCAATGCTCAATCATACCAGGATCAGGCTTAAATTTGGTGATTTCTTTCTTTCTAAAAAATACTCCATACACCTGTGGCAACGGGGCTGAATGAAAAACATATATTCAATAGTAAACAAGAACAAGTGTGTCCCAATGCGTCCTGCCATATAGTGTATTACATAACGAAGAGTCAGCCAGGAACAGTTAACTCACACTGTAAATATAGTTATAAACCTGTTTAATTTGGCTCATAGAGTGCTAATAAAGCACTGCATTTAAATATTACATAAACCTAGTTATTGAAATACTTTGACCTCTCGTTTTATATTTAGACTGTTTAATTTCTCCATTTACAAAAAAGAGTGTCCATCCACATCAGTAGAGCGAAACCAGTTTCTTTTCTGAGACACAAATGCCTGCTTTTAACACTGTTTTCCTTGAAATACAAAAAAGAAAAATGTTTCCATGGAAACTGTCATACACGATTGTAGTTATGTTTAGAAATGTGCGGGTGTTTAAAAAGTTGCTAACCTCTTCTTCCGACTATGGATTGCCAAGACACTTAGGTGCTTGTTAACCCCTTTGGTGTCTGTAACCAAAATTGTCTAGTGGTCGCAGCAGTGATTAGTGAAAACATAAAGTACAGCTATAAATGATGAATGCACACATTGTAAAAACACACAACCTCACCTCTAACCAGTTGTGCCACATACATATATACAGAAGTCATTAAAAAAAAAGCTAATAGTAGTTTCCATGTAAGCAGAAACTTTATACATGTTGAAGAAAAATGCAGAAGTCTGGCCAGTTAGTAATTAATTGTATTGCAGGTCACAATATGAATTGGTTTATTTGAGGGTGAAATAAGTACCGTATATTAGCAGGCTAGACACATGGCTAGTGAAACACAGAAAGGGCCATGCTAGTTTAAAGGGAATCTCTTAGTAGCATGATCAACCCTCTTAAGCTGTCTATATGGACATGTAGGCCATCGAAAGATGAATAAAATGATACTTTGATGATTACGATCAGATGTCTTCCTACAGAGAAATCCACTTTTCTCTTACTAAGCAAATGAGGCATTGAGATCTATGGGTGGGACATAGGCCTCCCTGAGCGTCTACCTACAGTGGTTATTTTAAATGAAAGGGGTCATTGCCAATGTGAGACATGTAGATCAGAAGAGCAGACTGTCAGTCATTACACGGTTTACACCTTTTGTGCCCAACGCTGTGGAGGGGCTCAAACCTGTGAGGGTCCTATTAAACTATAATAATTGATGCACACAAAATACTAATTCATACTAAAAATTGGAATAATAGTAAAGAAAATTATTATTATTTACTAGATGGTGGCCCGATTCTAACGCATCGGGTATTCTAGAATATGTATGCGTAGTGTATAGCACAGCCACGCAGTACATTGCGCAGCCCATGCAGTACATTGCGCAGCCAACGCAGTACATTGCGCAGCCCACGCAGTACATTGCGCAGCCCACGCAGTACATTGCGCAGCCCACGCAGTACATTGCGCAGCCCACGTAGTACATTGCGCAGCCCACGTAGTACATTGCGCAGCCCACGCAGTACATTGCGCAGCCAACGCAGTACATTGCGCAGCCCACGTAGTACATTGCGCAGCCCACGTAGTACATTACCCAGCCCATGTTGTACATTGTGCAGCCCACATAGTACATTGCGCAGCCCACGTTGTACATTGCGCAGCCCACGTAGTATATTGCGCAGCCCACGTTGTACATTGCGCAGCCCACGTAGTATATTGCGCAGCCCACGTTGTACATTGCGCAGCCCACGTTGTATCTTGCGCAGCCCACGTAGTACATTGCGCAGCCCACGTAGTATATTGCGCAGTCCACGTAGTATATTGTGCAGCCCACGTTGTATATTGCGCAGTCCACGTAGTATATTGCGCAGCCCACGTTGTATATTGCGCAGCCCACATTGTATATTGCGCAGCCCACGTAGTATATTGCGCAGCCCACGTTGTACATTGCACAGCCCACGTAGTATATTGCGCAGCCCACGTAGTATATTGTGCAGCCCATGTAGTATATTGCGCAGCCCATGTTGTATAATGCGCAGCCCACGTAGTACATTGCGCAGCCCACGTAGCACATTACGCAGCCCATGTTGTACGTTGTGCAGCCCACGTAGTACATTGCGCAGCCCACGTTGTACATTGCGCAGCCCACGTAGTATATTGCGCAGCCCACGTTGTACATTGCGCAGCCCACGTTGTATATTGCGCAGCCCACGTAGTACATTGCGCAGCCCATGTAGTATATTGCGCAGTCCACATAGTATATTGCGCAGCCCACGTTGTATATTGCGCAGCTCACATTGTATATTGCGCAGCCCACGTAGTATATTGCGCAGCCCACGTTGTACATTGCGCAGCCCACGTAGTATATTGCGCAGCCCACGTAGTATATTGTGCAGCCCATGTAGTATATTGCGCAGCCCATGTTGTATAATGCGCAGCCCACGTTGTATATTGCGCAGCCCATGTTGTATATTGCGCAGCCCACGTTGTATATTGCGCAGCCCACGTTGTACATTACGCAGCCCACGTTGTACATTGCGCAGCCCACGTTGTACATTGCGCAGCCCACGTTGTATATTGCGCAGCCCACATTGTATATTGCGCAGCTCACGTTGTATATTATTATTATTATTTATTTATATAGCACCATTGATTCCATGGTGCTGTACATGAGAAGGGATTACATACAAGTTACAGATATCACTTACAGAAAACAAACTAACAATGAGGGACTGATACAGAGGGGCGAGGACCCTGCCCTTGCGGGCTTACATTCTGCAGGATTATGGGGTGGGACATAGGTCTCCCTGAGCGTCTACCTACAGTGGTTATTTTAAATGAAAGGGGTCATTGCCAATGTGAGACATGTAGATCAGAAGAGCAGACTGTCAGTCATTACACGGTTTACACCTTTTGTGCCCAACGCTGTGGAGGGGCTCAAACCTGTGAGGGTCCTATTAAACTATAATAATTGATGCACACAAAATACTAATTCATACTAAAAATTAGAATAATAGTGCTGTACATGAGAAGGGATTACATACAAGTTACAGATATCACTTACAGAAAACAAACTAACAATGAGGGACTGATACAGAGGGGCGAGGACCCTGCCCTTGCGGGCTTACATTCTGCAGGATTATGGGGTGGGACATAGGTCTCCCTGAGCGTCTACCTACAGTGGTTATTTTAAATGAAAGGGGTCATTGCCAATGTGAGACATGTAGATCAGAAGAGCAGACTGTCAGTCATTACACGGTTTACACCTTTTGTGCCCAACGCTGTGGAGGGGCTCAAACCTGTGAGGGTCCTATTAAACTATAATAATTGATGCACACAAAATACTAATTCATACTAAAAATTAGAATAATAGTGCTGTACATGAGAAGGGATTACATACAAGTTACAGATATCACTTACAGAAAACAAACTAACAATGAGAGATTGATACAGAGGGGCGAGGACTCTGCCATTGCGGGCTTACATTCTGCAGGATTATGGGGAAGGAGACAGTAGGTTGGGGGTTGCAGGAGCTCCGGTGTTGGTGAGGCGGTAGCTTCGGTAGTGATGAGGAGGCAGCGGGGTCAGTGCAGGCTGTAGGCTTTCCTGAAGAGATGAGTTTTCAGGTTCCGTCTGAAGGATCCGAATGTGGTTGATAGTCGGACGTGTCGGGGCCGAGAGTTCCAGAGGATGGGGGATATTCGGGAGAAGTCTTGGAGGCGATTGGATGAGGAGCGAATAAGTGTGGAGGAGAGAAGGAGGTCTTGGGAGGACCGGAGATTACGTGAGGGAAGATATCGGGAGATTAGTTCAGAGATATATGGAGGAGACAGGTTATGGATGGCTTTGTAGGTCAGTATTAGTAATTTGAACTGGATACACTGAGGGAATGGGAGCCAGTGAAGAGATTTGCAGAAGGGGGAAGCGGAGGAGTAGCGAGGAGAGAGATGGATTAGTCGGGCAGCAGAGTTAAGGATGGACTGGAGAGGTGCAAGGGTGTTAGCAGGGAGGCCGCAGAAAAGGATGTTGCAGTAGTCAAGGCGGGAGATGATGAGGGCATGCACAAGCATTTTAGTAGATTGAAGATTGAGGAAAGGACGGATTCTGGAGATATTTTTGAGCTGGAGGCGACAGGAGGTGGAAAGAGCTTGGATGTGCGGTTTGAAGGACAGGGCAGAGTCGAAGGTTACTCCGAGGCAGTGGACTTCCGGTACGGGGGAAAGCATGATGCAATTGATTGCGATAGATAGGTCAGGTAAGGAAGATCTGTGGGATGGAGGAAAGATGATGAGTTCAGATTTGTCCACATTGAGTTTGAGGAAGCGAGAGGAGAAGAAGGAGGATATGGCTGATAGGCACTCTGGGATTCTGGACAGCAGAGCGGTGACGTCAGGGCCAGAGAGGTAGATCTGAGTGTCATCAGCATAGAGGTGGTACTGGAATCCATGGGACTTTATGAGTTGTCCCAAGCCAATTGTATAGATTGAGAAGAGTAGGGGTCCTAGAACAGAGCCTTGGGGACTCCAACAGAGAGAGGGTGGGATGAGGAGGTAGTGTGGGAGATGCTGAATGTGCGGTTGGAAAGGTACGAGGCGATCCAGGATAGGGCAAGGTCTTTGATGCCAAAGGAGGAGAGGATCTGTAGTAGGAGGCAGTGGTCAACTGTGTCGAAAGCAGAGGACAGGTCTAGAAGGAGGAGTACAGAGTATTGTCCAGTAGCTTTGGCAGTAAGTAGTTCGTTAGTGATTTTGGTCAGGACATTCTCAGTTGAGTGATGGGGTGGAAACCAGATTGTAGATTGTCGAACAACAAGTTAGATGAGAGGTGGGAGGAAAGTTCAGCGTGGACGTGCTGCTCCAGGAGTTTGGAAGCAAATGGGAGCAGCGATATTGGGCGATAGCTGGACATAGCAGTTGGATCGAGGGTTGGCTTTTTAAGGATAGGCGTGATTGTGGCATGTTTGAACGCAGAAGGGAAGGTGCCAGAAGTTAGTGATAGGTTGAACAGGTGGGTTAGGGATGGGATAAGTGTGGTGGTGGGGTTGGGGAGGAGGTGGGATGGGAAGGGGTCGAGCGCACAGGTGGTGAGGTGCGATTTGGAGAGGAGACAATTAAGCCCCCCTTCAGTGATGTTGGATAGGGAGGTTATGGGGTTTGGGCATTGGTCTGGTATACAAAGGGGTTGTGGTGGTTAACTATAAAGACTTGCCTGGTCGATCTTATTTTTAAAGTCCTCAGCAGAGATGAGGGAGGTTGGAGGGGGCAGTGGGGGGCGGAGGAGGGAGTTAAAGGTTTTGAATAACTGTTTGGGGTTGTAGGATAGGGAAGATACGAGGGTTATGAAGTAGGCCTGTTTAGCAGAGGTGAGAGCAGATTTAAAAGCGAGTGTTGCTTGTTTGAATACAGTGAAGTCACCTTGCGAGTGTGTTTTCTTCCAACGCCGCTCCGCAACCCTGGACACTTGCCGGAGCTTTTTAGTGGTGTTATTGTGCCAAGGTTGTCTATTGATACGTCGCACTCTGCCATGGACGAGAGGGGAAACCGTGTCAATAGCTGATGCGAGAGTGGCATTGTAGAAAGCAGTGGCAGTGTCTGTGTCGTGGAGTGAGGATATGGATGCCAGTGGTAGGATGGAGTCAGAGAGTGTGTGGGAGTCTAGGTGTGCAAGGTTTCTGCGGGGGTGCGCATGTTGCTGGACATGGATGACCGGTGAGGAGGACAGGGATGAGAAGGTGAGCAGATGGTGGTCGGATAGAGGGAGTGTAATAATTATAGGGGATAACTCAGGAGACTCTTTGCGTGGAACAAGACAACTACAGGACACAGTTTTATAAGTGTTAAAGTCTATATTATCACACGGTGATTCAAAAAGGTGCAGAGAGAAACTCAAGTCCACAACACTTGGTGCAAATAACAAACGCAGCTTAGCAGTCTATAGGAAGCTTCAGAGGAAAATGCAATCAAACAGAAAGTCTATGAAGCACAGTTATTCTTGAGGAAACTTGACACGAATAAATCCTTGTCTTAGTCCAAACACAGATAGGTATGCTTATAAGGCAGTTCAAATCATATCTTTAGCTCAACCAGGGAGGCCTGGTTAATAGTCTCAGGTTATTGCAGAGCAGCACAGCTTACATGTCCAGCAAATGCAGATGAAGTAAACACGAGCAGCAGATGAAGAAAGATTACTAGAAACTTGTGTATGCAGCAGAAACTCAGAGCAGAGTAGCAGGATCACCACACAGGTTCACAGGAGCAGGTGTATAGCCAGGGAGTAATCAGAGGTCAGGAGCTGGATGCAAGGCAGAATACTCTAGCACAGACTGAAGGCTGGGGTGGAGTTTTATAGCAGGAGAACACAGTGCACATGAGACCAAAGACGCCATCTTGGAAAAGGGCAGTAATGCACAAAAGGAAATAAAAATGTTCAGAGTCCTGACATTACTCCCTCCTTAGAAGCGGCCTCAGGACGATCCTGGACCTGGTTTCTCAGGGAATCTCTGATGAAAACAAGAAATTTTCTGTTGGGCATTGATGTTTTCCACAGGTTCCCAAGAGTCTTCCTCAGGGGGATATCCCTGCCATCTTATCAGATATTGGAGCCGATTCCTGTGAATCCTGGAATCAACAATTTCCTCCACCACAAATTGTTCTTGCCCATCAATCACCACAGGCTGCGGAGGTGGCACAACACGTCCCTGGAAGGTATTAGGAGATACAGGCTTTAGTAAAGATACATGAAAAACTGGGTGTACCTTCATTGTCCTAGGCAGCTTCAGCCGGCAGGCCACAGAGCTCACAATACCTTTGATCTTGAAAGGGCCAATGAATTTCTGTCCAAGTTTTTGTGAAGGAACGTTTAACTTCAGATTCTTAGTTGCTAACCACACCGAATCTCCTACCTTAAACATGGGTGCAGGTTTACGGTATCTATCAGCCGATCTCTTATAACGTTCTTGAGCTGTGGTCAGGGATTCCTTCAGAACCTCCAGATTTTGTCTCATCGCAGTCAGCCTTTCTTCCACTGCTGGAACCGGAGAATTAATTGGAGACCTAGGTAAAATACATGGATGATAACCCAGATTGGCAAAGAAAGGTATAAATTTAGTGGAGGCGCTCTGAGAATTATTATATGAAAATTCCGCTAACGGCAGCAACTCCAACCAATCATCCTGGAGATGACTGACATAGCATCTTAGATATTGTTCCAGCGTCTGGTTGGTACGCTCAGTCTGACCATTTGTCTGGGGATAGTAAGCAGAAGAGAGACAGACATTAATATTGAGTGCAGAGCAAAACCCCTTCCAGAATCTTGAAGTGAACTGTACTCCACGGTCAGAGATGATCTCATCCGGAACCCCATGCAACCGAAAGACATTCTGTATAACCAAGTTCACTGTATCTTTAGCTGAGGGGAGGCCGGTGCACGGAACGAAATGAGCAGCTTTAGTCAGGCGATCAACTACCACTATGATTGTATTCATGCCCCCCGATGTAGGCAGCTCCACAATAAAGTCCATTGGTATAGACCCCCAAGGGCGGGACGGAACAGGTAATGGTTGTAGAAGACCCGTAGGTGCCACATGAGGAGTCTTGTAACGGGCACATACCTCGCAAGAGAGAACATAGTCCTTGGTATCCCTCAGGCAAGTTGGCCACCTGAAGAATCGGCTCAGGAACTCTTGTGTCTTCTGTACCCCCCTGTGACCAGCCAACTTGGAGTCATGTATCAACTTGAGGATCTGCAGACGGACGACCTCAGGGACGTAGATAAGTCGATATCTGAACCACATGCCACCCTTAAAGACAAGATTAATATCCACAGGTGGGTTGGCCAGAAATACATCACCTTCATAGGCCTCCCTGAACTCATTACACAAGTCCTGATTGTGGATAACTCTGATGAAATTGGCATCAGATAGAATGGTCTTGGACGGGGCTCCAGGTACAGAATCCGCAGCATGGATTCGGGATAAAGCATCATCCTTCCCATTACGATAACCTGGACGGTACGAGATAACAAAGTTAAATTGATTTAAAAATAAGTTCCAACGAGCCTGACGAGGAGAAAAACATCTAGCGAATCTAAGGAACTCTAAATTGCGATGGTCAGTTAGCACTATGATCTGTTGTGCAGCTCCTTGCAGATGATTCCTCCATTCTTTGAAAGCCGCAATAATAGCCAGCAATTCCTTGTCTCCCACGTCGTAATTCTTCTCTGCTGAGGTTAGTTTACAGGAAAAGAAAGCACAAGAATGTAGCAGAACCTTCTCTCCAGTTCTTTGGGAAAGAATAGCCCCCAAAGCATTATCAGAAGCGTCCACCTCCACAATGAAAGGATGTGTTGGATCTGGGTGTATCAACAGCGGTGCTGATGTGAAACAGATCTTAAGCCGATCAAAAGCTTCTTGAGCCTGTGATGACCACTTAAAGAGCTTTCCCTTCATTGTCATGGAAGTAATGGGACGGACAATGTCAGAAAAATTTCGAATGAAGCGTCTGTAGAAATTTTCAAAACCAATAAAACATTGGACCTCCTTAACGTTCTTGGGTACCTGCCAGTCAAGGATAGCCTGATTCTTACCAGATTGCATGTTCAGCTCCTGGGGAGAGATGATATAACCTAAGAACTGTATCTCAGAACGATGGAACTCGCATTTCTCCGGCTTAATATACAGATGGTTCTCTTTCAGATGTCTTAAAACAGTTTTGACATGTTCTTCATGTTCCTGTAGAGAGTCAGAAAAGATTAGTATATCGTCCAAAAAGATCACTACAAACTGGTCCAACAAATCTCTGAAAATGTCATTAGCAAGGTGTTGAAATGTTGCAGGGGCGTTACAAAGCCCGAAGGGCATCACAAGAGATTCAAAGTGTCCATACCGGCATCTGAATGCAGTCTTCCACTCATCCCCTGGACGAATACGCACCAAATTATAAGCCCCACGAAGATCCAGTTTAGAGAACACCTTAGCATGGCGGACTCTTTCCAGTAATTCAGGAATCAGAGGCAAAGGGTAATGGTTTCGTACGGTTACCTTATTGAGTTCCCGATAGTCAACACAGGGTCGCAGGGTCCCATCATTCTTCTTTACAAAAAAGATAGGTGCCCCTGCTGGTGAGGAAGAAGGACGTATGAAGCCTTTGGCCAAATTTTCATCAATATACTCCTTTAAGGCTTGAAGCTCAGGTGCCACCAAAGGGTATACGTTACCAAAAGGAATAGCTGCCCCAGGAAGCAGCTCAATTGGACAGTCATAATGCCTGTGTGGAGGAAGCTGATCTGCATTCTTCTTGTCACAGATGTCAGAGAACTCTTTATATGCTGGAGGTAAAGAAAATACCTGTACATGTGGTTCCGTAGCCGTGGACTCAGGGACAGCTTCTGTTAACGCTGAGTTGCTCCTTGTTGGAAAGATAATCTCCTTGGTCTCCCAGTTGATAATTGGGTTCTGAGAACGCAACCAAGGAATGCCTAAAATCACAGGAAAATGAGGAGAAGAAATTAGCAAGAAAGAAAGTTGCTCCTGATGATTAGGCTCTAACAAAATTTCAAGGGGTACGGTCTCCTGATCCACAGGCCCAGAGATTAAAGGTGACCCATCCACTGTTTAAAGGCAGGCTACATTCAGAGATGTCAGATTCATCATCACAGTTGTCATACTCCCCTATTGCTGCTAGCACCTTGTTAGGCCTTCTAGGACACTTAGGACAATTGATCAAGAAGTGGTCAGACTGGCCGCAGTAGAAACATAGACTTTCACGAAGGCGATGCTCCCGGTGCTCATTGATCTCGCGCCTCTGAATGGAATCAATTTGCATGGGCATCTCCTCCACCTCCCGAGAGGTTTTACCTGCAGGCTCTTTGGAAGGAAGGGAAAAGTTAGAAACACGGTTATATGCAGCAAATTTCTCCTGCCTACGCTCAGTAAGGCGAATGTCTATGCGAACACAATGCTGTATAAATGTCTCTAGCTCTTGTGGTGACACAGAGCGGGCTAGTTCATCTTTTACAATACTAGACAGACCCCTTTTAAAAATAGGCAATTGTGCATAACTGTCCCAATTGGTATCTACCGCTAATCTCCTGAATTCAGTGGCATACTCAATAACAGAACATTTAGCCTGGCGTAAAGACAACAAACAGATTCAGTGGTTGCACGGCGATTAGGGTCATGAAACATTAATGCCATAGCGGCCAAGAAATCATCCAAGTTATTTAACCGTGGGTCACGAGACTCAATCATCGGATTCGCCCAGGCGAGCACTCGTGAGGTCAGTAGCATTATTACACACAATACTTTGGATCTATCAGTAGGAAAACAGTCAGCATGCACATCAAAATATAGCATACATTGATTCACAAAGCCACGAAATTTGTCGCGATCACCATTAAATCTGAATGGAGGCAACTTAGGTGGGCTAGCTGGTGGTGGTTGCCCAGAGGGTAAAGTCACTTGTGCAGCTATTTGCGTGCTTATGTCCTGAAAAGCCCGTCCATACTGGAACTCTATGCCAGCAAGTTTGTTTTCCTGGGCTGCCATGCGGTTGCTTAAGTCCTGCAAAGTTTGTCCAAACACTTGTTGATTGTGTTCAAAGCTTCCAAACTTATTTTGCCGACCTTCCACATCTTTCTGCAGTGATCTAATTATGGAAAACACCTGCTCTAATCTGCTTTCTGCAGTCATTGTTCCAGCAGGCCCCTTTTTTTTTTTTAATGGCTAGAGTATCCTGTAATAATTATAGGGGATAACTCAGGAGACTCAAGTCCACAACACTTGGTGCAAATAATAAACGCAGCTTAGCAGTCTATAGGAAACTTCAGAGGAAAATGCAATCAAGCAGAAAGTCTATGAAGCACAATAATTCTTGAGGAAACTTGACACGAATAAATCCTTGTCTTAGTCCAAACACAGATAGATATGCATATAAGGCAGTTCAAATCATATCTTTAGCTCAACCAGGGAGGCCTGGTTAATAGTCTCAGGTTGTTGCAGAGCAGCACAGCTTACATGTCCAGCAAATGCAGATGAAGTAAACACGAGCAGCAGATGAAGGAGGATTACTGGAAACTTGTGTATGCAGCAGAAACTCAGAGCAGAGTAGCAGGATCACCACACAGGTTCACAGAAGCAGGTGTATAGCCAGGGAGTAATCAGAGGTCAGGAGCTGGATGCAAGGCAGAATACTCTAGCACAGACTGAAGGCTGGGGTGGAGTTTTATAGCAGGAAGACACAGTGCACACGAGACCAAAGATGCCATCTTGGAAAAGGGCAGTAATGCACAAAAGATAATAAAAATGTTCAGAGTCCTGACAGGGAGAGGGGAGGTGGTGAAGTTAGATAGAGAGCAGAGACAGGTGAATACCAGGTCTAGTGTATGCCCATCTGTGTGAGTGGCTGCGGAGGACCGTTGAGTAAGGCAGTGGCTTGGCCTGGAGGTCGGTATATGACGGCCACTTGGAGGTTGGAGGGAGAGTAGATGCGGACAGAATATACTTCAAAAGGGGAGGATAAGGGAGGGAAGAGGCGGGATTGGGTTAAAGGTGCAGTTTGAAGAAAGGAGAAGACCCACTCCTCCACCATGTCTGTTGCCGAGGTGAGGGGTGTGGGTGAAGTGGAGGCCTCCGTAACACAGCGCAGCAGGGGAGGCGGTGTCAGAGGGTGTTAGCCATGTTTCTGTGAGGCCAAGGAAGGCAAGATTGCGGGAGAGAAAAAAGTTGTGAATCACATGAAGCTTATTGCAGATTGAGCGGGCATTCCAGAGTGCTCCAGAGAGAGGGAGCAGGGGGGGGGCATCAGGGGCATGGGTTTTATGTTGGAAAGATTGCGGTAGTTCATGTTGGATAGGGAGTGATAGGAGGGAGTAGTAATGGGAGGTATGAGATGTGCGGGTCCAGGGATGGGAGATATGTCTCCAGCAGTGAGGAGAAGCAGAGAGAGAGAGCAAGTGGGAGAAAGAGAGTGGCCGACTTGTTTTATGTTTTCTTAGTACAGATTTGAGGTTGAGGAGCAGGTCAGCAGAGGAGGACAGGTGGGGAGGTAAGAGGGAAGGGGAGATGATTACTAGGTTAGAGAGTGCTGGGGTTTGTGATAGCGAAGGAGAGAGAGGATTAGTGGAGCAAACACTGTAAAGGCATATGTAAACATGATGAAGGAGTAAGATGGGTTAATAGAAAAGCTAGATCCAAGTAATAAGAAGTGCTTACTCAGAAGACATACCCAAAAGAGACAGATCATAGAGTGGGGTCCTGACTCCTGCCGTGACTAACTGCCGTTGAAATAACTACGGCGTCTGTATGCTTAGCTGCGCAATGCTTTGCTGCAGAAATACGCATGCCTGACCCCACACGCGTGCCCCCCTTAAGATTCTACTAATATTGCGCAGCCCACCTTGTATATTGTGCAGCCCACGTTGTATATTGCGCAGCCCATGTTCTATATTGCGCAGCCCACGTAGTATATTGCGCAGCCCACGTAGTATATTGCGCAGCCCACGTTGTATATTGCACAGCCCACATATTATATTGCACACGTTGTATATTGCGCAGCCCACATTGTATATTGCGCAGCCCACGCTGTATATTGCGCAGCCCACATTGTACATTGCGCAGCCCACGTTGTATATTGCGCAGCCCACGTTGTATATTGCGCAGCCCACTTTGTAAATTGCGCAGCCCACATACTATATTGCGCAGTCCACGTTGTATATTGCGCAGCCCACGTAGTATATTTCGCAGTCCACGTAGTATATTGCGCAGGCCACATTGTATATTGCGCAGCCCACGTAGTATATTGCTCAGCCCACGTTGTATATTGCACAGCCCACATATTATATTGCACACGTTGTATATTGCGCAGCCCACATTGTATATTGCGCAGCCCACGCTGTATATTGCGCAGCCCACATTGTACATTGCGCAGCCCACGTTGTATATTGCGCAGCCCACGTTGTATATTGCGCAGCCCACATACTATATTGCGCAGCCCACGTTGTATATTGCGCAGCCCACGTAGTATATTTCGCAGTCCACGTAGTATATTGCGCAGGCCACGTTGTATATTGCGCAGCCCACGTTGTACATTGCGCAGCCCACGTTGTATATTGCGCAGCCCACGTAGTATATTGCGCATCCCACATTGTATATTGCGCATCCCACGCTGTATATTGCGCAGCCCACATTGTATATTGCGCAGCCCAAGTTGTATATTGCACAGCCCACGTTGTATATTGCGCAGCCCACATTGTATATTGCGCAGCCCACGCTGTATATTGCGCAGCCCACATTGTACATTGCGCAGCCCACGTTGTATATTGCGCAGCCCACGTTGTATATTGCGCAGCCCACGTTGTATATTGCGCAGCCCACATACTATATTGCACAGTCCACGTTGTATATTGCGCAGCCCACGTAGTATATTTCGCAGTCCACGTAGTATATTGCGCAGGCCACATTGTATATTGCGCAGCACACGTAGTATATTGCACAGCCCACGTAGTATATTGCACAGCCCACGTAGTATATTGCGCAGCCCACTGTTGTGAATTTGGATTTTGGGCTCCCCCGGTGGCTACTGGTGGAATTGAACTGGTGTCTTCATCTTCTCTGTTCACCTGTTCCCATCAAGATGTGGGAGTCGCTATATAACCTTGCTGCTCTGTTAGTTGCTTGCCGGTCAACAATGTTATCAGAAGCCTCTCTGTGCTTGTTCCTGCTCCTAGACAACTACTAGATAAGTTGGACTCTTGTCCATGTTTGTTTTTGCATTTTGTTCCAGTTCACAGCTGTAGTTTCGTTACTGTGTCTGGAAAGCTCTTGTGAACGGGAATTGCCACTCTGGTGTTATGAGTTAATGCCAGAGTTTTAAAGTAATTTCTGGATGGTGTTTTTGATAGGGTTTTCAGCTGACCATGAAAGTGTCCTTTCTGTCTTCTGCTATGTAGTAAGTGGACCTCAAATTTGCTAAACCTATTTTCATACTACGTTTGTTATTTCATCTCAACTCACCGCCAATACATGTGGGGGGCCTCTGTCTCCTTTCGGGGTATTTCTCTAGAGGTGAGCTAGGACTTATATTTTCCTCTGCTAGCTTTATTTAGTCCTCCGGCTGGGCTGGGCATCTAGAATCAACGTAGGCATGCTACCCGGCCACTGCTAGTTGTGCGTTAGGTTTAGTTCATGGTCAGCTCAGTTCCCATCTTCCAAGAGCTAGTTCCTATATATGCTTATGCTATGTTCTCTTGCCATTGAGATCATGACAGTTTGACCGGCCAACAAAGTGTTAATTGTTTGGGCTGAAGCAGGAGAAAAAGAAGTGTTGAAGGGAAATTTTTTTTTTTTTCCCCTCAGAGTTTTGCTGCCTAGCCCTTAATTGCTGTCTAGCTGCTTCTTACCTCCTCTTAACCCTTGAATGGCTCTGTGTCCACCTGTTTGTAATGGATCTTCAGAGTGTAATTGCAGGTTTGAATAATCTCGCCACGAAGGTACAAAATTTGCAAGATTTTGTTTGTCATGCACCTGTATCTGAGCCGAGAATTCCTTTGCCGGAATTTTTCTCGGGGAATAGATCCGGGTTTCAGAATTTTCGAAATAATTGCAAATTATTTTTGTCTCTGAAATCTCGCTCTGCCGGAGACCCTGCACAGCAGGTCAGGATTGTGATTTCCTTGCTCCGGGGCGACCCTCAAGACTGGGCTTTTTCATTGACACCAGGGGATCCTGCGTTGCTCAATGTGGATGCGTTTTTTCTGGCCTTGGGGTTGCTTTATGACGAACCTCATTTGGAGCTTCAGGCAGAAAAAACTTTGATGTCCCTATCTCAGGGGCAAGATGAAGCGGAAATTTACTGCCAAAGATTCCGTAAATGGTCTGTGCTTACTCAGTGGAATGAGTGCGCCCTGGCGGCGACTTTCAGAGAGGGTCTCTCTGATGCCATTAAGGATGTTATGGTGGGGTTCCCTGTGCCTGCGGGTCTGAATGAGTCCATGACAATGGCTATTCAGATCGATAGGCGTTTGCGGGAGCGCAAACCAGTGCACCATCTGGCGGTGTCCACTGAGAAGTCGCCAGAGAGTATGCAGTGTGATAGAATTCTGTCCCGAAGCGAGCGGCAGAATTTTAGACGGAAAAATGGGTTGTGTTTCTATTGTGGTGATTCTACTCATGTTATATCAGCATGCTCTAAGCGCACTAAAAAGCTTGGTAAATCTGTTTCCATTTGCACCTTACCGTCTAAATTTATTCTATCTGTGACCCTGATTTGCTCTTTGTCATCTATTACCACGGACGCCTATGTCGACTCTGGCGCCGCTTTGAGTCTTATGGATTGGTCCTTTGCCAAACGCTGTGGGTATGATTTAGAGCCTTTGGAGACTCCTATTCCTCTGAAGGGGATTGACTCCACCCCATTGGCTAATAATAAACCACAATACTGGACACAAGTAACTATGCGTATTAATCCGGATCACCAGGAGATTATTCGCTTTCTGGTGCTGTATAATCTACATGATGATTTGGTGCTAGGATTGCCTTGGCTGCAATCTCACAACCCAGTCCTCGACTGGAGAGCTATGTCTGTGTTGAGCTGGGGATGTAAGGGGGCTCATGGGGATGTACCTGTGGTTTCCATTTCATCATCCATTCCCTCTGAAATTCCTGAGTTCCTGTCTGACTATCGTGACGTCTTTGAAGAATCCAAGCTTGGTTCGTTACCTCCGCACCGAGAGTGCGATTGTGCCATAGATTTAATCCCGGGTAGTAAATACCCAAAGGGTCGTTTATTTAATCTGTCTGTGCCTGAACATGCTGCTATGCGAGAATATATAAAGGAGTCCTTGGAAAAGGGACATATTCGTCCATCGTCATCTCCCTTAGGAGCCGGTTTTTTCTTTGTGTCAAAAAAAGACGGCTCTTTGAGACCATGTATTGATTATCGGCTTTTGAATAAAATCACTGTTAAATATCAATACCCATTGCCGTTGCTGACTGATTTGTTTGCTCGCATAAAGGGGGCCAAGTGGTTCTCTAAGATTGACCTTCGTGGGGCGTATAATTTGGTGCGAATCAGGCAGGGGGATGAGTGGAAAACCGCATTTAATACGCCCGAGGGCCACTTTGAGTATTTAGTGATGCCTTTTGGTCTTTCTAATGCTCCGTCAGTTTTCCAGTCCTTTATGCATGATATTTTTCGCGATTATTTGGATAAATTTATGATTGTGTATCTGGATGATATTCTGATTTTTTCGGATGACTGGGGCTCTCATGTCCAGCAAGTCAGGAGGGTTTTTCAGGTTTTGCGGTCTAATTCTTTGTGTGTGAAGGGTTCTAAGTGTGTTTTTGGGGTACAGAGGATTTCCTTTTTGGGATATATTTTTTCCCCCTCTTCCATTGAAATGGATCCTGTCAAGGTTCAAGCTATTTGTGATTGGACGCAGCCCTCTTCTCTTAAGAGTCTTCAGAAATTTTTGGGCTTTGCTAACTTTTATCGTCGATTTATTGCTGGTTTTTCGGATATTGCTAAGCCATTGACCGATTTGACTAAGAAGGGTGCTGATGTTGCTGATTGGTCCCCTGATGCTGTGGAGGCCTTTCGGGAGCTTAAGCGCCGTTTTTCCTCTGCCCCTGTGTTGCGTCAGCCTGATGTTGCTCTACCTTTTCAGGTTGAGGTCGACGCTTCTGAGATCGGAGCTGGGGCAGTGTTGTCGCAGAAAAGTTCTGACTGCTCCGTGATGAGGCCTTGTGCCTTCTATTCCCGTAAATTTTTGCCCGCTGAGCGGAATTATGATGTTGGGAATCGGGAGCTTTTGGCCATGAAGTGGGCTTTTGAGGAGTGGCGCCATTGGCTTGAGGGGGCCAGACATCAGGTGGTGGTATTGACTGACCACAAAAATTTGATTTATCTTGAGACCGCCAGGCGCCTGAATCCTAGACAGGCGCGCTGGTCATTATTTTTCTCTCGGTTTAATTTTGTGGTGTCATACCTACCGGGTTCTAAGAATGTTAAGGCGGATGCCCTTTCTAGGAGTTTTGAGCCTGACTCGCCTGGTAACTCTGAGCCCACAGGTATCCTTAAGGATGGAGTGGTATTGTCAGCCGTTTCTCCAGACCTGCGGCGGGCCTTGCAGGAGTTTCAGGCGGAGAGACCTGATCGTTGCCCACCTGATAAACTGTTTGTTCCTGATGATTGGACCAGTAGAGTCATCTCTGAGGTTCATTCTTCTGCGTTGGCAGGTCATCCTGGCATTTTTGGTACCAGGGATTTGGTGGCAAGGTCCTTCTGGTGGCCTTCCCTGTCACGAGATGTGCGAGGCTTTGTGCAGTCTTGTGACGTTTGTGCTCGGGCCAAGCCTTGTTGTTCTCGGGCTAGTGGATTATTGTTGCCCTTGCCTATTCCTAAGAGGCCTTGGACGCACATCTCGATGGATTTTATTTCAGATCTGCCTGTTTCTCAGAAGATGTCTGTCATCTGGGTGGTGTGTGACCGTTTTTCTAAGATGGTCCATTTGGTTCCTCTGCCCAAGTTACCTTCTTCTTCCGAGTTGGTTCCTCTGTTTTTTCAAAATGTTGTTCGTTTGCATGGTATTCCTGAGAATATCGTTTCTGACAGAGGGACCCAATTCGTGTCTAGATTTTGGCGGGCATTCTGTGCTAGGATGGGCATAGATTTATCTTTTTCGTCCGCTTTCCATCCTCAGACGAATGGCCAGACCGAGCGGATTAATCAGACCCTGGAGACATATCTGAGGTGTTTTGTGTCTGCTGACCAGGATGATTGGGTTGCTTTTTTGCCATTGGCGGAGTTCGCTCTCAATAATCGGGCCAGCTCTGCCACTTTGGTGTCCCCGTTTTTCTGTAATTCGGGGTTTCATCCTCGATTTTCCTCTGGTCAGGTGGAATCTTCGGATTGTCCTGGAGTGGATGCTGTGGTGGAGAGATTGCATCAGATCTGGGGGCAGGTGGTGGACAATTTGAGGTTGTCCCAGGAGAAGACTCAGCTTTTTGCCAACCGCCACCGTCGTGTTGGTCCTCGGCTTTCTGTTGGGGATTTGGTGTGGTTGTCTTCTCGTTTTGTCCCTATGAGGGTCTCTTCTCCTAAGTTTAAGCCTCGGTTTATCGGCCCGTATAAGATATTGGAGATTCTTAACCCTGTTTCCTTCCGTTTGGACCTCCCTGCATCCTTTTCTATTCATAACGTTTTTCATCGGTCATTATTGCGCAGGTATGAGGTACCGGTTGTGCCTTCCGTTGAGCCTCCTGCTCCGGTGTTGGTTGAGGGTGAGTTGGAGTACGTTGTGGAGAAAATCTTGGACTCTCGTGTTTCCAGACGGAGACTCCAGTATCTGGTCAAGTGGAAGGGATACGGCCAGGAGGATAATTCTTGGGTGAATGCATCTGATGTTCATGCCTCCGATCTGGTTCGTGCCTTTCATAGGGCCCATCCTGATCGCCCTGGGGGTTCTGGTGTGGGTTCGGTGACCCCTCCTTGAGGGGGGGGTACTGTTGTGAATTTGGATTTTGGGCTCCCCCGGTGGCTACTGGTGGAATTGAACTGGTGTCTTCATCTTCTCTGTTCACCTGTTCCCATCAAGATGTGGGAGTCGCTATATAACCTTGCTGCTCTGTTAGTTGCTTGCCGGTCAACAATGTTATCAGAAGCCTCTCTGTGCTTGTTCCTGCTCCTAGACAACTACTAGATAAGTTGGACTCTTGTCCATGTTTGTTTTTGCATTTTGTTCCAGTTCACAGCTGTAGTTTCGTTACTGTGTCTGGAAAGCTCTTGTGAACGGGAATTGCCACTCTGGTGTTATGAGTTAATGCCAGAGTTTTAAAGTAATTTCTGGATGGTGTTTTTGATAGGGTTTTCAGCTGACCATGAAAGTGTCCTTTCTGTCTTCTGCTATGTAGTAAGTGGACCTCAAATTTGCTAAACCTATTTTCATACTACGTTTGTTATTTCATCTCAACTCACCGCCAATACATGTGGGGGGCCTCTGTCTCCTTTCGGGGTATTTCTCTAGAAGTGAGCTAGGACTTATATTTTCCTCTGCTAGCTTTATTTAGTCCTCCGGCTGGGCTGGGCATCTAGAATCAACGTAGGCATGCTACCCGGCCACTGCTAGTTGTGCGTTAGGTTTAGTTCATGGTCAGCTCAGTTCCCATCTTCCAAGAGCTAGTTCCTATATATGCTTATGCTATGTTCTCTTGCCATTGAGATCATGACAGCCCACGTTGTATATTGCACAGCCCACATATTATATTGCACACGTTGTATATTGCGCAGCCCACATTGTATATTGCGCAGCCCACGCTGTATATTGCGCAGCCCACATTGTACATTGCGCAGCCCACGTTGTATATTGTGCAGCCCACGTTGTATATTGCGCAGCCCACGTTGTATATTGCGCAGCCCACATACTATATTGCGCAGCCCACGTTGTATATTGCGCAGCCCACATAGTATATTTCGCAGTCCACGTAGTATATTGCGCAGGCCACGTTGTATATTGCGCAGCCCACGTTGTACATTGCGCAGCCCACGTTGTATATTGCGCAGCCCACGTAGTATATTGTGCATCCCACATTGTATATTGCGCATCCCACGCTGTATATTGCGCAGCCCACATTGTATATTGCGCAGCCCAAGTTGTATATTGCGCAGCCCACGTTGTATATTGCGCAGCCCACGTTTTAAATTGCGCAGCCCATGTTGTACATTGCGCAGCCCACGTAGTATATTGCGCAGCCCACGTAGTATATTGCGCAGCCCACACGTTGTATATTGCGCAGTCCACGTTGTATATTGCGCAGCCCACGTTGTATATTGCGCAGCCCACCTTGTATATTGTGCAGCCCACGTTGTATACTGCGCAGCCCACATAGTATACTGCGCAGCCCACTTTGTATATTGCGCAGCCCACATAGTATATTGCTCAGTCCACGTAGTATATTGCGCAGCCCACTTAGTATATTGTGCAGCCCACATAGTATATTGCGCAGCCCACGTAGTATATTGCGCAGTTCACGTTGTATATTGCGCAGCCCACGTAGTATATTGTGCAGCCCACGTAGTATATTGCGCAGCCCACGTATTATATTGCACAGCCCACGTAGTATATTGTGCAGTCCACGTAGTATATAGCAATGTGGGCATGATTCTTTGTTAAAAAAAAGAATTAAAATAAAAAATAGTTATATACTCACCTTCCGTTGGCGCCTGGATCCGGGAAGCGGTTACCGACGCTTGGGATCCACCGAAGCTCCGCCGAGCCGCTCGTGCCGGCCGCCATCTTCCGTTCCCAGGATGCATTGCGAAATTACCCTGATGACTTAGCGGTATAACGCGGTCCGTTACAGCCGGCATTAACCCTGTGTGAGCGGTGACCGGAGGGGAGTATGCGGGCGCCGGGCACTGAGTGCGGAGAGTAAGGAGCGGCCATTTTCTTCCGGACTGTGCGCGTCTCTGATTGGTCGTGGCAATGGTCGTGAGCGTTTTGCCATGACCAATCAGCGACTTGGATTCCATGACAGACAGAGGCCGCGACCAATGAATATCCATGACAGACAGAAGGACAGACAGAAAGACGGAAGCACCCCTTAGACAATTATATAGTAGATGGAATCTTTTGTTAACCTTCTGTCTTGGCCCTGCTGGGCTTTACCAACTTCCTCTTTGGCCACTGCTCTGTTCTGTAGTCCTCGTCGGGTTTTACAAGTGGCCCAGCATGTTGAAATGACATCAACTTCCCCAGCAAATTAAGACCTGTTTGGACACACCCGTGTTTGGGCGTTAATCTAGGACTATGTCCAACAGATGTGTGTTTACGTCCTCGGTTCCCAATATCTCTTTAGACTTCTGTGATCTTTGCACTTAACATGCTGATTAACTCATCCATTACTGTAAACATCTCTAACTGTTATTTGAGCCTGCTGCGAACATCCTGAACTGTTATTAGCAGGGGCAGGCACAAGACAAAAGAGGGCAGGCCAATCTATCTCTGAAAGAAGCTACTTGCTGCTTTGGAAGTGAAAGTGGGCCACCTTACTTCTTGAACCCATGTGCGGCTGCACATATTACACCAATGGAATGTCCACCCCTGGTTATTAGAGTCTGTTCGCATTAGCTACACCTGTGTGTCTGCATGAGGCCTGCTGTTTTCCTTCATCTGCCCTCCTGGTTTTGTGGCTTCCAGTTTGTCCAGCATTGCCTGTTTACCTGGAGTCCAGCACAGCCAGTTATCCAAGTCCTCAGGACTCAGTACCGTGTGCGTCCAAGTCTCCTGTGCCAACAACCTGGCTTTATGTGCCCACACTGACCTGGGGCTTCCTGGATCCACCTCCCCAGTTGAGCCCCTAAATCCCATGAATTTGTGTTTGAAAACTTTTTTTCACCTTGTGGGTACAATGAAATGTGTTACTTTCTCCAAACACATAGCAGCAGGCTCAGACTGACCTACAAGAAAAAAGGAAAATTCCCCAGTGAGCCCCTGTGCAGGAGTTAACCCTTCACCCTGCTATATGAGCAGTACTTGGCACAATACACTTGATTCTCTATGTACAAAGGCATAAGATATAATGGTGGCTAGGTATTTTCCATTGACGCTGAACACACATTATAATTTTGCAAAGGCAGTACAATCTACATGGTATGACAGAAATTCTAATGAACGCATGGGAGTTGAGTTTCCCCACAAACTCATCTTGCCACTCATATGGATAACTGACGACACAATGGAGGAAGAGTAAGAAAAATATACAAAGTGGTTGATAAGGATGATGATGACAAGACCAGGTTCTTCTTGAGGAAGTGGCCTGACTACCAGAGAGATGAACAAGATGAGAAAGAGGGGGATCCATGCTCATATTGCTAGTTTGCTTTTCACACGTGAACATGTGATGCCGCTTCATGTTCTGATGTAGAGCCATAGTTTGTAGTCAATTTGCGCTGTGACATTCACTGCCTATTTTCGTACTGCAGAGCATGAACATTACAATTGATCGGTCCTTTGGTAAGGTGGAAAAGAGTTCCCACACCCAAGATGCCCACACGTAGAACTCACTACCACCATGACCTTGATAGGGACCACAGCTTTTAGATGCTGTTGAGGTTTTTCCACCAACAGGAGGAAAGCATACATCCACAGAACATCTGTGGTTAGTTCTCCAAGCTTTTTTAAACTGCCTTTATGCTGACCAAAAATAAGAGAAAAATGGGAAGCTTATGCCATAAAATAACAAAGTTTAGTGAAATATAATATTAAATAAAGCTTAAAATTTATACAGGGACACAAATGCAAAAAGGGCCACTTATATAAGGAGTACACTGCAAGTAGTAAGACAAATGTATAAAAAGAAAATCACCTTAAATAAATAAACTCAGGCTATCTCAGTAGTAAAGATATCAATAAGATGTATCAGTAAGTGCATAAGACTGTGAAAAATTCACATAATATCAGTCTTGATATTTTTTTAGGTAGAAAACAAGGAGGGACCAAAAAATTGTGTAATTGGGATAGCTGTATATAGAGATTTGACCTGCGACAAGTTCCACTTAATGGAGGATTAGAACCTTGTTAGGGATAATGTAAACTGCACATTTATAGGGTCTTACATAAAGATAATAATCACCATGTTAAGCAGAGTTCTCCAGTAGTTCCTTGTAGCTAGCTACACTTAAAAATAAAGTACAATGATAGCGCCACATAGGAATGGTAATAAAAGAGGTGCAGATAAGGTAGATTAACTTGGCATACAACTTTAGAGTGACAGAGGGACCCTGACGCGCGTTTCGCAGTTACCTTCTTCTTGGGGGAGCTTTTACTCACAGACTTAGATTAGATGCGGAAAATACACAGCAAAAAAACGCATGTTATTCGCTCCTTAGTATATCAATAAAGTTTTGTCAAAGCAAAAAACCAGAAAGTATCAAAAACAAAGTATCTTTATTTAAAGCATGACACACCAAGCAGAGAAAAACCACAGCATCAAAAAGTTGATAAAAACACATGGTAAAAAAAATGCACACAGAAACACATTGAAATAAGCTAATTTAACTAATAGGTGCAGAAATTCTGCAATTTCAAAAACGCACTGAAAACACTTAGTGGGAAAGTAGCCTTTTGGTTACTTATGTTTGTATTATTTATAAACCAAAAAATTAAAAATTTTAAGGGATTTTTCACAATGCAACATTCTAGAGAATAACTTTAAAAATTCAGAAAATATTTTTTTGGGCTAAATCTGTAGAAGTAAAGTGAACGATAATTAGTTACAGTTAACCAAAAGGCATTGAAAAGTGAAAAAATGTATATACAGTATTCCATTTGCTGAGTGCATTAAGTTTGTGACCTGCTGTCTGCACTTTATGCTTATTCTTTCATATGCGAGAGACTAGAAGTGAGAAGAGAGATTTTCCATTTAATCTTGATAGAATCACAGCCAACATTGACTAGAATTAATTTGAACCTTTGTATCCCAGGAGCCATAAGCTATATATTTAATTAACACTTAAAGACTATGTGAACTAGTTCGAGACACCATGAGCCTGCAAGGCATTTTCATGAGCTGTATTTTACAGAGACCTTTATAGAAAACTCCATGGGAATGATTAAAGATATGTACACTAACATGTAATAGAAAAAGGAAGGAAATATGATTTCATCTCCAAGGCTTTAAGGAAAGTCAGCCAAACAAGGCATGTTTTAACACATATTAAATAAACTGGAAAATGTTAAGCCATTTGGCAGGATCTGATGCAGCAGAGTTATATGTAAGTCACTGCGTTAAAAACAGAGCCACATAAATTATTAAAGTGAACCTGTCGGCTTGGAAGACCCTAGTTACCTGCAGATACTGTATAGGATTAATCTGCAAGTAAACAGATTTTCACTGTTGCCTGACTGCACTACTGAAAGTGCGGCTACAAAGAGAAAAAGGATTTAATTCTTCCTGAGAGCCGCCAGCTTTCAGTCATGGGGTCATGCGTGGAGCAGCTACCTTCACCACGCACTGTCCAGTGAACAGTGGCTGTGAGCCCGCCCCTTGACTTTGATTGACAGCAGGCTCTACAGCTCATGTGCAGCGCAAGCTGTGTTGGGCCATGCTTACAACTGCCAGTCATACAATACTCACCTCTCCTCCTCGTTTCTCCACTGTTCCGCAGCTTCTCTTATGAAGTGTCGCACATCTCAGCCGTGTAGTGACGTCATCGCGCTGAGGCATCAGACATCGAGGAAGAATGATAGGAGTGGAATCATCAGCTGGCATTCCCTCCTCCATCATTACTCTCAACTGTATCGGCCGATACATTTGAACATTTGGGAGAAGAAGCCTGGTGCCAGCGCTGTCACCAGGCCCCCCTAATGGCTGTGTGGCAGTGCAGGGAAATCGTGTCTCTCTGCTCTGCTGCAGAGTTCAACTGTATGGGCGTGCTGTGCACATGTTGATACAGTTAGAAGTAGTGCAGCTCCGGATGGACCCCCCCAGAGCACGTGACCTGGGGCGGCCGCATCCTTATCCCCCACCGGTAGCTATGCTATTTCTTGATGACATTGTGGTTGCTAGAATTTATAAGGATCGCCCATCATTTCTTACCGCATTCACATTCTCAAATTCGAAAATGCTAATGGCAGACGCGGTACTGTATAAGGTGCGCGTCTCTGACTGGGGAGCACCTAGATAGAGCAGCACAGAAAGGTTGTCAGTGCCAGATCCCCCCTGGCATCACTCCCCTTTAGTGATGCACTAATTGGAAGACCCCCGGCCGGCCAGTGGGCACTGGAGGGGAGGGGTCCTACGGCCACTCCTACAGGGGTTAAATCCAGGTGTCCGGCCGGGAACTTTCTCTTTTCCTCCCGGCAGACACCTGGAAGCATTGTCCCTGTAGTAGTGATGTCGGACCCCCTGGTTGAGGCCTTGCAGAGGAGAGCGGCACAGAAAGGTGAGAACTGGCTTCAGGCCATTGTCGCCGACATCAGGGCTCAGCTTTCTGTGCCCTCTCCCGACCCCCAGCTCACACCCCCCTCATCGGGTCTGGTCGGGTCTGCCTCGTCCACCCTCATGCCCCTGGGGCCCCTTAGGGTCACCTCACCTTCGGCCTGCTCGCCCGCTGGGGGGCGTCCTGTGCGGCCTCCCCATGGTCCGGAGCATGGATCCGTGATGCCCCTATCATCCACGCAGCGGTCCAGGGGTCTCCCAGCCGCCGAGGTTGGGCAGGCCTCTCGGAAGCGGCGGGGAAGGGCCGGGCGCCGCACGCGCCGCAAAAACGTAGTGGCCCCCCTTGCCGACGGGGCACCGGGCTGCGCTGAGTGGCGCGCAGCGTCGCCTCCTCTCCCCGCAGCCCCGGTGGCTGGCGGCGAGCAGGCGGGCGGCGTGGAGCGGCGCGAGGCATCTCCCCCTTCCCTGGCTGCTCCGGAGGCATCGCCCCCTTCCCTGGCTGCTCCGGCGGTTCCCCCAGCTGCGCGGGGGGGCAGGCGGTCTGCCCGCTTGCCCCGCGCTCCGGAGCGGCTCCAGGTTGGAGAGGGGGCGGCCTCGCCGCCTCTCCGCTGCCGGCGTCTTCCGGCTCCCTCGTCGGGCTCGGTCCGGCGATCAGAGTTAGCCCCGCCCACCAACTTCCTGTCCCCGCCCACCCACTTCCAGTCCCCGCATTTCAGTGCTGGGGACAGCGCCGGCGGGTCCTCCAGTGCCTTCCCTGCGGGCACATATATGCCGCCCGCAGGGGGTAACCTGGAGGCTGGCGCTAGCGCCACAAGGTCCCCAGAGCCCGCTGATCGGTCAAACCAGACCGATCAGCGTGCAGATTTCTCTCCAGGCCTGACCTCCAGCATACCCCCGGCAGACGCAGCACTGATGCCTGCACGGGGGTATCAGGGGTCAGGTCATAGTTGTGACAGGTCAGCTGAAGAGCGCTTTGTTCGGTCCAATAGGACCGATCAGTGCGCTCAACAGCTGCACAGCGGGAATAACTGCGTAACACCATTAAACGCACCTAATAAAAACACAGTTACACCTCCCCCCACGGACCAAATCCCTAATAAAAATTTTCCATTAACCTCCGCCCCAACAATTTACAGTAACGTGGCTGAATACAGTTACCTCCTAACCCCCCCCCCTTTTCAGTAGCACTGCAGGACCGTGCACTGACGGTAATCCCCCTAGTAACAATGGTAGAATCCCCCACATTACACCGCATAGTAATGGCAGACGAAGGCGTAGACGCCAAACGTCCTCCCATTCTTCCTCCGATAACTCCCGTCGCCTTTCGCATTACCCCTCTAAACGACCCTCCCGTCACCACCGCAGACGCAGCTCCCATAGGAGCCGCCGCAGATCCCGGGCCTCAGGATGGCTGTCATCAGCAACATCCGAGGGGTCCGACGCATCGCTGAGCACGGATAGGAGTCATCGCGCATGGGACAAATCCTCTAAATCACGGGGACCCGCTAGGGCTTTCAGCCGGGGAGAACAATCCCCCGCGGCTTCCAGCCACAACAACCACACAGGCGCGGAAGACAGAGCCATTAATCCGCCACAATGTGGTTGTAATCGGGCTCCAACGCACGAGACTCGGAGCATCGGCCAATCCCTCGCTGTAGCGGGAGCCAGAGTTTCCCCGTCCTGCGACATCCCCCCGTCAACATCTGCGGGGGTTCCGCCAGGATCGGAGTACGCTCGTCCAGAGTCACACAGCGGTGAGAGTGCAGCGCCCCAGAGTCCTGGTCGTTGCAGTAGCATGGTTCAGCCACTAAGGGGGGCCATGCTGCGTTCGATGGCACGGAAGGAGTTCTCTGAGCAGGTATCACAGTCACCAATACATTTCACAGCTGGGCCTCCGGGGGGAGCTAAGTGTGCTATTCATTAGGCCACTCCCCACCATAGTGGGTAACTGGGGGTCAGGCAGGAAGTTAGAGAGAACGCTGACGGGATTGAACGGAGCAACACCTGGTGGTAGAGGGTGTTGTGAAGGGAGAGACTGTAGGGTCTCTGCCAGGGGTGGGATCCTGGCAGAGGCTTGGCATGGAAAGAACGTAAAGGGACCGTGCCTGCTCAGCATAGCGGCGGTGCCCAAGGAAGGACTAAGAAGCGAGATAGATTGTGCTGAGTGAGAAACGAAATCAAGCGAAAGGAGATACCAGTGAGGGTTGTGCTGAAAGAGGCAGCACCTTACTGAGGCGCACTACCGGTGGCCGGAACGCCGAGGAGGTAAAGAGTTTCAAGCCATACCTCAGACCTACGGCAGGGCAGTTAGCTTGAGGCGGACTGTCTCACGCATCACCCAGGAAGGCAAAGGGGGGTACCAACAGGAGAGGGGCGCAGATAGAGTCCCGGAAGATCTCCGAGCCTCCCCGTCATACGGGTGCGTTCCTACCATAGTATCTGGAGGGACGAGGAAGATCATTGCGAATTAAGTTGTTGTGAGGGAACACGAGAAACAGACACAACAGTTGTGGGGTACTTTCCGTAAGCACAGCAGGGAAGGACTGCAACACATAGCGCTAGAAGGAAGGCACCGATTTCCACCTGCAAGGAGAGCTCTGGAAGTGCCATTGGACCGGCCGGACTTGCGCAGCCTGGTGAGCCGTATTCCGGACTGAGGACCCAGAGAGCTTCAGTAAAGAGGTAAAGAGACTGCAACCTGGTGTCCTCGTTATTTACCGCGACCTGCACCCCACAACTGCACCGCTACAACATCACTTATTGCACCGGACGTCCCCCACTGACAGACAGGGCCACGGACCGGGTCTAGCCACCGTGACAACCCCAGGACTGAGACCTAGAGGCCCGGCTCCGGGTACCCCTCGGCCCTGCGGCGGTGTGGGGGCGCTCCAACTTGGCGTCACGAACAGGATCTACTTAAGCCTGAAGAATCAGGTCATGTGTGCCTAGAGACTGTGATTTGTTGTGCTTGGACTGTACTTTATTGCAAAGACTGTGGATTGCCACTTGCCGCCAAAAGTTCCCGCCAAAACCGCCGCCATTACAGCGCTAAGGAGAGCGCAGGAGAAGAAGAAGGGCGTGGAAGTGGGCGTGAACAAGCTGAAGAGCGCGAAAGACAATGGCCGCCCAGTCTAAATATCTCGGCCCCTTGAGGACGTGTCCGTCAGCAGCCGAGATCCGCCTCCTGATCCTCAATGGTGGGCAGAGACAGAGAAAACGAAACCGCCCACGAAGGAGAGAGCGGGAAAAGGACCAGGAAGAAGAAGTGAGCGACATGGAGGACGCCATGGCGAGCCGCCCGGAGCCGGAGCGTGGGGTCGGAGCAGAGGACTCCCCCAGCCACCCGGAGGGGCACCGCAACCAGGCCTCCACCGCTGATGCTGAATTCTTGCAGGCCGGAGTGGACGAGCTCAGCGACCGACCCCGGCGGACGCAGCTGAGCACTGAGGCCGGGTGGAAGAAGGCCATCATCAGGAGCCTCATCAGACGTCCGTCGGCAGCCTCATCTGGTCCGGAGCAGGGAAGAAGTTCCAGCGCTTTGAAGCCAGAAAGCGGGACACTGCAAGCAGAGATGACAACGCCGCAGCGCGAGGCCCTGCAGCCAGCGTTCCAGACCCCAGCGGAGGCAGAGCAGACCAGCACCGGAGGAACCGCATCTGAAGCAGGTATGAAGGACGACCCTGCCCTGACAACTGACACCCCTCCCGCGACTGCTAGTGCCACAGCTGCTGACCCCGTTCCAGTGACTGATCTTGCAGCGGCCGCTACCTCTGCTGCAGCAGATGCCCATACTCAAGCTGCGCAGACCTCCATCGCTGCGCATGATTTAACCATACATGAAAGACGGATTAACGGCGTTTGTCCAACACTGGGTGTAACCCTGGACCTCACTTTTCCCAGGCCGAGAAGGGTTAAGTGCCAGGTGCAGCCCTGGAAGCCGTCCAACTAAGCCTCGGAAACCTGAAACTGTAAATAGTTAACTGTTTATTTCCTTGCTGTTTTGCTGCTAAAACCCGTCCTGGGTTAACTCTTAAAGGGATCCCTTTGTTTACCCGGGATCCCTATTGCTTTTTATTTTTGCTTTCACTTTCATTTTTGCTTTTTTTGTTCCACAATGTTATAAAAACTGCAGAAATCATGGACTGTGCATGATTCGAACTTCCCTTGTAAATAGTTTGCACCTTCTTAAAGGTGCTCCCTACTGGTTTTAGCCAAAGATACTTTGCGAAGATATTTGCCCTATTTGTTTGAGCCAAGGACACTTTGCGAAGATACCTTTCCTACCGGTTCTAGTTAAAGACACTTTGCGAAGATACCATGCCGGAACCTTTGCATGGGCCGGTAGGCTGAGGAGACGAGCTACCTTAGAAAGACTTGGTCTCCTCTTAAAGGGGATGTGAGAAACTGAACTTGAGAGAGATACTGTTGCAGAACAGTAATGCCATAATGATGCCTTGAAAAGAAATGTAACTGTTTTACATGCTAAGTTATGTGTGTTGAATTTGTTAAAATGTGAAATTTGAATAATGTTTTGAAGACAGGAAAGATGCAGAGAGCCCGTAGGGGTAGAAGTGGAGGTCTGCACAGTTGAAAGTAAGAGAAGTAATAATGAGGGTGAGGATAGAAGGTAAACCCTGCGTCCCCATTGAAAAGTTACTTTATTGCTAAGGACAGAGAGTGAACCCGTAGGGGTTAGAGAGTGAGTCCTTAAAGGGGCCGAGTAGAGCTGGCTCAGAGTTCTTCAACCGAAAGGAATGTTATGTCTATACTGTGTATAGTAGCGAAAGGCAGTAGGCCCTGGCTGAACAGGGCGGTCCTGTAGAAGAAAGGAGAGGCAGTAGGCCTGGTGCCGTAGGGACAGGCGGTCCTGCAGGTTCACAAGAAGGAGAATGTAAAGTTGAAATGCCTTATAATGTGATTATAGGAAGGCCTTTGATCGACTAAGAGTGTGAGTTTCTTAAAGGCAATGTTAAGTTATTATTTCAAAAATTGCATTAAATAGAATACCCGGTTGGGTAACAGAAGTTATTTATACTCTGTAAATTATAAGGTTAATTATGTTTGTAACGTTACAAGTGTCCTCACCTCCCATAAAGGGAAGCCTACTTAAGTATACTTATTGTTATTTGCACTCAACAAAATTGTATGTCTTTTTGCTAACCTGTATTGTTGTTTTTCTTCCCAGTCCCGGAGTACTGTGTTTAACCAGGGGGGAGTGCAGCGCCCCAGAGTCCTGGTCGTTGCAGTAGCATGGTTCAGCCACTAAGGGGGGCCATGCTGCGTTCGATGGCACGGAAGGAGTTCTCTGAGCAGGTATCACAGTCACCAATACATTTCACAGCTGGGCCTCCGGGGGGAGCTAAGGGTGCTATTCATTAGGCCACTCCCCACCATAGTGGGTAACTGGGGGTCAGGCAGGAAGTTAGAGAGAACGCTGACGGGATTGAACGGAGCAACACCTGGTGGTAGAGGGTGTTGTGAAGGGAGAGACTGTAGGGTCTCTGCCAGGGGTGGGATCCTGGCAGAGGCTTGGCATGGAAAGAACGTAAAGGGACCGTGCCTGCTCAGCATAGCGGCGGTGCCCAAGGAAGGACTAAGAAGCGAGATAGATTGTGCTCAGTGAGAAACGAAATCAAGCGAAAGGAGATACCAGTGAGGGTTGTGCTGAAAGAGGCAGCACCTTACTGAGGCGCACTACCGGTGGCCGGAACGCCGAGGAGGTAAAGAGTTTCAAGCCATACCTCAGACCTACGGCAGGGCAGTTAGCTTGAGGCGGACTGTCTCACGCATCACCCAGGAAGGCAAAGGGGGGTACCAACAGGAGAGGGGCGCAGATAGAGTCCCGGAAGATCTCCGAGCCTCCCCGTCATACGGGTGCGTTCCTACCATAGTATCTGGAGGGACGAGGAAGATCATTGCGAATTAAGTTGTTGTGAGGGAACACGAGAAACAGACACAACAGTTGTGGGGTACTTTCCGTAAGCACAGCAGGGAAGGACTGCAACACATAGCGCTAGAAGGAAGGCACCGATTTCCACCTGCAAGGAGAGCTCTGGAAGTGCCATTGGACCGGCCGGACTTGCGCAGCCTGGTGAGCCGTATTCCGGACTGAGGACCCAGAGAGCTTCAGTAAAGAGGTAAAGAGACTGCAACCTGGTGTCCTCGTTATTTACCGCGACCTGCACCCCACAACTGCACCGCTACAACATCACTTATTGCACCGGACGTCCCCCACTGACAGACAGGGCCACGGACCGGGTCTAGCCACCGTGACAACCCCAGGACTGAGACCTAGAGGCCCGGCTCCGGGTACCCCTCGGCCCTGCGGCGGTGTGGGGGCTCTCCAAGTGTGCCAAGGGTGGCAAGGAAATGTTACAAGATATGGAGCTAACTTCAGTGGTAAAGGAAATAATCCTACAGCTATCACACTCGAGCGGAAAGGTGGTGAACAATTCAGCACCACAATCCGCTAATCTACACAAAGACGCCTTCTTCTGCGGGATCAGCCCGCTAGGCGCCCATATAGATCAAGAAACTAGAGAAAAAATTTGGAACAACGATTATATTGATATATGGTCGCTGTTATCAGCAGACCAGCAAACGGTGGATAAACCTAACGAGAGGGGTTTCGATAGGGGGAGATCGAGAATTGCATTAACCATGAATAATTGGCTCCAGGCCTTCGCAGTAATGGGCTGTATTATGGGCCAGAAACATCCGGAACGCTGCTCCGAATTGTTTATATATCAGGACATGATATATAGTTCGTACAAGTCGCACGGCGGTTCAGCCTGGCGGCGGTATGACGAGGAGTTCCGCAGGCGTCTGGCCCTACAGCCCGATCTAGGCTGGGAAGTTAAAGCAACGGACGTGTGGTTGCGTTTGATGCTGTCCCAAAAGCAGCCCCCCTTTTCGGCCTCGACCACTAATTACTCCACAGCCGCAGGTCAAAACTCAGTGGTCGTGCGAAAACCCGGGGCCTGCTGGCTGTTCAACGAGGGAAACTGCCGTTTCCACACATTATGCAAATTCAGACATGATTGCTCCGCTTGCGGGGGGGGTCACCCAGCAGCAAGATGCACTCGTCAGCCTTACAAAGCGCCTACGCGGCAGAACCCCAGTGAGCGTAACCGCGATGGCCCCCTGGCTAAAGCTCTACCCCAATAAGGAAGCAGCTCAGCAGCTGCAGGCAGGATTCTCCGACGGGTTCTTTATTCCCTTTAGGCTAACAAAAACGCCAACCCTATCCGATAACCTAAAATCGGCTCGCGAATTTCCCGAAATACTTAGACAAAAAATCGAAAAGGAGGTAGAATTGGGTAGGATAGCAGGCCCCTTCAAGGCGCTCCCCTTCAAAAACATTAAAATATCACCGCTAGGCATTATACCAAAAAAGGAACCCGGTAAATACCGCCTAATCCATCATTTATCTCACCCAAAAGGCGATTCGGTTAACGACGCAATTTCCCCAGAAGAAGCTTCCGTCTCGTATGCGTCTTTCGATAAAGCGGTAGAATTAGTCCGGGCGGCCGGACCCGGCGCCCTGCTAGCCAAATCCGACATTGAATCGGCATTCCGTTTACTACCCGTGCACCCCGAATGTTTCCACCTTCTGGGCTGCAAAGTGGACCAGCTGTATTACTTCGACATGTGTCTCCCGATGGGATGTTCCATCTCTTGTCACTATTTTGAGCTATTCAGCACATTCCTAGATTGGGTAGTTCGGTACGAAACGGGCAGTAAATCCCTAATTCACTACCTCGATGATTTCCTGTTCGTCGGCCCCAGAAACTCTAAACTCTGCTCCGAACTACTTGAAAAATTCAAATATATCTCACTCGAATTCGGCGTGCCATTGTCACCGGAAAAAACGGAGGGACCATGTAATGTATTGCCGTTCTTGGGCATCGAAATATATACCACTTCAATGGTTTTCCGATTACCAAAGGATAAAATACTAAAAACCCTACAAATGTTGAAAGGCTTCCGCGTGGTTAATAAGGTAACCCTCCAGCAAATGCAGGCATTACTGGGCCTACTAACGTTCGCTTGTCGCGTAATGCCGGTCGGCAGAGCATTCTCGCGCAGATTATCCTTGGCAACAAAAGGCGCTTCTCAGCCCGGCCATAGAATCAGGCTCACTCGATCGCTGAAAGCAGATCTGCTAGTATGGCAAACGTTCCTGCAATCGTACAACGGTCACACGTGCGTTATGGCAAGAGAGATCGCAAGCAAGGATTTAGGGCTGACTGTAGGGTGGAACAAAAAAGAGGGATTTGCAGCAATTTATAAAAACCAATGGTGCAAATCGGGTTGGCCAGAGAGATGGACGACAACAAAATGGGGGCAAGACCCGGCCCTATGGGAATTGTTTGCGGTGGTAGCAGCATTGGAGATATGGGCCGTTCAGTTGAGGAACACGAACATTCGTTTCCAAACAAAAAATACGAAAACGGCAAAGAGTTTAAATCACATGTCTTCTTCATCCCTGCCCATACTCGCTCTCTTGCGCCGGCTAGCGCTGATTTGCCTTGAAAACAATATTTGGTGTAGAGCCACTGTGGTGGCGGAAGTAGATGATGATATCATTAACCCTCTATTATTTTCCAATTGGCAGGCTTTCAGAATCCAGCAGCCCAACGTGCAAACCCGGGGTATTCTGTGTCCACTGTCCCTGTGGGACACAGTGGCCAATCATTGATGCCCTTAATCCGGGCCTCCGTTTCGCCAGCTACCTGGCAGGTGTATGGTAAGGCTTGGGAGGAGTGGTGCTCACTAATTCAGGGTAGGCCAGTCAACGAAAGCGACGGAGCGCGAAGCGCAGTGACAACTGATTTCCTATTACGGATGAGGGAAGGCGGGGCGTCGGGCACCTCGGCACAACGGAAATTATCGGGGCTAGCATTTTTCTTTCAATTATTGGGATGGGTAGACGTTACTAAATCCTTCTGTATAAGACAAGCCATAAAAGGTTGGAAAAGGCTACAGCCAAGCCAAGAATGTCGCCGCCCCATTTCTCTGAGACTATTGCAGGACCTGATTGCGATATCCCCGTCAGTCTGCTCATCGCAATATGAGGCGGCCCTCATATCAGCAGCTTTTGCGACCGTCTTTTTCGGAGCACTGCGTATTAGCGAATTGTTACCGCGGTCAAAAAACGCGGCGGAAGGAGGCCTAATTAACGAGGACATAGTTATATGCAGCGACGCCCTGCGCATCAGGGTTAGAAAATCCAAATGCGATCCCACCGGTAGGGGCACATGGGTCCTGGTTAACTCTACAGAGGGCCCAGCTTGCCCACTAAAAATGGTTAAAACATACGCCGTAATAAGACACGCGGGTAGATTTTTCTTCACTCATACAGACGGGTCCCCTCTGACCAAGTACCAATTCCAGGCAATGTTCAAGCTATGCTTGGAAAAAACCGGCGCAAATCCAAAGGAGTACGGAACACATTCTTTCCGGATAGGGGCGGCCACAGAGGCAGCTAGGGCGGGAGTGCCGGAGGCCGAAGTTCAGAGAATGGGTCGTTGGAAGTCCGCATGCTTCGCCAGATACATAAGACCCGACTTGCTTAATTAACATGTGTTGTCTCTTACAGGGGTTGAAGTTTGGGTGGTGGGAGATTCCTACGTACACTGGGCCGAAAAGAGGGCCAAATTGCGGCCAGGAGGAACAAATCTCTACATCCCGGGAATAACAGTTAACTGGAGGGGTATCAGAGGCCTCCGGTGGAACCAGGTGTTCAAGGAGATGGTGGGCATAGCAAGGATGGCGGAACGCCCGGTGATATTGGTGTTACACGTGGGCGGCAATGACCTGGGAAAACAAAAGGTGGCCGAATTGTACAAATGGGTGACAACGGATACGGAACGGTTCAGCAGTCTGTTCAGGAACATGATTCTGGTGTGGTCAGATATAACACCACGGGCCGAATGGCGTGGTGCAAGAGATAAGAGAGCCATAGAGCGGACAAGGGTGAAATTCAACGCTCGGATCGGAAATTATGTGAGAGGAAGAGGCGGTATCGCGATTCATCACCAATACCTACAAAAGAAAAACACGCCACAATTAAGACCGGACGGAGTTCACCTAACGGACATTGGCCTCGATATTTTTCTGTCTGGTTTACAGGATGGGGTTGAACAGGCCCTAAAAGTGATGGGTGGGGTCGGAGTCCCGCGTAGGTAATACACGGGATCCTCCGTGGCGGAAGAAGCGGAGGAGGGCAAAGGTCGTAGTCGCTCGTTGGTCCAATTCCCCTGTCGATCACGGACAGGAGCTCGGCGCGAGCGGCCGTTACGACATGTAATTGCCCTTCTCAGCTTATTTAATTAATAAACTGTGACCGACCTGTTCAACCCACCTAGGACTGTGTGTGTTTCATTACGGGACTGATGGGAGGGGGGAAGGCACTGGTTACGACACCCAGGTCTCCACAGTCTGGCAGACGCGGTACTGTATAAGGTGCGCGTCTCTGACTGGGGAGCACCTAGATAGAGCAGCACAGAAAGGTTGTCAGTGCCAGATCCCCCCTGGCATCACTCCCCTTTAGTGATGCACTAATTGGAAGACCCCCGGCCGGCCAGTGGGCACTGGAGGGGAGGGGTCCTACGGCCACTCCTACAGGGGTTAAATCCAGGTGTCCGGCCGGGAACTTTCTCTTTTCCTCCCGGCGGACACCTGGAAGCATTGTCCCACCCGCCCTCCCTTTTTAAAGGCTAAAGATGAGACTAACCTGCGGGATGATGTAAATCGGTAAATGCTATTGTAATATTTTACTTTTATAAAAAAAAAAAAAAATTATATTTGTACGTGATATAACTAACTCTGGTAATCTTTATTAAGTCACAGCGGAAGAAGCGGAGGAGGGCAAAGGTCGTAGTCGCTCGTTGGTCCAATTCCCCTGTCGATCACGGACAGGAGCTCGGCGCGAGCGGCCGTTACGACATGTAATTGCCCTTCTCAGCTTATTTAATTAATAAACTGTGACCGACCTGTTCAACCCACCTAGGACTGTGTGTGTTTCATTACGGGACTGATGGGAGGGGGGAAGGCACTGGTTACGACACCCAGGTCTCCACAGTCCTATTGTTTATGGGAGCCTACAGTTTGACAGTGAAGTTATCAGATCATACACAATCAAAACGAATGATATCATGCTCCAGCAAACAGTAGTATTACAGAGATATTTATTATAGTGAAAAATACAGTAACTCTGCAATATGATGCTGCACAGAAGAAATACCTAGTGATGAGCGAATAGTGAAATATTCAAATTCAGGAAAATCGTCACGAATAATTTCTAATATCCGCGTATTTGTTTCGAATAACGATACCAATGTAAGTCAATGGGAAAGCCGAATATTTTTCTGCTGGACCCAACAAACGGCTCTGGGGACATGAGAAAAAAGCTGAAATGGATGGGAAAGAGCTAAAACTAAATGGGAACAGCATGGAGAAGATGCCTGTATGCCTTTCTGACTCACATATGGTATATGGGAATAATGTTGTCAGACTATTGTGCAGGTTTTAAGGATTTATAAAAAGACCTACCAAACCTTAACCTTTTTTTAAGGGAAAAATACCAAGAAACATTATTACCTTCATAATTACATGTATATAACACAACATTTAAAAAAATAAAAAAAAATGATACCTCCCCTTTAGCATATGTTCACACGGAGCATTTTGGCTTTAGTTTTTCCTTTAACATTTGTGAGGGTTCTCACTTCTAAATTTGGGAGGTCCCACCCTCATTCCAAATAGTTAGCAAGATAGAGGAATACATATTTCCCATCCCTTTACAATAGCAGTTCAAACATGCCCATTTGAATTTTGGCCTTCGCCTGCCACCATCTCCATCATGTCCACCACCATATTATTATGCGGACCTCGTTCAAATTTTCACAGGGCCAGCAGGTGCCATGAAACCAGAGTTTGGGAAGGGCCCTCAGGTGGCCCTGTATCATACATTTGGGAGAGCTATCACTCCTTCATTTTGGAGGTTCCTCCCTCATTCCAAATAGATAGCAAGATAGTGGAATACATATTCCCCATCCCTTTACAACGCCAGTTCAAACATGCCCATTTGAATTTTGGCCTTCGCCCGCCACCACCACCATGTCCACCACCATGTCATTATGCGGCCCTTGCTTAACATTTTCAGACGGCCAGCAGGTGCCATGAAACCTGAGTTTTGTGAGCTCCACAGTTCATTTTGGCCACTGGATCCCAATGGAGCCACTGTCATAGCGGATGAAGCCGCTGTAAGGTGAATATAATACAGTAGTTGGGGGTACTGTATGATCAATGTCAGGAAAATGGATTCTACCAAACACCAAAAGCATTAGAATTAAATTCTGAATACAGTGTATGCAAGCAAGGTTATTGTGGTCAGTCTGTCAGGCCTGAAACCCATGTCAGGAACATGTACATGCCTCATTTTACTTGGTGGCAGGCTCCTCAAGGGAAAGAGACAGGAGTGCCATTGACCAATCTGCACAAGCCTGCGCAGTTCTTCTGGAAACTACCCAACCAAGCAGAATGTATCTTTTGCATGGTTTTGAGCAACAATGGAGTAATTACAGGATATGTCCCAGAGAGTGTTGAGGTCTGTGGAGTGTAATACACAGGTGACAAACAGTGCTACAGTGCTCAGGTAAAGGCCTTAGCATGGCAATGACTATGTTCCAATATGTGTAAGGCTGCAGCCAGAGTAGGTCTGTGGAGCATATTAACCCAGTCTCTTAGACGTGCTTATATACCACCACCATTTTTTTGTGATTACCCAAATTTAGAAAATGTAAGGGAAGCGACAGTTTAATAAAGCAGTGTTAGGGCTAGTGGAACGCACCAAGTAATAGAGAGATTGATACGAGGTGCGTTCGCAGCTCAGGGTCCACCGTGCAGAGATACCTGACCTGCTGCAAAGTAATGGCTGATGGACACTGAGCTCACACGTGGGTTAAACTTCACCCCGTGTGAAATGAAAGCAAGCTCTGTTGACTCACAGAGTCGTGCTGTACACATGGAATAATACCCTAACTAGGGTTCTGCTTGCTCTTCTGTGCTAACCGCACACATGAAGGAACCAGATGCTAAGCCAAGGCTACTTGCCCCCACTGACGCTAGCTGCCTGCATGAGTGTACAGCCCCAAAACTAAACAGACTCACACCACATATGAACTGAATGGTAGAGTATCCACTGGCAACAGCCAAACACAAATGATACTAGCGCATGGCCGTGCTGCCATGCGAACCTTTTATAGTTGTAGCTCTCCAGGACCTTCCTAGTGGACCAATAGGAGCTGCTACAGGACCTGACTGTGTGACCCCCCACCTCCAATGAGAGGTCTTCCCTTGGACATGCTCAGAAGGAGAAAAGCAGGACTTAGTCCCAGGAGCGCCTGCTTGCCGCCGAACAGTACTGGTTATAATGGCTGAACCTGGAAGGGCAGCAGTAACCAAACATGCAGTATCTGTCTGAGTCAGGCGCTGGGACCGACGTCTCCGCTGAGCAGGTTCCACTGCAGCTGGAGAAGAATGGGAGATCGCAGCGGACATGGTTCGAGATTCCCCCTGTGCAGCGGCATGAACTCGACACCTAACACACAGTCTCACTTAGGAGCCTGGAAAAGTTATCAATGGTCTTTGTCCAGCATCGGACATGTAAAGTGCTAACGAATATGTATGCCTTATCTAACTAACAATTTGCGAACAGACATATATGTTGACAAGGGACCACTGAACGCTGCCCTGGGACAACGAACTGGGCGTGGTTGCTAACTATTGTGTCTGTGCAACTGCAGGTTGTGGACAGGAGGCATCAGCGCCTCCTTCCTGGACAGCAGATTGGGAAGGACATAACACAGGGGAAGGGGAAGGGCCAGTGGTTTCACTGTCAGATGCAGATTTTGTACCCAGGCGTTCCGCCCACCTACTGGGGTTCTGCGTATATGAGCAGTATATGGTGAATACTAACAGAGGTATTGTCAAATTTCCCTTTATAAAGGGATGTGTAGGTAAGAGTTCCGAAATAGCAGCATATATATTGAGCATGTTTCATTACTCATATTATTATTCTGTGTAAGACTAAAAACTGGAGAATTGTGCTAGCAGGGATCTCACCGAGGTCACCGCAGTTCAGCCCGGCTGAAAACGGAGCCTCGGTGACTGGATGTAACCTCAATGACACCACCACCGGTCTCTGAGGCTGCGTTCTCAGCAGCTCATTCACCAGTTGTTTTCAGCCTGGACTGTCGCATCTTGGCACCGTCCAGGTTGAAAACTGTTTATCCTCCAGACATGGATTACGGCGTGGGACAGAGCGACGGACAGGTATGGTATATATTTTTTTTATTTTACTTTTATTACAAGAGATCGAGGGCTTAGCTGGAATTAGGCATTTAAATAAAAATGGAAAACTATGTTTAGTGTTATTTCAAATAAAAGACTTTATTCTTGCTGTGTCTTTATTTACCATACAACTGCAGGATTAGTAATGGACAGGTCCAAAAAAATGATGAAGGACAGCATCCAATCCAGGTGAAAAAACACTTCTTTTATTGTGCCAAGTGCAACGTTTCAACCATCAAAGGTTTTTTTCAAGCAAGCAAGTGTCAATTCTTATTTATATCGAGAGATTCCTAATAAAAACGCCATAGACGTCACTACTAGCACATGGAGTACATCAAATGAAAATAAACAGAAACATGCTGTTGTATCTAAACCAATCATTACATCAAACGGTGCTTTGGTCACTAATTCACTACCAATAAGATGTAACCTAACAAAGAGTGGTCACATGTCCAGTTTAAACCAATCACAGCTCTAAAAGAGTCAGCAAATCACAGTGTTATCTCTAGCATGGTCTAATACCAGGACTGCCATTGGCTACCCAGGTAAATAAGAATTGACACATTTATTTAGGTAGATGTGATGTATTAATGTGTGTTTTTATATATTGTTCACTTTATTATATATTTGTATGTAAATTATATGGGCGGTTTCTTGTAAAGAGATTGGTGGGATTTACAACTATTCCCTATTTAAAGCCGCCATTTTTAATCATTTTGTATGCTTGAAAAAGACCTTTGATGGTTGAAACGTTGCACTTGGCACAATAAAAGAAGTGTTTTTTCACCTGGATTGGATGCTGTCCTTCATCATTTTTTTGGGTATGTACACTTCCACTTTGGTCCGTGGGACTAGGACGGGCATCCCATTGCCAGTTGTGCTGTCAGCTACTCTCTGAATTTAAAATAGTAATGGACAGGTGTCTAATATACGCCTCTCCATTACTAAGCCATGGACTTGATGTCACCGGACAATACAAAGGTGACGTGACATCAACCCCACAAATATAAACCCCACTTGCCATTGCCACAGAGCAAATGGGAAAAGTCGGGAAAAGAACCAGAATTGGTGCATCTAATAGATGTGCCTTTTCTGGGCAGCTGCAGGCTGCTATTTTTAAGGCTGGGGGGCCAATATCCATGGCCCATTACCAGCTTGAGAATACCAGCCCCCAGCTGTCAGCTTTAGCAAGGTTGGCTGTCAAAAAATGGGGGGACCCATGCCATTTTTTAAATTATTTATTTAAATAATTAAAAAAAACAGCAATGGGAACCCTCTATTCTTGATAACTAGCTTAGCTGAAGCTGACAGCTGAGGGTTGCAGCCCCCAGCTGTGAGTTTTGTCTGGCTGGTTGGCAAAAATACAGGGGAACCCACGCTGTTTTTTAAAAAAATTATTTATTTACAGCACAGGAGTGATAGATGAATACTCCCATCCGTCGCTCCTGCTTCTGCTAGTTTTTGGGTGTTTCCCTGCCTATGACCTTTTGTTCAGTTTAAGTTTTGTCTCTTTTGTCCAGCTTGTCATCATGAAATATTCCGGCTAGTTGGAAGCTCTGGGGTTGCAGATTTGCCCCTCCACACCGTGAGTCGGTGTGGAGGTTATTTTTGTAAACTCTGCGTGGACATTTAGTTTTTTTACTGACCGCACAGTAGCCTTTTCTTTCTCTGTCTATTTAGATAGTAGTGGCCTCCTTTGCTAAAATCTAGTTTCATTTCTGAGTTTGTCATTTCCCTCTTCACTCACCGTCAATATTTGTGGGGGGCTATCTTTCCTTTGGGGGTTTCTCTGAGGCGAGATAGTTTTCCGTTTCCATCTTCAGGGATAGCTAGTTCTTAGGCTGTGAAGAGGCGTCTAGGCAGAGATAGGAACGCTCCACGGCTATTTCTAGTGTTGGTGTTAGGAGTAGGGATTGCGGTCAGTAAAGTTACCACCTCCTCAGAGCTAGTACATTATTTGTTTTACCCACTAGGTCATTTCAGTGCTGCTCCGTAATCACTAGGTCATATAGGTGATTACTGTCTGTAGAGCTGCCACCTCCTCTGAGCTTGTCCATGATTGGTTTTACCCACCAGGTCATCTCAGTACCACTCCGTAACCACCAGGTCATAACAGTACAGCTGGCCCACAAAGTGTTAAATGCATCTCAAAAGAGGGAAGAGAAAGTTCTGAGTCATAGTTTTTTTTTTCTTGTTGCTTGTTTCGTCTTTTTTTTTCCCCTTGATTTTTGGATGGTGCAGGAGCTTGGTACTGATATGGAGGTTCAGGGTCTGTCTGCGCGTGTTGATCATCTCGCTGCAAGGGTACAGAGTATCCAAGATTATGTTGTTCAAACTCCTGTTTATGAGCCTAGAATTCCTATCCCTGATTTGTTTTCTGGGGATAGATCTAGGTTTTTGAATTTTAAAAATAATTGCAGATTGTTTTTTGCTCTGAGACCCCGTTCCTCTGGTGACCCCATTCAGCAGGTGAAGATTGTTATTTCTCTGCTGCGTGGTGACCCGCAGGATTGGGCATTCTCCCTTGAGCCAGGGAATCCTGCATTGCTCAATGTAGATTCATTTTTTCAAGCACTTGGATTGCTTTATGACGAACCCAATTCTGTGGATCAGGCAGAAAAAATTTTGCTGGCTCTGTGTCAGGGTCAGGAAGCGGCAGAGATATATTGTCAGAAATTTAGAAAGTGGTCTGTGCTTACAAAATGGAATGAGGATGCCCTGGCGGCTATTTTCAGAAAGGGTCTTTCTGAAGCTCTTAAAGATGTTATGGTGGGGTTTCCCACGCCTGCTGGTTTGAACGAATCAATGTCTCTGGCCATTCAGATTGATCGGCGCCTACGTGAACGTAAGGTTGTGCACCATATGGCGGTGTCCTCTGGACAGAGTACTGAGCCTATGCAATGTGATAGAGTTTTGACGAGAGCAGAACGGCAGAAATTCAGACGTCAGAATGGGCTGTGTTTTTACTGTGGTGACGCTACTCATGCTATCTCTGATTGCCCGAAGCGAACTATGAGGGTTGCTAGTTCGGTTACCATCAGTACTGTACAGCCTAAATTTCTCTTGTCTATTACCCTGATTTGCTCATTGTCGTCCTTTTCTGTAATGGCATTTGTGGATTCTGGCGCTGCACTGAACTTAATGGACCTAGAATTTGCCAAGCGCTGTGGTTTTTCCTTGGAGCCTTTGCAGAGTCCTATTCCCTTGAGGGGGATTGATGCTACGCCATTGGCCAAGAATAAACCTCAGTACTGGACACAGTTAGCCATGAACATGGCTCCAGCACATCAGGAAAATATTAGTTTTTTGGTGTTGCATAATTTGCATGATGTGGTTGTGCTGGGGTTTCCATGGTTACAGGTACATAATCCAATACTGGATTGGAAATCTATGTCTGTGACTAGTTGGGGTTGTCAGGGGATACATAGTGACATTCCTCTGATGTAAATTTCCTCGTCCCCTTCTTCTGAAGTTCCTGAGTTTTTGTCGGATTTCCAGGATATATTTGAGGAGCCTAAATCCAGTCCTCTGCCTCCTCATAGGGACTGTGATTGCGCTATTAATTTGATTCCTGGCTGTAAGTTCCCTAAGGGTCGACTTTTCAATCTGTCTGTGCCAGAGCATGCCGCTATGCGGACTTATGTTAAGGAGTCCTTGGAGAAGGGGCATATTCGCCCGTCTTCCTCACCGTTGGGAGCGGGATTCTTTTTTGTTGCCAAGAAGGATGGCTCCTTGAGGCCCTGTATAGATTATCGCCTTCTCAATAAGATCACGGTCAAATTCCAGTACCCTTTGCCTTTGCTCTCAGATTTGTTTGCTCAGATTAAAGGGCCTAGCTGGTTTACCAAGATTGACCTTCGAGGGGCGTATAATCTAGTCCGCATCAAACAGGGTGATGAATGGAAAACAGCATTTAATACGCCCGAAGGCCATTTTGAATATCTTGTGATGCCTTTCGGGCTCTCTAATGCTCCATCTGTGTTTCAGGCCTTTATGCATGATATTTTTCGGGAGTATCTGGATAAATTTATGATTGTATATTTGGACGATATTTTGGTTTTTTCCGATGATTGGGAGTCTCATGTGAAGCAGGTCAGGATGGTATTTCAGATTCTTCGTGCTAATACACTGTTTGTGAAGGGGTCTAAGTGCCTTTTTGGAGTTCAGAAGGTTTCTTTTCTGGGGTTCATTTTTTCTCCCTCGGCTATTGAAATGGACCCTGTTAAGGTCCAGGCTATTTATGATTGGACGCAGCCCACATCTGTGAAGAGCCTTCAGAAGTTTTTGGGCTTTGCTAATTTTTATCGCCGCTTCATTGCTAATTTTTCTACTGTGGTTAAACCTCTGACCGATTGGACCAAGAAAGGTGCAGATGTGGTGAATTGGTCCTCTGCGGCTGTGGAGGCCTTTCAGGAGCTTAAGCGTCGTTTTACTTCTGCCCCTCTGTTGCGTCAGCCAGATGTCTCTCTCCCTTTTCAGGTTGAGGTTGACGCTTCTGAGATTGGGGCAGGAGCTGTTCTGTCTCAGAGAAGTTCTGATGGCTCTGTGTTGAAACCGTGTGCTTTCTTCTCCAGAAAGTTTTCGCCTGCTGAGCGTAATTATGATGTCGGCAATCGGGAGTTGTTGGCTATGAAGTGGGCATTCGAGGAGTGGCGACATTGGCTTGAGGGAGCCAAGCATCGTGTTGTGGTCTTGACCGATCATAAGAATCTGATTTACCTTGAATCGGCCAAGCGGTTGAATCCTAGCCAAGCTCGGTGGTCTTTGTTTTTCTCCCGTTTTGATTTTGTGGTCTCGTATCTTCCGGGATCTAAGAATGTGAAGGCTGATGCCCTGTCTAGGAGTTTTTTGCCTGATTCTCCTGGAGTCCGTGAGCCGGCTGGTATTCTCAAGGAGGGGGTGATTCTTTCTGCTATCTCCCCTGATTTACGGCGGGTGCTTCGGGAGTTTCAGGCTGATAGACCCGACCACTGTCCTGTGGGGAAATTGTTTGTTCCTGATAGATGGACTAGTAAGGTGATTTCTGAGATTCATTGTTCAGTGTTGGCTGGTCATCCTGGGATCTTTGGTACCAGAGATTTGGTTGCCAGGTTCTTTTGGTGGCCTTCTTTGTCACGGGATGTGCGTTCCTTTGTGCAGTCCTGTGGGATCTGTGCCCGGGCTAAGCCCTGCTGTTAGTGCTGTGCTAGTGGGTTGCTTTTGCCTTTGCCTATCCCTGAGAGGCCCTGGATGCATATTTCCATGGATTTTATTTCTGATCTTCCTGTTTCTCAGAAGATGTCTGTCATCTGGGTGGTTTGTGACCGGTTTTCTAAAATGGTCCATTTGGTACCTTTGCCTAAGTTGCCTTCCTCCTCTTATTTGGTTCCTTTGTTTTTCCAGCATGTGGTTCGTTTGCATGGTATTCCGGAGAATATTGTGTCTGACAGAGGTACCCAGTTTGTTGCCAGGTTTTGGCGGTCCTTTTGTGGTAGAATGGGCATTAATTTGTCTTTTTCTTCGGCGTTTCACCCTCAGACAAATGGACAGACGGAGTGAACCAATCAGACCTTGGAAACCTATTTGAGATGCTTTGTGTCGGCTGATCAGGATGATTGGGTTACCTTCTTGCCGTTGGCCGAGTTTGCCCTTAATAATCGGGCTAGTTCTGCTACCTTGGTTTCGCCTTTTTTTTGTAATTTTGGTTTTCATCCTCGCTTTTCTTCAGGGCAGGTTGAGCCTTCGGACTGTCCTGGGGTAGATTCTGTGGTGGACAGGTTGCAGCGGATTTGGACTCATGTGGTGGACAATTTGACATTGTCTCAGGAAAAGGCTCAACGTTTTGTTAACCGCCGTCGGTGCGTTGGTCCTCGGCTTCGGGTTGGGAATTTGGTCTGGTTGTCTTCTCGTCATGTTCCTATGAAGGTCTCTTCCCCTAAGTTCAAACCTCGTTTTATTGGTCCTTATAGGATTTCGGAAATTATCAATCCGGTGTCTTTTCGTTTGGCCCTTCCAGCTTCGTTTTCCATTCATAATGTGTTCCATAGATATTGGTGGCGGAGATATGTGGTGCCCGTGGTTCCCTCTGTTGACCCTCCTGCTCCGGTGTTGGTTGGGGGGGAGCTGGAGTATGTGATGGAGAAGATTTGGGATTCTCGTCTTTCAAGGCAGAAACTTCAGTATCTGGTCAAGTGGAAGGGTTATGGCCAGGAGGATAACTCTTGGGTTTTTGCCTCCGATGTTCATGCTGCCGATTTGGTACGTTCTTTTCATTTGGCTCATCCCGATCGGCCTGGGGGCTCTGGTGAGGGTTCGGTGACCCCTCCTCAAGGGGGGGGGTACTGTTGTGAGTTCCGTTCTTGGGCTCCATCCTGTGGTTGGAAATGGTATTTTTGGGAGTTCTGCTCTTGGGCTCCCTCTGGTGGTTTCAAGTGGAACTTAGCAGCTGCTTTCACTAATCGGTTCCCTGGCCTGGTTATTTAACTGGGCTTTGGGCTGTGGTGGATGCCAGCTGTCAATGTTCCTTCCTGTGGATTCAGTCCTTTCCTGGAAGTTCTCTGTTGGCCAGTCCATTTCAGCTTAAGATAAGTTCTGCTAGTTTTTGGGTGTTTCCCTGCCTATGACCTTTTGTTCAGTTTAAGTTTTGTCTCTTTTGTCCAGCTTGTCATCATGAAATATTCCGGCTAGTTGGAAGCTCTGGGGTTGCAGATTTGCCCCTCCACACCATGAGTCGGTGTGGAGGTTATTTTTGTAAACTCTGCGTGGACATTTAGTTTTTATACTGACCGCACAGTAGCCTTTTCTTTCTCTGTCTATTTAGATAGTAGTGGCCTCCTTTGCTAAAATCTAGTTTCATTTCTGAGTTTGTCATTTCCCTCTTCACTCACCGTCAATATTTGTGGGGGGCTATCTTTCCTTTGGGGGTTTCTCTGAGGCGAGATAGTTTTCCGTTTCCATCTTCAGGGGTAGCTAGTTCTTAGGCTGTGAAGAGGCGTCTAGGCAGAGATAGGAATGCTCCACGGCTATTTCTAGTGTTGGTGTTAGGAGTAGGGATTGCGGTCAGTAAAGTTACCACCTCCTCAGAGCTAGTACATTATTTGTTTTACCCACTAGGTCATTTCAGTGCTGCTCCGTAATCACTAGGTCATATAGGTGATTACTGTCTGTAGAGCTGCCACCTCCTCTGAGCTTGTCCATGATTGGTTTTACCCACCAGGTCATCTCAGTACCACTCCGTAACCACCAGGTCATAACAGACTTCCTGGTGAAGTCCGTGTTTGGTGTCCGTGCCCGATCAATAGGTAGTCGGTACGGACGCCGAACTTTTCTGTTCGGGTTCGCCCATCTCTACTGGTATGGTCACTTAAGTAGTCCTTCACCATCTTGGTAGACTTCTCCCTCCTCATCATAGTTACACCCACAGATAGCCCTTGCTGATGTGACGGTTTCATGAAAATGGCCCAGCTGGTGGACATCCCCCCTCGAGTTGCATCTGGTGTGGCCCTCCCTGTAATCTTTGTGGGTGAAAAGAGCCGGTACCTCAGCCAGCAGCGTTGTCTGAGGGTAATCTTTTTAGCAAGTCTTCCACAACGGCCCTCTGACATGCATGCACTGAAAATGGCACGTCTGCTTCTGACACGAGAGAAGCAAATTTGTCCTTGTACCGTGGGTCAAAAAAGGTGCACAGCCAGTATTTGATGTTGGACAAAATGTGTTGAACGTGAGGGTCTTGGGAAAGGCATATGGACAAAAACTCTGCCATGTGTGGCAGACTACAAAGAGTCAAACATTCAGTGTTCTCAACAGGAAGAACACTAACCATCCTCTCCTCATGATGCATAGCCTCCTCCTCCTCCTCTTCAGGCCATCCATGCTGAACAGGCATGAAGCTGGTATTGGGAGTAGCGCAGAGCAAAAACTCCTGTAGCCCTCATCTTCCTGTTCTTCGCCATCACTAAATGTGGCCTGAGAATATTGTGTGAAGCTGGGCTGTGTGGTATCAGCCACTGTAAAATCTTGCTCCATAGCCACCTGCTCGGCAATCATAGCTTCCTTCCATAGCTTTGAGATTCTGCAGCAAATGTTTTAATAGACTGAGCAGCGGTAAGGTTACGCTGATAGCATCATCAGCGCTCACCATCTTGGTGCAGCACTCAAAGTTTTGAAGAACCTCACATATGTCAGTGATCCACACCCACTCGTCAATTATATGTGGGGGCTAAGTGTTATTCTGATGGGCATTGAGATGCTGGAACTCAGAGACTGCCCTCTGCTGCTAACTAAGCCTTGCCAACATATGGAAGGTTGAATTCCAGCGAGTGGGCAGGTCACAAGTCAGTCGGTGATGAGGAAAATTAAAGCACTGCTGCAGTAAAGCTAGACCAGTGAAAGCCTGAGATGACTTTCGGAAATATGAGCTGACACGGCGTACCTTGGCAAGTAGGTCCGGCAAGTCAGGGTATGTTTTTTAAAAATGATGTAAAACCAAGTTCAGCACGTGTGCCATGCATGGAACGTGTACAAGCTTGCCAAGCTTTAAAGCCGTCATCAAGTTACGTCCATTATTGCACATAACCATACCTGGTTGGAGGTTCAGTGGGGAGAGTCACTGAATGGTCTGTTCTTCTATCCCTTTCAACAGCTCGGCTGCGTTATGATCTTTATCACCGTCCTATACAGATGAGCTTCAGGAACTGGAGTATGAGGAGACTGAAACCCTGATGGAAGTTGGGCACGCTATTTTTGGTGTGGGTAAGATGTATGATGTCCCAGCGTCTGACTCTGTCCCAGACTCTACCAGGTTAACCCAGTGTGCCGTCAGGGAAATGTAGCCTCCCAGTCCACAAGAACTTATCCACGTGTCTGTGGTTAAGTGTACCTTCCCCGTGACTGTGTTGGCTGATATTGTGTAACACGTGGGGCTGTCACTGCCAAGAGGTCACGGAAAGACTCAGTTCCCACAAGTCGAAATGGCAATATTTCCAGGGCTTGCAATCTGGCAATGTTGGTATTTAGTGTTTGGGCCTGTTGGTGGGTGGGTGGATATTTCTGTTTTCTGGTAAATGTCTGGGGCAGGACAACTGAATGCTACCCTGGGACAATGATCTGGATGTGGTTGCTGACTGTTGTGTCTGTGCGACTGCAGGTTGTGGGCAGGAGGCATCAGCGCCTGCTTCATGGACAGCAGATTAGGATCGTGCCAGGTTGGATCAGTAGCCTCATCATCAACCACATTGTCTTCCAGGTACAGAGAGGAACATCAAGTGCATGTATACTAATGCCAGAAGCCTCGCCAACAAAATGGAAAAATTAGAATTAATGTTGTTGGAGCATAATTATGACATGGTGGGGATATCTGAAACATGGCTGGATGAGAGCCATGACTGGGCTGTTAACTTGCAGGGCTATAGCCTTTTCAGAAATTACCGTACAGATAAGCGAGGGGGAGGGGTGTGTCTGTATGTAAAATCGTCCTTAAAACCCATCCTGCGTGATAATATGGGTGAATCTAATGAAAATGTAGAGTCCCTGTGGGTGGAGATAAGGGGAGGGGGAAAAAATAATAAATTACTGATAGGGGTTTGTTATAAATCTCCAAAAATAATGGAAGCAACGGAGAATATCCTCGTAAAGCAAATAGACGAAGCTGCGACTCGAGGAGAAGTCATTAGTATGGGGGACTTCAACTACCCTGAAATAGATTGGGGAACAGAAACCTGCAGTTCCAGCAAAGATAATCGGTTTTTGACAACTATGAGAAACAATTACCTTCCACAACTGGTTCAGGACCCAACAAGAAGGGGGGCACTGCTAGACCTAATATTAACCAACAGGCCAGACCGCATATCAAATATAGGGGTTGGGGGTCACTTGGGGAATAGTGATCCCAAAATAATAAGTTTTCATGTATCCTTTAATAAGATGGGTAGTAGGGGGGTTACAAGGACACTAAACTTCAGGAGGGCAAATTTCCAACGAATGAGAGAGGATCTTGGTGCAATTAACTGGGACGATATCCTGAGACATAAAAATACACAAAGAAAATGGGAGACGTTTATTAGCATCCTGGATAGGACCTGTGCACAGTATATACCGTATGGGAATAAACATACTAGAAATAGGAGGAAACCAATATGGCTAAATAGAGCTGTTAGGGTATGTGTCCACGTTCAGGAAACGCTGAGTTTTTGACGCAGCGTTGAGCAGCATGCATAAAAAACGCAGCGTCCAGATGTTACAGCATAGTGGAGGGGATTTCATGAAATCCTGTCTTCACTATTCAGTAAAAGACGCATGCGGCACACCCGAGAAAACTTACATGCGGCGCGTCTTTTAAGAACGCAGCATGTCCTTACATTGCAGAAAACACTCAAGGATAATGCAGGTGACCTGCGAGTGACCTCAGGTGCAGACTTGGTCAGGATTTTACCTGCATAAAATCCTGATCAAATCCTGAAGCAATCCTGAACGTGGACACATACCCTAAGGGTATGTGTCCACGTTCAGGAAACGCTGCGTTTTTGACGCAGCATTGAGCAGCATGCATAAAAAACGCAGTGTCCAGATGTTACAGCATAGTGGAGGGGATTTCATGAAATCCTGTCTCCACTATGCAGTAAAAGACGCATGCGGCACACCCGAGAAAACTCACATGCGGCGCGTCTTTTAAGAACGCAGCATGTCCTTACATAGCAGAAAAAACTCAAGGACAACGCAGGTGACCTGCCAGCGACCTCAGGTGCAGATTTGGTCAGGATTTTACCTGCATAAAATCCTGACCAAATCCTTAAGCAATCCTGAACGTGGACACATACCCTTAGGGGCGCAATAAGTGACAAAAAGAAAGCATTTAGAGAATTAAAGGAAGTAGGTAGTGATGAGGCATTAAATAAATACAGAAAATTAAATAAATTCTGTAAAAAGCAAATCAAGGCAGCTAAGATTGAGACAGAGAGACTCATTGCCAGAGAGAGCAAAAATAATCCCAAAATATTCTTTAACTACGTAAATAGTAAGAAACTAAAAAATGATAGTGTTGGCCCCCTTAAAAATAGTCTGGGTGAAATGGTGGATAAGGATGAGGAAAAAGCCAATATGCTAAATGACTTTTTTCATCAGTATTTACTAGTGTTGAGCGATACCGTCCGATACTTGAAAGTATCGGTATCGGAAAGTATCGGCCGATACCGGCAAAGTATCGGATCCAATCCGATACCGATACCCGATACCAATACAAGTCAATGGGACTCAAGTATCGGACGGTATTCCTGATGGTTCCCAGGGTCTGAAGGAGAGGAAACTCTCCTTCAGGCCCTGGGATCCATATAAATGTGTAAAAGAAAGAATTAAAATAAAAAATATCGCTATACTCACCCTCCGACGCAGCCTGGACTTCAGCGAGGGAACCGGCAGCGTTGTTTGTTTAAAATTCGCGCTTTTACTTGGTTACGTGAAGTCCCGGCTTGTGATTGGTCAGGGCGGCCATGTTGCCGGGACGCGGACCAATCACAGCAAGCCGTGACGAAATTACGTCACGGCTTGCTGTGATTGGTCCGCGTCCCGGCAACATGGCCGCCATTAACCAATCACAAGCCGTGACGTCACGGGAGGCTGGACACGCGCACTTTTTAAAATGGGCGCGTGTCCAGCCTCCCGTGACGTCCCGGCTTGTGATTGGTTGCGCCGCGGTCAACCAATCACAAGCCGGGAGGCTGGACACGCGCGCATTTTAAAATTTTAAAATGGGCGCGTGTCCAGCCTCCCGGCTTGTGATTGGTTGATCGCGGCGCAACCAATCACAAGCCGGGACGTCACGGGAGGCTGGACACGCGCCCATTTTAAAATGCGCGCGTGTCCAGCCTCCCGTGACGTCACGGCTTGTGATTGGTTGCGTCTCCCATGTGACTGCGACGCAACCAATCACAAAGCCGGGACGTAATTTTAAAATCCTTAAGGACCTGAAATTACGTCACGGCTTGCTGTGATTGGTTGCGTCTCCCATGTGACTGCGACGCAACCAATCACAACGCCGGAACGTAATTTTAAAATCCTGAAGGACCTGAAATTACGTCACGGCTTGCTGTGATTGGTTGCGTGCCGGTCACATGGGCGGCACGCAACCAATCACAAGCCGGGACTCACGTAAAGGAAAGAAAAGTGCGAATTTTAAACAAAGAACGCTGCCGCTTCCCTCGGTAAGGTGCAGGCTGCGTCGGAGAGGTGAGTATAGCAATATTTTTTATTTTAATTCTCTCTTTTACACATTTTTACATTAATGTTGTTTCGATACCGATACCCGATATCACAAAAATATCGGATCTCGGTATCGGAATTCCGATACAGCAAGTATCGGCCGATACCCGATACTTGCAGTATCGGAATGCTCAACACTAGTATTTACAAAAGAAAATCCCATGGCAGACAATATGATCAGTGATAACAAAAATTCCCCATTAAGTGTCACCTGCTTAACCCAGCAGGAAGTACGGCGGCGTCTAAAAATCACTAAAATTGACAAATCTCTGGGCCCGGATGGGATACACCCCCGAGTACTGCAGGAATTAAATACAGTCATTGATAGACCATTATTTTTAATGTTTAAAGAGACCATAATAACAGGATCTGTACCACAGGACTGGCGTATAGCAAATGTGGTGCCAATATTCAAAAAGGGGACAAAAACTGAACTCGGTAATTATAGGCCAGTAAGCTTAACCTCTACTGTGGGTAAAATCCCGGAGGGTTTTCTAAGAGATGCTATACTGGAGTATCTGAAGAGGAATAACCTCATGACCCAGTATCAGCACGGGTTTACTAGGAACCGTTCATGTCAGACTAATTTGATCAGCTTCTATGAAGAGGTAAGTTCCGGACTGGACCAAGGGAGCCCAGTAGATGTAGTGTATATGGACTTTTCAAAAGCTTTCGATACGGTGCCACACAAAAGGTTAATACATAAAATGAGAATAATAGGGATAGGGGAAAATATGTGTAAGTGGGTTGAGAGCTGGCTCAGGGATAGGAAACAAAGGGTGGTTATTAATGGAGCACACTCGGACTGGGTCGTGGTTAGCAGTGGGGTATCACAGGGGTCAGTAATGGGCCCTCTTCCTTTTAACATATTTATTAATGACCTTGTAGGAGGCATTCAGAGTAGAATTTCAATATTTGCAGATGACACTAAACTCTGCAGGGTAATCAATACAGTGGAGGACGATTTTATATTACAGGATTATTTATGTAAACTAGAAGCTTGGGCTGATAAATTGCAAATGAGCTTTAATGGGGATAAATGTAAGGTCATGCACTTGGGTAGAAGTAATAAGATGTATAACTATGTGCTTGATTCTAAAACTCTGGGCAAAACCGTCAATGAAAAAGACCTGGGTGTATGGGTGAATGACAAACTCATATTCAGTGGCCAGTGTCAGGCAGCTGCTACAAAGGCAAATAAAATAATGGGATGCATTAAAAGATGCATAGATGCTCATGAGGAGAACATAATTTTACCTCTATACAAGTCACTAATTCGACCACACTTAGAATACTGTGCACAGTTCTGGTCTCCGGTGTATAAGAAAGACATAGCTGAACTAGAGCGGGTGCAGAGAAGAGCGACCAAGGTTATTAGAGTACTGGGGGGTCTGCAATACCAAGATAGGTTATTACACTTGGGGCTATTTAGTTTGGAAAAACGAAGACTAAGGGGTGATCTTATTTTAATGTATAAATATATGAGGGGACAGTACAAAGACCTTTCTGATTATCTTTTTAATCATAGACCTGAGACAGAGACAAGGGGGCATCCTCTACGTCTGGAGGAACGAAGGTTTAAGCATAATAAAAGACGCAGATTCTTTACTGTAAAAGCAGTGAGACTATAGAACTCTCTGCCGTATGATGTTGTAATGAGTGATTCATTACTTAAATTTAAGAGGGGACTGGATACCTTTCTGGAAAAGTATAATGTTACAGGGTATATACACTAGATTCCTTGATAGGGCGTTGATCCAGGGAACTAGTCTGACTGCTGTATGTGGAGTCGGGAAGGAATTTTTTTCCCCAATGTGGAGCTTACTCTTTGCCACATGGGTTTTTTTTGCCTTCCTCTGGATCAACATGTTAGGGCATGTTAGGTTAGGCTATGGGTTGAACTAGATGGACTTAAAGTCTTCCTTCAACCTTAATAACTATGTAACTATGTAACTGTGTAACTATGTAATTCATTAATCTGATCCTCTTTCTGAGTTGCGATTTTAGGCTGACCTGATGACACCTGTGCATCATGGTTATCCTCCACCTATTCAGACATGAATTGGCCTTCCCCAATGTGACTTTCTCCTGGCCGTGGGTGCTCAAATGTTTGGTCACTGCACTACATCTCCTCATGACCCTCTTTAATGGTGCACGTTTAGAGGCCTGACAAATTGCAAGGGAATGTAAACAGTTCCTTAGAGTGGCCAGCATTGGAGCAATATGTCTCCTGGGACTCTTGATGGTGGGAGGAAGGAGGACCAGGTTGAGAACTCAGAGGCCCAGCCTCTTAGCTACTGAGACTGGACTGTGTGGAAGACTTTGTGGTGCTGCTTGTCAACACACTGGAGCCTTTGTCTGCCATCCAACCCACAACATCCTCACACTTGTCTGGGTTTGTTAATGGTGTAGCACGCTGACCATATTTTGACAGGAAGCTAGAACGAGATACAGTCACCTTCTGATTTGTCACACGGCTTTGGCGGACACCACCACATCCACGGTACTTAATGTCACCCTTTCTCATATTGAATGCATTATGCTTATGAAAAAAATATTTCCTGGTATTATTTTTCACAAGTACCCTCACAGAGGTGTTATGTACAAATTCACTGTATCTAACAATGTGTGGCAATTTTTTTTGAAGATATCAGCTTTATTACATATGGCAACAGAAGACTTAGAAAAATTAGTGGTAAACGTTTGCGTATCTCAGCAGGCTTTGCGCCAGTCACATAACTTCTAGATAAAGATACGCTATTTATTAAACCAATATAAAATTATTTTTATTTTTAAATTGCCTTGCTGACACACTGCAACAGCGGACTAATGAAGATCATTGCCACTGCTAAACTGTGATGTTTGTTTGTCTCTGCTCGGATTGCACCAGTTGCACAAATGCTAGATAAAGATACGCTATTTATTAAACCAATAGAAATGTTTTTTATTTTTATATCACCTTGCTGACACACTGCAATAGCGGACTAATGAAAATTATTGCCACTGGTAAATTGTGATGTTTGCTTATCTCTGCCTGGATTGCGCCAGTCGCATAAGTGCTAGATATAGATATGCTATTTATTTATAGAAAATTATTAACTTTTTTATATCGCCTTGCTGACACACTGCAACAGTGGACTGATGAACATTATTGGCACAGGTTAATTGTGACTTTTGCTTATCTCTGCACAGATTGCACTAGTCGCACAACTGCTAGATAAAAATGCGCTATTTATTATTATTTATTTTAACCAATAGAAATTTTGGGGGATTATTTAGATCGCCAACAGCAGACTCAGGGAAATTACTGGTAAATAGTGATGTTTCCGTAGCTCAACAGGTTTTGCAAGAGTCGCAAAACTGCTAGATGGAAATTCTTAAAAGTTATTTCAGATCTAAATATTGTCATTGGAAATCTAAACCACTGAACACACATATTCATTTACTTCTTGATCAGAGACAGGTCTAGAGAGCGCCTAATGGAGATGTGGTCAACTACTGCAATGCTGATGCACACTCCAAGCGGTAGTGTATGTAAGGAGGTGGCGGGGACCCTCGGTTGCTCCCTCTCTCCTTCCCTGTATGCGGTACTTTGAAAGCGGGTTATACATGGATGTATTACTGTTATTTGTGTGCTGTGTTTGTATTGTCTTAATGTTCTACTATTGTGTATTGTATCATCTGCAGCTTAGAGAGAGTAAAAGGTTATAATTAAGGGGGCTGGGTCAGCAGCCTCAAAGGAACAGGAAGTCCCTGTCTGCAGTTCAGTGCCTGGGCAGGCTTGCCCGCAGCAGGACGTGCTCCCCTTATGGGAGCATACCGTGCCCCCTGGAAGGAATAGAGCTGCCAGTGGACTGTTGGGCAGTAGGCACAAGGACTATGTGTGTGACTAGCAAGAGCTTTGTTGCTCCTGGAAGTTGACTGGGAGCCAGTGCTTTCTCTCCTGAAGCCGTTGCTGTGAATAGGGACAGTGCAGTAATTGTTACCTTTTGTCTCTACCTCACCTTTATTAAACAAATTGCCACTGTTGAGCCCTAAAGAGTATGACGTGTGGTGCAACCGTTCATGCATGGAGAGCAGCCGTATATCTAAGGTAACCCACTGTGACTCAGGGCTGGGACTAGAACTGTCTTTTCCTGTGCAAGGGACTAGTGTGCTCACTGACTGTGACCTAGAGGACTCGCCCATGACTACCACCCCATGCCACCTTGTTACATGTACATGCCAGGACATTCTTGGATGTCAGAGTCAAACATTTCAGTTGATGCACTTGAGGAAATTTCTCACTCTAACACCTGACTCTCATATAGATCCTTACACTTGAACCTGACTTTGACATTAGATTTTGTCACCTGACTCTCAGTCGTGCCTTTGAGAAGTGACTCTGACAACTAACATATACAATACACTGAATTAACCATTTGATTTCTACATCTGACTATCATCGCTGCTCAGTTCTCAGCATAAGTATAAGATACAGGATATGAACAAAAGCATTAGAGCACCTACACATTACACCTACAGAACATTTTCTTACATTCCCCTTTGAAACTATCCCACTTTTCGAGGAAGGCTTTCTACAAGATTTTGGAGTGTGTCTATGGGGATTTTTGTTCAAACAACACATATATAATTATCCTCAGGACACATCAGTGATCAGGAATATTTAACAAATTAGCTCACTCTTAGTAGTCAGATTACAGGACTTTGTTATTTTCATTCCATTTTCAATGTTCATCAAACTGTAGCATTACTGATACTCTGCTGCTCCAAACACCAAGACCCTCTATTACTCAAAGTTGTGTTGGGTGGCGGGGGGACGACACTGTGTGGAGATTTTAGCCCATTCATCCAGAAGAGCATTTTTGAGGTCAGACATTGATGCTGGATTAGAAGGCCAGGCTCACAGTCTCTGGTCTAGTTCATTCCAAAGGTGTTTGATACATTTATAGTCAGGCGCCTCTGTGGCCAGTCAAGTTCGTATACTCCAAACTCAAGAAGCCATTCCTTTGTGGAACTTGCTTTATGTACAGTGGCATAGTGATCCTGAAATAGAAAAGTGACTTATTCCAAACATTTCCTACAAAGTTGAAATCATGGAATTGTCCGAAATGGTATGCTAATGCATTAAGAAGTATCATACTGCCAGATAGAAAAGCATGACTTGCCCTTACCCAGAACACGTTTACACTGCTCCAGAAGCATCACTCAAGACCAATGCTTTACAGCACTCGATCTGATGCTTGGCATTGTGCTTGGTGATGTAAGACTTGCATGCCGCTGCTTGGTCATGGAAATCCGTGCCATGAATTTCCTGATGCATAGTTTTTTGGCTGATTTTAATAGCAGAGGAGGTTTGGAAATCTGCAGTTACTGAGTCAGCAAATCTTTGAGTACTTTTATGCACTATGCACCTCATCCCTCAGTGACCTAAACATTTCCACTTTTCAAAAATACCACTCACAGTTTATTGTGGAGCACTTAGGAGGGAAGACATTTCTTGATGCAATGGTGACATCCTACTATAGTACAACACATGAATTCATTGAGTTCTTTAGAATGATCCAATCAGTAATAATCGGGGCCAATGTATCTAATGGTCATTACGACTCTGACCAGTGAAGAAAATCAGATGTGAGAGGCATGATTTGCACTTATAGCATCTCATCAAAATAAAAAAAAAGATTTTGGTATCAAAAGGTATCATAACTACAGGATTATTATTTTGTTTCTGCCACTAAGCGCTTTCAATCTTTGTAGCATCTCACACATAGTAGTGCATACTTCAAATGTAGTACTATGTTACATGGGGTACTTGGGGTACTATGTTACTTAGGGTACATACTTAAAATGTACTACTATGTTACATGAGGTACATTTGTGTTGTAGCCCAAGTAACAAAACAAGTAAAAAAATAAGCAGAATGATATGATTCTTTCATGCCTATATAAATGCTAGATAGATTACGGTAACTTTTTTAAGAAGTTAGAGCAATTCTCTCTATTTTTCAAATAATTGATATTGCGCAGGCGTCCTGAACCCCAGGTAAGCTGGCATCCATTGGTAAAGCTGCCGCTGGCCATATATTTCTTCTATGGATAGACATAACATTATTTACATAATCAATATAGCTATTCAGGCAACTAATAAAAATAATTTTCTATGTGTATCTAACCTTATCGGCCAATAACAAATAGTATCAGAGGTATCAGAATCCATTGTAGGAGTTATTTGACAAAGTCAAATGTTAGAGTAAGAGATTTGACTCAAGTTTGCATAAAATTGATGTTTGACTCCGGCATCTTAATATGGATGCAATAGATAGGTGACCCAGCAAATACCTGAACTATTTAATTAAGAAGAATTCTAGAGCATTAGCTATTGTAGAAACGGGATCTTACTGTACTTGTAGATTTTTTACATAAGGCTCAATAAAAATGGAGAATTAAATATGGAATTTGAAATATTTAATAAAACACCTTTTACACATGTGGTCAAAATTGTTGGCACCCCTCGTTTAATGACAGAAAAACCCACAATGGTCACAGAAATAACTTGAATCTGACAAAAGTAATAATAAATAAAATATCTATGAAAATGAACAAATGAAAGTCAGACATTGCTTTTCAACCATGCTTCCACAGAATAAAAAAATAAATAAAACTCATGAAATAGGCCTGGACAGAAATGCCGGTACCCTTTACTTAATATTTTGTTGCACAACCTTTTTATGCAATCACTGCAATCAAATGATTCCTGTAACTGTCAATGAGACTTCTGCACCTCTCAACAGGTATTTTAGACCACTCCTCAAGTGCAAACTGCTCCAGTTATCTCATGTTTGAAGGTTGCATTTCCCAGACAGCATGTTTCAGCTCTTTCCAAAGATGCTCAATAGAATTTAGGTCAGGGCTCAGAGAAGGTCACTTCAGAATAGTCCAATGTTTTCCTCTTAGCCATTCTTGGGTGTATTTAGCTGTGTGTTTTGGGTCTTTATCCTGTTGCAAGACCCATAACCTGCGACTGAGACCAAGCTTTCTGACACTGGGCACATATTTCTCTCTAGAATCCCTTGATAGTCTTAAGATTTTAATGTACCCAGCACAGATTCTAGACGCCCTGTGCCAGATGCAGCAAAGCAGCCCCAGAACATAACAGAGCCTCCTCCATGTTTCACAGTAGAGACAGTGTTGTTTTCTTGATATGCTTCATTTTTCCGTCTGTGAACATAGAGCTAATGTGCCTTGCCAAAAAGTTCACTTTTTGTCTCATCTGTCCATAGGACATTCTCCCGGAAGCTTTGTGGCTTGTCAACATGTAGTTTGGCAAATTCCAATCTGGCTTTTTTATGATTTTCAACAATGGTGTCCTCCTTGGTCTTCTCCCATGAAGTCCACTTTGGCCCACACAACAGATGGTGCGATCTGACACTGATGTTCCTTGAGCTCGAAGTTCACCTTTAATCTGTTTAGAAGTTTTTCTGGGCACTTTTATTACCATTCGTATTATCCGTCTCTTTGATTTGTCATCAATTTTCCTCCGCGGCCACGTCCAGGGATGTTAGCTACAGTCCCATGGATCTTAAATTTCTGAATAATATGTGCAACTGTAGTCACAGGAACATCAAGCTGCTTGGAGATGGTCTTATAACTTTTACCTTTAACATGTTTGTCTATAATTTTCTTTCTAATCTCCTGAGACAACTCTTTCCTTCGCTTCCTCTGGTCCATTTTGAGCGTGATGCACACCATGTCACCAAACAGCACAATGAGTATTTGTAACCCTATATACAGGCCCACTCACTGATTCCAAGATTGTAGACACATGTGATGCCAGTGTAAAGTTCTAGCAGGAACGCGGGATGCAGTAACGCGCGGGAGACAGAGCAAGGGTTAACAGGTTTATTTACAAGGGAAACACTCCACGCACTTACGCTGTGTAACCCTTTACCTCCCTGCGTGGAAACACTCCACGCAGGGAGGTAAAGGCTTAAACAGCGTAAGTGGCAAAACTGAAGTACGACGGTACAAATAATGACAATACGGTAGCAAGGGTTACAGGGAGTCCAAACACTGCAGATCCTGCTGCGTACTTTATAGCGACAGCAATGGCGGGCGCAGTGTCCTTACTAATGGGGCTCAGCAGTCAGCACACAACAATACCCCGTCTTCTGTGACAGTGGTCAGTCTCTGGTACCTTCCACTGCCCTAGTCCATATTCTGTGGTGGCTAGCTAACCGTGAGGGCCACAGTCCTTTACGAGCCCAGTGTGGCTCTACTAACATACGCTGGCAAGGTTAGGTCTCAAGTGTCTGGGCCGATATTCAATAGCACAGTCAGGATATAAATAAGGGTCACGCTCCCAGTCTCTTTCAGGTGGCATGCACACGATTCTCACAATTCTGAAGTGACTGGCACCTGGCTTTATGGCGGTCACCGGGCACACACTGCCCATCTCTCTCTCTGGTCCCCGCTGTCGACCGACGGTGGGTGACAGCCGTCGCTGGTCTGTGTGGCGCTGGTTCTCCATGGATGGAGCACTCCTCTCTTTGGCTGCTGCAGCACCCAGCTTGGCTCTGCTGTGCTGGCACAGCTCGGCTCTGCACGACTCTTCTCTGCACGGCTCTGCTCCACAGGTGACAGCGGCTCCTTCTATATGGGCATCGCCACACCGGTACCCTCTGGTAGGGGAAGCAGGGCGTGCCGCTCACCGTTCTGCACGCTGCTCTCTGCGCTGCTCTCCATCGGTGCCAGACTGCCTCGCTTCATGCGCTTTTTCCTCTTATGCTTCCGATGCTGCGCGCCCTTTTCAAGTTCTCTCCACCCTCTTGGGACAGCAGCAAACTCCATCTCACTAGAGCTTTCCCCAGGCTGCAGGGGAAAGTCTGACTCCTCAAAGCTTTCCCCCGGGAACAGAGGATGTAGCCATTTTAGTTCCGGACACTAGCTAGTGGACACACCTTGATTTAACATGTCCCTTTTGTCACATTATTTTCAGGGGTACCATCATTTCTGTCCACGCCTATTTCATGATTTTTATTTTTATTTTAAATTCTGTGAAAGCATGGTTGAAAAGCAATATCTGACTTTCATTTGTTCATTTTCATAGATCTTTTATTTATTATTACTTTTGTCAGATTCAAGTTATTTCTGTGACCATTGTGGGTTTTTCTGTTATTAAACAAGGGGTACCAACAATTTTGACTACGTGTATATATCACGTGAGAGCCATTTTTCTTTCTTTGCTAGGATGTAAAAATAGATTATATTGCCCTCCATCTCCATCCCCTTCAACCCCAAAGCTGATACTTTTGTTAAGGGAAGAAAATTGGCAGATGACATTAGCAAAATGTGACAAACATGCCAAACATCTGACATCTCAAATTTGTGAATCACTTTTAGTTTAAAGTGGGGATGAAATAACAACTGGCAGTAGCTGCAGTCATGCGTGAAATTTTAGATTTTTAGTATATATACACTTTAAGAAAACTCATTTTCTACTGTGCATAGCTGCTAAAAGGGAATCTGTCATTTTATATGTGACATGTAAAAAGAGAAAAGACAAGGCGCCCCCAATGTGTCACACTGTTTAAAAAACACACATACAGTCCTTTGTAGGGAATGTGCTCACCTATTGGTGTTGTGAACCAGGGTCACAACATTACTGTTTTTCATAGATCTATAATCATCTAACAGTGACTGCGTAGTATAAGTCTGAATCATAATTTAATAAAGTTGTCATGCGAAAATAAATGTGAAAGTGCTGATGATGTATGGTAGAGTAGGACCCATCAGAAGGAGATCACCTTGCCGTGGTTGATGGGCACACATGAATTGGCCAATTTATGCGCTAAGAATCTTCAATTCATCTATTACTGTAAGTTTTATGAAAAAATTAAAAAAAAAAAAAAAATGTGTGAAAAAATATTTTTGAGAAGTATGATTCATATTGGATATTTGTCTGTCATGTACATGTTCTGCTGTGTTCTTTTTTATCTATATTATGCAGTTTGCAGCGTGCACATGTTCATATTAGTAGTGCTGGTTGTTTTTTTTTCATATATATATATATATGTATATATATATATATATATATATATATATATATATATTTGTAAATATATATATATATATATATACCTATTCTATGTGTACACATTTATTCTACCTATTCTATTCTATTTTGTCAGTGTGATTTTACTGTACAACGCAGCATGCTGCGATTTTCTACAGCCGTACAAGACCGTATAATACGGATCAGTAAAATACGGCAGATAGGAGCTGGGCCATAGAGAATCATGGTACCGTATGCAATCCGTATTTTCTGCGCCTCTCATACGTCCGTAAACACGCCAGTGTGACGCCGGCCTCACACTGTGCACGCTGTCAGGATTCTCCTGTGACAGCGCCAAGAGCCTGAGGGCGCTGGGCAGCAAATGTGTGATTTGCATACATGTGGTCATGTGCTGACTTGCGCTGAACAAGAAAACTGATCAATGCCGCACACTTATAGTTGGAATGTGGCCAGAAGTATGCAAATTACATACTTGCAGCCACATTTCCGCCTGCTCCCACAGCCAACACCTGAGAATCATTACAGTGCGCACTATGCAAGCAGTGAGGATTTAAATGTCTGCAATCACAGAGTGACAGCAAACTTGAGCTCAAAGTCTGGACATTCCCTTTAACTTATTTTAAGACAATCATTATAAAAAAAATCACTCAACCAGTAACACTTTACTTTTAGTGTGCTACTGAAAAATTCTTGCAACTTAGACCAGAAAACTTCAGAGAACTTTTCAATATCAGCAGATAATTCTATTATGGTATACCACATTTGTAAAGTCATCAATTGTCATATAACATTTATATCTATCATTCTATGTTGAAATAATAGTTGATAAAGTGTCCGTTTATATCACCACAAAAAAATGCATTTAGATTTCTCCTGTTTTGTCTAAGGCTAAGGTTTATTCATATTCTTTGGCAGGCAATGTAGGAGCAAAATAGCAGATTGCTGAAAGAAAAATGAACAAAAGAAATTGATAATGTGAAAAAAGCAACAGATGGAGTAAGGTCAAAAATAAAGATCCTGACTAATTATGTTACTGGCTGAATACATGCAAATCTTGCCAGAAATAATGTGATCTAATTCCATTCAATTTAGGAAAACTAAAATTAAATATTCTACTAGTCCAATTAGTTCTGGGGTTCAATCTTTTAAGCCTCATGTGAAGTTTCTATGAACTTGTACCATTTATGCATACAACATCTTAAACATTGTGAATGCCTTTACATTTCTAACACAGTAATATAAAGTCATATTTTGAATATTACATTTATTTTTTTTCACACTTGTTGCCCATAATAACTGCCCCATGGGCAAAATATCTGAACGATTCTTGGGACGTACTTTCTAGTAGATGAGGAGCAAAGATTGTGACTTGTCAAAGATAACGACCATTATGTACAGTGGGAGATAGTAACTTAGTAAGCAGAGAGCTTTGCAATATTATTTTAAAGAAAATTTAAGTTTAGTTTACTTTCACTAATAACATTTTCAGCAAAAATTTTTTTGCATGGATACAAATTTTGAGTATTTGTAAAAATTCATTGATTATTGACAATTCTCCAACATACTATATTATATGGTGAAAAGAAATGTTTTGACATGACAATAGTTTTTATGAATTTTTTTATATACTATGGGACAGAAAAGTATTTCCAAGACATTAATGTCTAGGTAGGGCACAGGTATACATTGGTACATAGAACATAATAGCTCAGACAGCAGAACACATTGAAGGTGGAAGCAACTTGTTGCACCTGTTCTTGCATCCACATTCTGAAACCAAACAGGTTTATCAAGAGAACACAATTGTTTCCTTTTTTCTGCAGCCTTTTTTTAATTTTATGAAATACTGTTTTTTTACTTAGTAAGGTAACTCTTTATTTTTCGCTTGGCAAATATACTGAAAATTATTCTAGACTGTTGAAAAATGTACATTTTATTTATAGGGGTAAGTCATGGCATATAACTAGCATATAAAACCCGTAACTGAGCAGTGGGTGGAATCACCATCACTCCATTGAACAAGGGTACTGTGGTTACTTTAGATATTTCTTTTATACAGAAGTGCTAATAATAAGGTGCTATAAATTGAAGTCTCATATCAAGTGGTCAGATTGGCCAAAATATAACTCTTGTCTTGAACCAGTCAAGGCTTGAAGGTTTCAATTGTTTGGCTTCTGAATCCAGCTTCAACAAACAAAAATCCATTACTTAGCAAGAAGGTTCCAAATTTCTGACTGTGGAATTCTCCAGTGCTGATCTCTGTTAATGGATTTCTCCAGTGCTGATAAGTCAATAGATTTAGTATGTAAGTTCCTGATTATGTTGCTGATTTTCAGCCAAATCTTTTATTATAATACTGTAAAGTGAAAAAAGAAAATACTTAGAAATAAATATAAAAATAAGTCAGGGCTGCTCTGATAGTTAATCCTCTACTAGCCACCCTGGTAAAATTCAGTCTAGTAGGTGCTTTTTCCAAACCAGATGTGGATATTGTGTCAATGAGATGCAGATTTAATTTATATTAGACTTTTATATACTGTAGTGCTTTAGAATTGAGGGGATAAAAAAATAAGTGAAATGATGAGCCATAGAAACAAATTGCCAAACAATGAGACAAAAGAACGTGGTACATCCAGTAGGTACATGCTTCAGTTCTAAAAGACCAGAGGAACATCCACTTGGGGAGGCAAGAGGATTGTAAATAACGCTAAATTAACTTATCACCAGCTATTGAGACAATATGGATATAAACGGTACAATGATATAACAATGGTAGCCAATTCAAGGAAGGATGGACTGGAAATATTTGTAATAAGGCGAGGTATGTGTAAAGTCCATAGATAATAGGTATATGACATCAGTGACCTAGTGTGGGTTACTAGCGCGTGGGGCTAGGCAAGTATTCTGCACCCCTAACCTGTCTCGTATCCCTTCCACGAATCCAACATTTGAAACCCTTAGTCCCCATGAACATGAGCTGTATTTTAAGAAAATATTGATTTATTAAAGAAAGGCTATGTTCACATTTCTGTATATTTCATTTGCCTGTCCCATTTAGAGGAAGAAATGGAATTCAAGTGCAAAAGTATACATGTTCATCATTTGTTCAAACAAAAGGTGAAAGGCCCCATTGATTACGTTCTACATATTTTCAAAACTTGTCAGATTCACTTATGAAATTAGCGATTTCTTAAAGTCAACCTGTCAGCAGATGGGTGTTCAGTAAGCTATAAAGAGTATCAGGTTGTCCCCGTTATACTGATTAAAACGATACCTTGGTTGATGAAATCCGTCTTATGGTTGTTGTTTAATCTTTACTTGCAGTTTTCAGTTACTGATATTCTTGTGCTCCGGGACGACCTGTGGGGGGTCTTCATGTGGTGCTCTGCTTACATATTCATCTATATGGCTTCTGACAGGTCACTGATCCCTCACTGACCTGCCACCTATTTTGCATACTATATATCTTATTGTTTGAAACAAAATTACATTCATCATGCAGGTCGTGGCCCCTGCTTGTAGCATGATACGATATACAATATCCATATATTCATTTTACTTAATCATATAAATTTCTTGAGAAAAAAAATTATCTTAATCAAAATGTCGCAGGCGCAGTAGCATCATTTGGAACACGATAGATGCTACTGTGTAGGCGCTGGTGCTGTTTTGCTAGAGATAATTAAATTAGTTCCCTTCCAAAGTTAGTTCAGTAAAGGTACTGAAACTTTTATATATTAATTATATGTAGCAGTTAAGGGAAAACTCTTTTTTATAGAAACAAAAGCCAACCAAAAAAATCTGAACATCGCCCTCTAGTAAATTTCACTGCTGTGGCATGGAACCTAAGAACTCAGCCTTACTCTTGGGCAGATCTAAATCTCTAACAAGATCATTCAGTTTTCAGTTACGGTTGCTGACTGAAAGTCTGGATCGTGAGAGTAAGATGCTTCACGACACTAAGTGACCTCTTCTTCCTTACTTTACTCACTCGAAAATGTTTCTGGTCTTTTGGAACTGGCAGTTCTTCTGTATCTGACATTGGGTATATTGCAGATAGAATTTTTGGACACTGTAAAGTACACTTCTTCCTTGAAGCTCCTTACTTAAGGGGGTTCACAAAGCAAAAATATCAATTGGTAGTGTGATTGGTTGGCTCTCTCCAGATAACTAGGACTGCAAAAGGCATAGATTGCTTCTTCCCATTTACAACCATTGCAGCATCTGTGTGGAGCCCAACAGTTGTCTAAGTCTTTTCTGCAGCCTTATCATGGCAGTCAAATTTCGTCTTTGTGATGCAAAAGTGACTATCTGCTTTGTTAAACCAAGAACGAGGCATACCTGAAAAAAACAGAAACATGTCAATATGCTAAGAAACTGAGCTAAGAAATCATAAAACTGTATACCTTACATGGAGAGCATTTATAAAAGTATGTGATGCAACTGTAAATAGGATTATGTCATCAGAGCTGAGTTGACGTCTTTTGATTGGTCTCCCTAAGATGATAGAATATTGAATGCTCAATAGAGTAAACAGATAATGTAATAGCCTAGCTACTAACAATGCAATGATGATGATGTAATAAAGATGTAATTTTTCTATAAGCCTGCATGAAACATATAAGTAATTACAACCTCCTTGTTCTTGATAATTAGAGGCAGTCAGCAAATTTAAGCATCATATTCGTTTTCAGCACCACAAAATTTGTGAGGTTCAACTATTTTTGTCTCTGAACTAATTTGGCTGCAGAAAATTGTATTATTATTGGTATCACATGATGGCATTGACATTTTTTCTTCTTGGTCTTTTCTTGGCGTACAGGAAAGGAAATGCCAATCTCTGCCGGGCCATTGGGAAGGCTGGTGCCAAACTGGAACTGAACAACAACCAAGGGATCAACATATTTAACTATCAAGTAGCTACTAAAGTAGCTTCTGTTTTGAATTTTAGGCAAGTTATACTAGTACTCAAAGGAATACTATCAGTTTAAACCAAGGGCATAGCTAGGGGTTTGGTTCAGAGGGGGTAAAGCTTCTAAATGGGTCTCTATCCAGGTAACCCTGATTACAACTATGGCGGCACACCCTAACAGTGGATGTATGAGAATCTAGGCAGATGAACCTGCTGTTACTAAAAACAATCTCTATACAAAGACCAATGTAGATATTATCGCCGTATGGTGACCACATAGTGATAGATACCAGTGCTGCAGAACATATAAGGGATTACAGTATGGTTATTAATGTTGACTCTCAGCTGACATTCTTTCTGGTGGAGACATTTACTTTTCCCATCGTTTCCATCTGGCCCAGACTGACATGACAACTTCTCCAACCAGGACTTGGCTGCAGAGATTACAACAAAAACACATATGACTTCTCACACTTCAGGCACCATTCCCATCTATAAACAAAAACCTATATAGAAAAAAAATATCATAAATAAGAAATAATTAACTATACAATTAATATCATAACCACAATACATAAACCAAAGAAAAGTATTCAAAGAAAAATGTATGCAATGTAATCCTTTATTAATAGATGTTAAAACACGATTGCACAGCAATTAAATAATAAAACATTAATACACAAGAAAAAAGGGGGTTAACCCCTTAACGAACGCCGATATGCCTCTTAAGGGTACTTAAACCACAGCGCCGGCTGAGGAAAAAGTGTATAGCGCCCTCAGAGTCGGAATTTCTCTGGGGTCTCAGCTGCCGGAGGGTAACTGAGACCCTAGAGAACATGATTCAGGTTGTTTTTTACCGACCCCGGGGTTGCGATCGCTGTTATTAACCGCATAATGGCGACCGCAAAAAAAAGTCTGATTTGCCATTAAATTTCTCTCTCCTCTGATGTGATCGCACATCAGAGGAGAGAGAAATACGGTTCTCCATACCCCCGGTACCTCCCGGTGTCCCTGAGTCCTCCAGCTTCCTCCCACGGCCACCAGCATCTTCTTCCTGTAAGAAAATGGTGAGCGCATGCGCAGTGCGCCCGCTGAAATCTGCTGGCCGGCACCCGGCAACAATAGGATAATTTTTCTATTGGTTCATGTTGATCACTGTGATAGACCCTATCACAGTGATCAAAATGAAAAAAATTAGTAAATCAAATCCCCCTTTATCACCCCCTTAGTTAGGGAAAAATAATAAAATAAAAAATGTATTTATTTCCGTTTTCCCATTAGGGTTAGAGTTGGGCTAAAGTGAGTTGGGCTAAAGTTAGGGTTAGGGATGGGGCTAAAGTTAGGGTTAGGGTTGAGGCTAAAGTTAGGGTTGGGGCTAAAGTTAGGGTTAGGGTTGGGGCTAAAGTTAGGGTTAGCTTTAGAGTTGGGGCTAAAGTTAGGATTAGGGTTAGGGTTGGGGCTAAAGTTAAGATTAGGGTTGGGGCTAGAGTTGGGGTTAGGGTTAGGGTTTTGATTATGGTTATGGTTGGGATTAGGGTTAGAGTTGGGATTAGGGTTAGGGTTGAGATTAGGGTTAGGGTTGGGATTAGGGGTGTGTTAGGGTTAGGTTTGTGGTTAGGGTTATGGCTAGGTGTGTATTGGGGTTAGGGTTGTGGTTAGGATTAGGGGTGGGTAGGGGTTAGGAGTGTAGTTAGGGTTATGGTTAGAGTTGGGTTAGGGGTGTGTTGGGGTTAAGGTTGGAGTTAGAATTGGGGGGTTTCCACTATTTAGGCACATCAGGGGCTCTCTAAATGTGACATGGCATCCGATCTCAATTCCAGCCAATTCTACATTGAAAAAGTCAAACGGCGCTCCTTCCCTTCCAAGCTCTGCTGTGCTCCCAAACAGTGGTTTACCCCTACATATGGAGTATCGGTGTAGTCAGGAAAAAATTCACAACAACTTTTGGGGTCTAATTTCTCCTGTTACCCTTAAGAAAATAAAAATCTAGGGGGCGAAAAATCATTTTTGTGGAAAAAACATGATTTTTTATTTTCACGGCTTTACGCTATAAACTTCTGTGAAGTACTTGGGGGCTAAAAGCGCTCACCACACATCTAGATATGTTCCTTGGGGGGTCTAGTTTCTAAAATGTCACTTGTAGGGGGTTTCCACTGTTTAGGCACATCAGGGGCTCTCCAAACGCGACATGGCGTCCGATCTCATTTCCAGCCAATTCTGCTTTGAAAAAGTCAAATGATGCTCCTTCCCTTCCAAGCTCTGATGTGCCCCCAAACAGTGGTATACCCCCACATACGGGGTATCAGCGTATTCAGGAGAAATTGCACAACAACTTTTGTGATTCATTTTCTCTTTTTACATTTGTGAAAATAAAAAAAATGGTTCTGAAGTAAAATGTTTGTGAAAAAAAGTTAAATGTTCATTTTTTTCCTTCCACATTGCTTCAGTTCCTGTGAAGCACATGAAGAGGTAATTAACTGTTTGAATGTGGTTTTGAGCACCTTGAGGGGTAAAGTTTTTAGAATGGTGTCACTCTTGGGTATTTTCTGACATGTACACCCTTCAAAGTGACTTCAAATTTGATGTGGTCCCTAAAAAAATGGTTTTGTAACTTTTGTTGTAAAAATGAAACATCGCTGGTCAACTTTTAACCCTTATAACTTCCTAACAAAAATTTGTTTCCAAAATTGTGCTGATATAAAGTAGACATGTGGGAAATGTTGTTTATTAACTATTTTGTTTGACATATCTCTCTGATTTAGGGGCATAAAAATTACAAGTTTGAAAATTGTGAATTTTAAAAATTTTCAACATATTTTTGTTTTTTTCATAAATAAACACAAGTTGTATTTAAGAAATGTTACCATTAACATGAAGTACAATATGTCACGAAAAAACAGGCTCAGAATCAGCAGGATCCGTTAAAGCGTTCCAGAGTTATAACCTCATAAAGTGACAGTGGTCAGAATTGTAAAAATTGGCCTGGTCAATAAGCTGCAAATTGGCTCTGTCATTAAGGGGTTAAAAAACTAAATAGAAATAATAATGCATGCAAGGGGCAGGATATATCAACTGAATTGGCAATTTACAGATCTTTTATAAAGAAAAATGAAACATTCATGGTAAGAAGCACAACTTGGAGGCAGCTGCATATTTGCTAATGGTAAAATACATTAAATGATAATAAAAAGTGCATAGTGAAGTAATTAATTTATGTAAATACCAATATAGCATTGATTATGTAAAAGGTATATAATAAATATATGAATTTTAGACAGATATTTAGCTTAAATATATAACAGACAAAGAAAGTAAATTCATGCTAGAAGTTTATATTAATGCCTGGAAAAAGTGCATAGTGCGATCATAGCCTTTTGAACTGAATAAACAGCAGTCCACCATAATAGGAGGTCCATTGGAAGGAAAGTACATAATAGTAACTCAATACCAACCAAGATGACACACCATTGCGCCCTCACACCACTCCAATGCACATTTCGCTATCGCTTCGTCAGGGAGTGAGGTAGACAGCGTGGTGAGATGTATATATACGGCTAGTTCAACTGTTAGTCATAATCAACCAGGGACACCATGTTATGTGATTAATATATGTTGTTATTATGGGATTACAGTGTGTTTATTGATGTTGACTTACAGCTGATGTTCTTTCTGGTGGAGTCATTTACTTTTCCAGTCTTTTCCATTTGGTCCAGACCGACATGACAACTGCTCCAGCCATGACTCAGCTGCAGAGATTACACTGTGTGCAGAATTATTAGGCAAGTTGTATTTTAGAGGATTATTTTTTATTATTGATCAACAACTATGTTCTCAATCAACCCAAAAGACTCACAAATATCAAAGCTTAATATTTTTGAAAGTTGGAGTGGGTTTTTTTTTAGATTTGGCTATCTTAAGAGGATATCTGTTTGTGCCGGTAACTATTACTGTGCAGAATTATTAGGCAACTTAATACAACCCAAATATATTCCCATCTCACTTGTTTATTTTCACCAGGTAAACCAATGTAACTGCACAAAATTTAGAAATAAACATTTCTGACATGCAAAAGCAAAACCCCAAAAAATAATTGACCAATATAGCCACCTTTCTTTATGATGACACTCGACAGCCTTCCATCCATAGATTCTGTCAGTTGCTTGATCTGTTTACGATCAACATTGCGTGCAGCAGCGACCAGAGCCTCCCAGACACTGTTCCGAGAGCTGTACTGTTTTCCCTCCCTGTAGATGTCACATTTTATGAGGGACCACAAGTTCTCTACGGGGTTCAGATCAGGTGAACAAGGGGGCCATGTCATTATTTTTTCTTCTTTGAGACATTTACTGGCCAGCCACGCTGTGGAGTACTTGGAGGCATGTGATGGAGCATTGTCCTGCATGAAAATCATGTTTTTCTTGAACGATACCGACTTCTTCCTGTACCACTGCTTGAAGAAGTTGTCTTCCAGAAACTGGCAGTAGGTCTGGGAGTTGAGCTTCACTCCATCCTCAACCCGAAATGGTCCCCCAAGATCATCTTTAATGATACCAGCCCATACCATTACCCCACCTCCACCTTGCTGGCGTCTGAGTCAGAGTGGAGCTCTCTGCCCTTTACTGAATCAGACTCTGGCCCATCCATCTGGCCCATCAAGAGTCACTCTCATTTCATCAGTCCATAAAACCTTTGAAAAGTCAGTCTTAAGATATTTCTTGGCCCAGTCTTGAGGTTTTATCTTATGTTTCTTGTTCAAAGGTGGTCATTTTTCAGCCTTCCTTACCTTGGCCATGTCCCTGAGTATCGCACACCTTGTGCTTTTTGTTACTCCAGTAACATTGCAGCTCTGAAATATGGCAAAACTGGTGGCAAATGGCATCTTGGCAGCTTCACGCTTGATTTTCCTCAATTCATGGGCAGTTATTTTGCGCCTTTTTTGCCCAACATGCTTCTTGCGACACTGTTGGCTATTTGCCATGAAACGCTTTATTCTGACTCATGGATATGTAGAACGCAGTGGTGCCTGGATAGGCCTTTCTTTTGGGCGCTTCCGTATTGACCTGTACTCACGTTCATACCGATTTATCAGATAGCTTAACTCAGCCACGATCTCATGTAAGAAGACTCCAGGAAAAGAGGATTGCTTTAACCGAAATTCTTGTATTATGATGAAAGTAGCAGGTAAAAAGGAATATTCAACAGAGGACATGTAATAGGATGCATACAGATATGGGGATGATGACAAAATGGAGAATAAGGGCGTGAACAAACATACATCACAGGACTACAGTGAGAGAGTTGGGACAAAATAAAGGGAAAGGCAAACTTCTGCCTAGAAAGAAGGATAGAACACAAGCAATGCAAAACACTGAATGATTTCCCAAGTCGTGGGACATGACACTCCCCGTCTGAAATCCTTGGATTTCACGATGTCCGTAATTCTTCGAAGTCGTTCGAACCTGAAAAAACAAGAGGAAGAAAACATGCATGCAATAATAAACATAAAAGATTTTTAAGTCCAACTCGTTGTTGTTGACCCGTAGATCACACCGAAAGATAAGTTCAAGTATATAAAACCCATCTTCAGATTGAGGAAGCCGCAAACATGCAAACTCTTCCACCAACCCAGAATCCAATGGGAATGTTAAGGGTTCAATCCAATGGAAAATGTCAACATTCAATAAACTGAGGAATGAGGAGGAATGCTCCCCGCCGTGAACAACGTCCAGTAGCATGTTCAGTTCATGTGATGTCCTCCTTTCGTAGAAGCAACACGAGTTCAGTGACCGGGCGGAAGAAGGTTCGGGTAGAGCCCCCTTTTGTCACCTTAACTTCTATCTTACGAGTCTTTCCGTCCTCACTGGGTAGGACCTTGGTGATAAGTCCCATTGGCCAGTCATTACGATGAGCCTCTGTATCCTTTAAGAGAACAAGGTCTCCTTCTTGGAGATTGGGTCTGGGCGTCTGCCATTTGTGACGGTTTTGAAGCAAGTGTAAATATTTGGTCTTCCATCGATGCCAAAACACGTTAGCCAGGTGTTGTACTTGCCTCCACTGACGTCTGTAAATGTCCTTATTATCGAAGTTCCCAGGCGGAACTGTAGCAGCTCCAATCTTCTGTGTGAGAAGTGTGGCTGGAGAAACATCAGAACCCAAGTTGAGGTCCTTTAGGTTTGTGGCGTGGTCCTCAGATGGAAACGCGTTCATTACGTCTTGTACAACTTCAGCAATTTCTACTGCCAATACCGCAGCGCAAAGCTCGAGTCTGGGTACAGAGTGTGCAGGCTTTGGAGTTAACTTGGCTTTACCCAGGATGAAACCACAGTGTACCTTGTTAGCTCCTAAGGTCATCAGATAAGCTACTGCGGCTATGGCTTCTGTAGATGCGTCAGAGAAAATATGAACTTCTCTTCTGATTGCAGTCAAAGGTGATCTTGGAGAATAACAACGTGGGACTTGGAGTTGCTCTAAGAACTTCAGAGACTTCTTCCACGCCTCCCACCTTTGCTGTTTCTGAGTTGGGAGCGGGGTGTCCCAATCCGTGTTCTCGGCCGTAAGCTGTCTTAACAGTATCTTGCCTTGAATAGTGATGGGTGCTACGAACCCGAGAGGATCATAGATGCTATTTATGACAGATAGGACTCCTCGTTTGGTAAAGGGTTTGTCATAGGGTGACACTTGGAAAGTGAAGGTGTCCCGTTTGATATCCCACAGTAGACCAAGGCTGCGCTGTGTTGGAGGAACATCGGAACCCAAGTTGAGGTCCTTTAGGTTTGTGGCATGGTCCTCAGATGGAAACGCGTTCATTACCTCTTGACTGTTAGAGATAATCTTGTGGAGTCTGAGGTTTGATGTGGATAGCATTTCCTGTGTTCTGGAGAGTAGGTCAATTGCATCTTCGCTTGTGGGCAAGGACTTGAGCCCATCGTCCACGTAGAAGTTCTTCTCTACAAATTGCCGAGCATCGGAACCGTACTCTCTCTCACCTTCCTGGGCTGTCCGTCTCAGTCCATAGATCGCCACAGCAGGTGAGGGACTGTTGCCGAAGACATGGACCTTCATCCGGTAGTCTATGACCTGATTGTTGACGTTGTTGTCCTTGTGCCATAGGAACCTAAGATAGTTTCTGTTGTCTTCTTTCACAATGAAGCAATGAAACATCTGCTGAATGTCGGCCATTATGGCAACAGGTTCTTGTCTGAAGCGGATCAATACTCCAAGGAGGCTGTTGTTCAGGTTGGGCCCAGTTAGGAGCAGGTTATTGAGAGAGAGGCCTTCAAACTGAGCACTGGAGTCAAACACCACTCTGATCTGATTAGGCTTGCGAGGGTGATAGACACCAAAGGATGGAAGATACCAACATTCTTCTCCCTCCCTCAGTGGTGGCGCAGGTTCAGCATGATTTCTGTCAAAGATGTTCTGCATAAAGTCAATGAAATGCTTCTCCATCTCTGGTTTCCTCTTTAGGGTACGCTTTAAGGATGAGAACCTTGCAGTTGCTTGCTGCAGGTTGTTCGGCAACCTCACTCTTGGGAAACGAAAGGGTAAAGGAGCTACCCAACTGTTGGAGTCGTCTTGAACAAATTCTTTATCCATAACCTTTATAAATTCTTTATCTTCCCTTGTGGGTGCCAACTTGTTGTCATTACTTGTGGAATCGAACACTGATGACCCGAGGTTTTCTTCCCAGGACTGGAGTGTGTTCATGTTGTTGAAGGATTCCTGTTGCCACTTGGTGTTGCTCACTTTCTCTTTCACCCAGTAGTGATGTGGGTATGGTTGGAAATGGGTGCTGCGACCATTTGACAAAATGTGTGTCTTGTAAGAGGAGATGTTGTTAGGTCTCTTCATCTTGTGTATGCAAACATTGCCTATGATTACCCAGCCTAGATCTAAGCGTTGGGCAAATGGTGCATCGTGTGGTCCATTAATTTGCTGACGCACCTTGTGCAGCCGGAGGATGTCTCTGCCTAGCAGAATCAGGATATCTGCACTGTTGTTGAGGGCTGGTATCTTGTTTGCTATCCCCTTGAGATGTTGGTGATGAAGAGCAGCCTCTGGCGTTGGGATCTCTTCTCGATTGGATGGAATCTGGTTGCACTCGACCAGTGTAGGTAACGGTATCTCGACGGTGTTCTCGAGAGATGTCGCTGTAAGACCACTGGCCCTTCTCCCATAAACCTCTGTAACACCACTGCAGGTACCTAAGGTGTAAGGGTAGGCATTTCCCTTTAAGTTAAACATATCAAAGAGTTCTGACCTTGCAAGTGATCGGTTGCTCTGATCATCCAGAAGGACGTACACCTTCACGGCTTTCTCTGGGTGACCGTTGGGATATACGTTCACCAGGCAAATCTTCGCACAGGACTTGTCCCAGAGGTCTTCTCCGCAGACTTCTGTGCATGAAGAAGATATTGTGGTATGGCTTGCAGTTTGAGCTGCGTCCTCCCCGCCATGGCTCGTGGTGGGGGAAGGAGTAAGTGTAGAGTCAGGACGGAATGGGTGGAGTGCTTGTACGTGGTCCTCACTGTCACACTCCATGCACTTAATTGTAGTTTTACAGTCTTTAGCAAGGTGTTCAGTAGAAGCACAACATCTGTAGCATACCCCGAACCTCTTTAGAAGCTCCTTGCGTTCCTGGAGCGGTTTCTTCCTGAAGCCGATGCACTTTTTTAAGGGATGTGGCTTCTTGTGGATGGGACATTCACGATTTGGGTTCTCTATCTTTTCACCTTTGTTACTCTTGTCTGGGGCTGGTGTTGGTAAGGGAAGAATATCCGACTTCTTCACTGACACTGGACCTCTGCGGTTTCTGTCGTTCGAGCGTGCGCTGACGTATTTAGAAGGAGGTGAAGCTGGGCCACTGGATTCTTGGTAAGAAAAGCTTGGGTCGTTCTTGCGCTCTGCCACGTCTTTTATAAACTCACAGAAGTAGGAGAATGGAGGAAATGACACTTGATGGTCTTTCTTGTATTTTGACCCTAGTGTAGTCCACCTTTCTTGCACGTTGTACGGTAGCTTGGAGATAATGGGATTTACTCCACGAGCAGTGTCCAGGTAGCTGAGGCCAGGTAGGTGGGTGTCTGCCTTGGCCAGCTGGAGCTCTAACAGCAAGTCACTGAGCTCTAGGGACTTTGAACTGTCCTTGCTTGATATCTTTGGAAAACTCTGTAATCGCTTGAACAGTGCGTCCTCTATGGCTTCTGGACTGCCAAAGTTTTTCTCTAGTCTTTCCCATGCAGCCATGAGACCAGCCGTTGGATTACTGATATGTACAGACCTGAGTCTCTTGACACGCTCGGTGGATTGTGGTCCTAGCCATCTGATTAGCAGGTCCAGCTCTTCGGCAGCAGTGATGCCGAGGTCACTAGTTACGGTTCTAAAGGCATTTTTCCAACCTCTGTAATTTTCAGGTTGGTCGTCAAACCTTGTGAGACCGGTTTTAGTAAGTTCGCGGCGAATCATGTACCTTGCGAAGTCGGACATGTCTGTTCTTTCTGACTTAGGATGCACGAATGTGGGCTGAGCGGTGTTGTACATAGGAGTGGAGACGTCTTGGACTTGAAACGTGGGTAAGTATGGAGTGGCATATGCATTTAGTCCAGCAACCGGTTTGGTGGGTATAGTCTCTGCTACATGCGGAGCTGGCACTGTGCGGTTGTCGAGAGTATAATGACCTGCCGGTATATTGGGTTGCGTGTAGATAATAGCCTGTGGAGTTTGATGAGATGCAGGGTCTTGGCGCATACTGGAATACGAAGGAAGTTCAAGTTTGGGAGCATTGTACTGACCTTGAGTGTAGGGTTCTGTAAGTTGATCGGCATCCTGGTGTCCTGGAGAAGCATGAACGCCATCAGAAGTGTTAGTGATGATCTGCGGTTCGCCATTTTGGCTTAGCACGTAGTCTCTTGTGCGTTCAATAGGGTCCTCCGCCTCCACTTCACACAAACTGATGCTGTCTCTTTGACTCCCACTGATAGCTCGCTCCAGGATCCTTAACTCCGCCATGGCTGTTGCGTGCTCACATTCCTTCTCCAGAGCTTCCTTGCGTGCTGCATCCGCATCCATTTCTGCTCTTTTTTCTGCTCTGGCTGCTTCTATTTCTGCTCTCTTTTGTGCTGTGGCTGCATCCATTTCTGCTCTCTTTTGTGCTGTGGCTGCGTCCATATCTGCTCTCCCTTGCGCAAAGGCTGCTTGTATCTTAGACGTTTCTGCCTTAGCACGTGCCCTTATAAGCTGCTGGCTGAGAGTGGAATATTTTGATGAACTTGACCTAGATGAGCGTTTTGAGTGCTTAGACGATTTGGATGAGCGAGATGATGCATCTGGTGTCCGTGCAATTTTAGCCTCTATCTTTGTCTTAATGTCGCGTACGGTGCAGTCCCTTTCAGAATTAAGCTGCTGGAAACTTTGCAATTCTTTTAAAGTCTCTGGCAGATTCAGTTTCTTCAGGAGAATAATGTATTGGTCAGTCTTCTCCATATACCTTTGGTATGCTGTGCATAATTGTTCTAGGGCTCCCTCAAGTGGTAACTCATGAGAAGCAGGCCTTGATACAGTGTCTATGTGACTCAGCACTTTCTCCCACAGTGAAGACACATCACGATATACAACACCTTTTTCAGTCTCTAAATTCTCCATTACTTTCCATGTAGGTTTAACTGTACGTTTTCCCCTTTCACTAGCTGGTGGATGGGGATCTAGGTCTCTGTCCTGTGTTTGTAAGTCTGGTAGGGACATTGTATTCCTTGCTTCAGACATGATTTGCTTGCAGGCAGGAAGAGTGGATGATGAGGGTTATACTTCTCACTGTTTATCTGCAGTGTGTGCTTCTATGCACACTGGGGTCTGGCTGGGAACTGGGTTACTGTGTATCTGGGAAATGTCCTTTTCCACTGAGGTTCAGCACAGACCTTGAGTTACTGTCTCTGAAGGCAGGCTATTCCTTTTTACTATTCTGACTCATGGATATGTAGAACGCAGTGGTGCCTGGATAGGCCTTTCTTTTGGGCGCTTCCGTATTGACCTGTACTCACGTTCATACCGATTTATCAGATAGCTTAACTCAGCCACGATCTCATGTAAGAAGACTCCAGGAAAAGAGGATTGCTTTAACCGAAATTCTTGTATTATGATGAAAGTAGCAGGTAAAAAGGAATATTCAACAGAGGACATGTAATAGGATGCATACAGATATGGGGATGATGACAAAATGGAGAATAAGGGCGTGAACAAACATACATCACAGGACTACAGTGAGAGAGTTGGGACAAAATAAAGGGAAAGGCAAACTTCTGCCTAGAAAGAAGGATAGAACACAAGCAATGCAAAACACTGAATGATTTCCCAAGTCGTGGGACATGACACGCTTGATTGTTCGGTGATCGCGCTTCAAAAGTTTGGCAATTTCAAGACTGCTGCATCCCTCTGCAAGACATCTCATAATTTTGGACTTTTTAGAGCCCGTCAAATCTCTCTTCTGACCCATTTTGCCAAAGGAAAGGAAGTTGCCTAATAATTAAGCACACCTTATATAGGGATTTGATGTCATTAGAGAACACTCCTCCTCATTACAGAGATGCACATCACCTAATTTACTTAATTGGTAGTTGGCTCTCAAGCCTAAACAGCTTGGAGTAGGACAACATGTATAAAAAGTATCATGTGATCAAAATACAACTTGCCTAATAATTCTGCACACAGTGTACAACAAAAATACATATGATTTGTTATATTTCAGGCACATCCTCATTTATCCCCAACCTGCACAAACTCATGCTGCTATCAATTTAAACCAGAGGTGTAGATATGTTTTGGTTCATGGGGGGGGGGCAAAGCTTCTGAGTGGGCCCCTAACTAGGGAACCCTGATTACAGGTAGGTGGGGCACTCTAATAGTGGATGTACTAAAAAATCTCTATACAAAGACTAGCACAGATAATACCACCGTATGGAGACTATGTAGTGGTAGATACCAGTACTGCTGAACATATAAGGGATTACAGTACAGCTATTCATGCTGACTTACAGCGTATCTTCTTTCTGGTGGAGTCATTTACTTTTTCTCGTCTTTTCCATCTGGCCCAGACAGACATGACAACTACTCCAGCCAGGACTCGGCTGCAGAGATTACAACAAAAATACATATGATTTGTCACATTTCAGGCACCATCAACATCTAACCCCGAGCTGCACAAACTCCTTATCCTGTGATAACCCAATGCTGAGCCGCTGCTGCTGTATGTGTCCCTATTTTTGCACCTACTGCATGGTACTGTGTACCCTCTAATTTTCCTCCTATTTGAGCCCTAGATTCCCCTTTCATTGTACTCAAAGTATGATATCAAAAGGCGTGCCCCACCAACATTGTAAGATACCTCCACAGTGAATTCCTCCAAAATACCCTCCACACACACAGTATAATGACCCTACTGTACTCACCTCCCCTGGAAAAGTATGGTGACCACAAGATCATATGATCACCGATCTGTGACCCTCACATAGCCCTCCATACAGTGTAATGCAGTCCTCTGTATAGTATAATGCAGCCCGTATTACTCTGAATAGTATAATGCATGCCATAGTCCATACAGCATAATGCACCCCGTAGTCCATACAGCATAATGCACCTCATAATCCATATAGTATAATGCACCCCATAGTCCTGTATACAGTGTAATAAACCCCATAGTCCTCCATACAGTATATTTCCCACAGTCCATACAGCAACATGCAACCCATGGTCCATAGAGTATAATGCACCCCATAGTCCATAGATTATAATGCACTCCATAGTCCTCTGTATAGTATACTTCACCCTACAGTCCTCCATACAGTATATTGCCCATGGTTCATACAGCAAAATGCAGCCCAAAGTCCATACAGTATAATGCACCCCATAATCCATACAAGATAAAGCACCCCACAGTCCATACAGCATAATGCACCCCATTGTCCTATGTACAGTATACTGCAGTCCATAGTCCATACAGCATAATGCATCACATAGTCCTATGTATAGTATAATGCACCCTATAGTTCATACAGAATAATGTATCCCATAATCTTCTGTATAGTACAATGCACCACATATTCTTCCATACACTATTATGCACCCCATAGTCCTCTGTATAGTATAATGCACCCTACAGTCCAAACAGCGTAATGCATCCCATAGTCCTCCATACGGTATTCTAGCAACCACAATGTTCTAAAAAAAATAAAATAAAATACAATACTCACCTCTCTTCCTTGCTCTCCCACTTTCTCTGCAGCGAGCGCTCTGAATCTCAGGTTAGCAGGCGCCATGTACTGACATCATCGCGCCTGCTTTGCTGACAAGTCAGACGACAAGGAAGAATGATGGAGAGGAAGTGTCAGCTGACACTCCCTCCTTAATCATTGCTTTCAACTGTAGTGGAATATAGGATGCCAACGTAGTTGAAATGGAAATGACAAGCGGGGTGCCGGGTTCTAGTGCTGGCACTGGGCCTTCCTCTCGGCTCATGGCCCCATAGCGGCAGTGCATTGAAATTAGGTCTCCCTGCTCTTCCGGAGAGTTTAACTGTATCGGCGCACCACGCAGACCGATACAGTTAAAAATAGCATAGCTCAAAGTGAGATCCTCAGAGAGCCGGGCCCAGGACGACCGCCCCCTCTGCACCCCCTATAGCGATGCTGCAGGCTTAAACTTGTGCTCCATTTTTCATACATTTACTTAAGTATTTTTTTCTTTACCCAGATGTGTTAACTCAGAACACTTGACATGTGTGGTATCACTGTAATCGTACTGATGAGCAGATTCTTTCATGCTCTGAAGTCATAATTACCACAAAAGGTACACCATAAAACAAAAAAACAATGTAAGAATTACAAAGCTTTTTTTTTAACAATTTCTCCTCCCTTGGAATTTTTTTCCAGCTTTTCTGTATATTATGTGGTGAAGTAAATGGTGTCATTCAAAAGTACAACATGTCCTGCAAGAAACAAGCCCTCATATGGCTATGTGGACAGAAAAATAAAAAAGTTGTGAGTTTGGGAAAAAAGGAGGAAGAAACGAAGATGCAAAAACGGAGATTGACCTTGTTGTTGTAGGGGTTAAATAATGACTTTAAGGGAGTGAGAAAGCAGATGACAATTATTCTCTTACTCCATACACAATGGACGATCTAGTGAACATGTTACACCTCACACTTCTCTCTTCATATGACTTTGGTGTCATCATTATTACATGCGGCTTTCATTGCTGCCATTTCCCAAACATCAGTTAATAAATTGAATAACATGATAACTTCCTCAAATAACACTAATTGGAATAAAGAGGAAAACTACAAATATAGATATAAAAGTAATACACTGTATCTCCTTATAACATTACAAGAATGCGCTTTCCCCTTAAATTTAGCGCCGCAGGCATCATAATGTGCCTCAACCATCAAGCAATAGAATCGCAGGATTTGAACTCAAAGAATGAAAAAAACCGTCAGTTGGTGCCAGTCTACGATACCTCTGTTAGAGATAAGACAGGCTCCTTATTGATTCCCAGAAGCGACACTTTTTGGATTTGTACCCGGATCATTACCTGCTGATTGGGAGACAACCGCTACCGGCCGCTCTACAGAGGTGAGAATCATTGTGTGATGAATAAACTGCCGCTTTATGTCATTCCAGATACTGACAGTTGGGATCTATACTGAAAGCAATCACACATAAAAAAGCAAATGATTTCACCATAAATCCCAGATATAGATAACAGGGTGATTATGGATAAACGGGATAAAATTTGGTGACTTTGAATAAATATTTAAAACTAGATGGTGGCCCGATTCTAACGTATCGGGTATTCTAGAATATACATGTCCACGTAGTATATTGCACAGCCCACGTAGTATATTGCCCAGCCCACATAGTATATTGTCCAGCCCACGTAGTATATTGCCCAGCCACGTAGTATATTGCCCAGCCATGTAGTATATTGCCCAGCCACGTAGTATATTGCCCAGTGATGTAGTATATTGCCCAGTGACTTAGTATATTGCCCAGCCACGTAGTATATTGCCCAGTAACATAGTATATTGCCCAGTGACGTAGTATACAGCACAGAGCCACGTAGTATATTGCACAGCGACGTAGTATACAGCACAGAGCCACGTAGTATATTGCCCAGCCACATAGTATATTGCCCAGCCACGTAGTATATTGGCCAGTCACATAGTATAATGCACAGCGATGTAGTATACAGCACAGAGCCACGTAGTATATTGCACAGTTGCGTAGTATCTTGCCCAGTGACGTAGTATATTGCCCAGCCACGTAGTATATTGCCCAGTTACATAGTATATTGCCCAGTGACGTAGTATACAGCACAGAGCCACGTAGTATATTGCACAGCGACGTAGTATGCAGCACAGAGCCACGTAGTATATTAGCCAGTCACGTAGTATATTGCCCAGCTGCGTAGTATATTGCCCAGCCACGTATGTGACAGGTTAAAAAATAAAAAATAAACATATACTAACCTTCCGAGGGCCCCTTGTAGTTCTGTCACCCCCTTCTCACGCAGGCGCGCAGGACCTGTGATGACATCGCGGTCACATGACCGTGTCGCGGTCACATGACCGTGATGTCATGGCAGGTCCTTCTCGCTGACCATCCTTGCCACCGGAACCTGCCGCTTGCATGGACCGGTCACTGGAGCGTTGCGAGGAGCGGGAAAGGCGGCGGAAGGTGAGTATATAATGATTTTTTATTTTTTTTATTATTTTTAACATTAGATGTTTTTACTATTGACGCTGCATAGGCAGCATCAATAGTAAAAACTTGGTCACACAGGGTTAATAGCGGCGGTAACGGAGTGAGTTACCCGCGGCATAACGCGGTCCGTTACTGCTGGCATTAACCCTGTGTGAGCGGTGACTGCAGGGAGTATGGAGCGGGCGCCGGGCACTGACTGCAGGAGAGTAGGGAGGGACTAATCGGACTGTGGCTGTCGCTGATTGGTCGCGGCAGCCATGACAGGCAGCTGGCGAGACCAATCAGACTTGGATTCCATGACAGACAGAGGCCGCGACCAATGAATATCCGTGACAGACAGAAAGACAGACAGAAGGACAGACAGACAGATGGAAGTGACCATTAGACAATTATATAGTAGATGTGGATAATGATGTGTTAATATTAATCTGAAAACACGGGGCATCATATTTCTCCTAGAAATTCCCAGATCCAATATTTAGAAGTGCATGGCCATTATTAGCCTGTATATAATAGTTATATCATACATGTAGTGGAGATATGAAGACTATTGTACTGGATCATCAGTCACTATACAGGGAGGTAGCGGATATATGCAGAGGTTTATATGGCGGGTCACAATGCAGTCAGTATAATGTAGATATGTGTAGTCTTTCCTTATCATAGGACACGAAATCAATCTGGTAGGCATCAATGACCGATTATATATTTTTGTTTTTTTAAAGCACCACTGCAGCGGTTTTTTTTACTGCACCGCGGGAGTGGTGCTTTTTATGTAATCCTGCTGGCCCCTGTCTTACAGTCCCCTGCCGCCCCTTCATCCTTTTCCAGTGTTGCTCCTATCAGTCTCCGGTGAATTGTGACCGGCCATCGGCTCCAGTGATTCATGGAGCGGCGCAGACGTCACTTTTCAATACCTCTCTATGAGAGCCTCGTTCTGGCTCTCATATATTTGCATTAAACTCTTGTTACGTAACTTCTCACTTGCGGCTAGTCAGAAGCTACAGGCACAAGATGGCACCAAGTATAAGAATGTGGGCAGGGGGCTTACATTAAAAGTGCCACTCCAGCAGTACAAACAAAACAAAATGCTGGAGTGGTGCTTTAAGTAGAAAATAGGGTTTGTTTAGTTTATTAGCTACAGCGCCACTTCTGTGAATGGGTCATGTTGGGTATTACAACTCAGCAGTAGAGATGAGCGGTGTTCGAGTCGAACTGTTCGCCAATTTCAAATTCAAGCTGTTTTGGGCGGTGTTCGAGTCGTTTGACGAACCCGAACAATTTGCTTAAAATTCGGCTGTTCGAGTTTCTGTTCGATAACTGTTCGTTCACCAAAAGCCTAGCTTGATTTGCACATTAAAACTGTTTATCATTGTTAATGGACTGTTTCAGTGTATAGTGGGCGGGGGATAGATCTGTGCTGAAACAACGCCGATCTCCATTTTTTTTTTCTTTCCCGCATTTACAGAGGGGCGGTGCAGTCTCTCAGCCTATCAGCAGTGCGCACACACACAGCAACGTGCATGTGATGCACACAAGCAAGGGCATGTGTCATTGGCTGTGTGTGTCACATGTCCTTGCCCTATAAGAACCAGCCATTTGCCCCGTCACCACCATTTCCTCACTGCTGCAGCTTAGTGTTAGACGGCACCGCTGCTGCTGTGGGCGCTATACAGACTAAGAGTGTTTTTTTGGAGCGAATTGTCAGAGAGATAGGCTTAGGGAGTCTGGATGAGTCGGGACTAGTTGTAATATCAGCCCTTTTCAGGGTAGGTTACAGCAGTTCATAGCACTGTTTGCCAGGCAGGTCTGAGCCAGTGCTGTGCAAGTGTTAGTCACAGCATTTGGTGTAATCTAGCTCAGCCAATCCTTTTGGGCTAGTAGCATTGTCTGATAGTCATCTGAGTAGCCCGCCTGTGAAGCTACCTACACCGCCTGTGTATCTCAATTTTTACTGCATCTAGCCCAGTAAATCGTTTTGGGGTTTTGGGCTTAGTAGCAGTGTCTGCGCGTCAGCAGAGTAGCCTACCTGTGAAACTAACTACACCGCCTTTGTATCTCAATTTTTACTGCATCTAATCCAGTTAATAGTTTTGGGCCTAGGAGCAGTGCCTGCACGTCAGCAGAGTAGCCTGCCTGTGAAACAAACTATACCGACTGTGTATCTCAATTTTTACTGCATCTAATCCAGTTAATAGTTTTGGGCCTAGGAGCAGTGTCTGCACGTCAGTCAGCAGAGTAGCCCACCTGTGAAATAAACTATACCACCTATGTATCTCTACTTTTACTGCATCTAATCCAGTTAATAGTTTTGGGCCTAGGAGCAGTCTCTGCACGTCAGCAGAGTAGCCAGCCTGTGAAACTAACTATACCGCCTGTGTATCTCAATTTTTACTGCATCTAATCCAGTTAATAGTTTTGGGCCTAGGAGCAGTGTCTGCACGTCAGCAGAGTAGCCAGCCTGTGAAACAAACTATACCGCCTGTGTATCTCAATTTTTACTGCATCTAATCCAGTTAATAGTTTGGGGCCTAGAAGCAGTGACTGCACTGTCCGACGAGCCCTGGTGCAATACGTTATGACATATAAACTGGGCCAACGAGCTCAAGAGGTGGGGCAAATCACGCTGCAGGATTGGTCTCAGATCAGGGACCTATGCACCCTTCTGCACAGTTTTGAAATAGCAACAAAGATGTTTAGTGCTAACGATGCCATTATCAGCATGACCATTCCGGTGATTTACATGCTGGAGCACACCTTACACAGTGTTCGGAGTCAGGGGGTGGAACAAGAGGAGGAGGAGGAACAAGAGGAGGAGGAGGAACAGGAGGAGTCATGTGCGGAAGGGATCATATCTCCAAGGTCAAGAAGGTTGGCAGCACCAAGGCGGCTGGCATTGGAGGCTGGGGGAGAGGGATTACCGCCGAGGGCGCATGGTAGCAGCCAAACTGTTGAGGAAGGTGCAGGAGGTGAGGAAGAAGTGGAGGACGAACTGGCGCTGGGCATGGAAGACTCATCAGATGAGGGAGACCTTGATCAAATTTCTGTTGTGCGAGGTTGGGGGGAGAGGGCAGACGAAGGAAGCATGATTCTCACCTAGCCACCACCAAGACAACAAGGACTTGGTCCTCCTGGATGCGCAAGACACATGAGTGCTTTCTTGCGGAACTACCTGCAACATGACCCTCGGATTGTCAGAATCCGAAGTAATGCCGACTACTGGGTTGCCACACTCTCAGATCCCCGGTACAAAAGCAAATTTGGCAAAATAATTCCTGCCATAGAAAGGGATTCACGCATGCAGGAGTATCAGCAGAGACTGTTACAGAATCTAACATCTGCTTTTCCACAAAACACTAGTGGTGCACGTAGTCAATCTTTGAGTTCTAACTTGCCAACCGTGGGACTATCAAGTCATCACTCTAACCATAACAGTAACATCGTATCTGGTGGTAACAGCAATTTTTTCCAATTGTTTCAAGATTTTTTTAGACCATCCTTTGCAAGGCCACAGGAGACAAGAAGTCTGACGCACAGCCAGCGCCTAGAGAGAATGGTACAAGAGTATCTCCAAGTTAACATCGATGCCATGACTGTGGAACTGGACCCTTGCTCATTTTTGGCTTCCAATCTTGAAAAATGGCCTGAGCTCACCACTCACGCCTTGGGGATCTTGTCGTGCCCCGCAGCCAATGTTCTCTCCGAACGTGTGTTCAGCGCTGCTGGTGGTGTGCTGACAGATAAGCGCATGCGGCTGTCCAGTGACAATGTAGACAGACTAACGTTCATCAAGATGAACAAATCCTGGATCTGCAAGGAATTTTCTACCCCTGTGACATCTTGGGGAGACTAAAAGCTTGATGATTTTTGAAAATCACCTCAACAACCGTTTTAAAAAACTGTTTACCTAAGTACTATTTTTAATGGCATCTGGCCCAGGAAATCCTTTTGGGCCTAGTAGAATTTGATGCTACTCAGCAGTGTACTTCACCCATGAAGCAAGCTACACCGACTGTTTACCTAAGTACTATTTTTTACGGCATCTGGCCCAGGAAATCCTTTTGGGCCTAGTAGAATTTGGTGCTACTCAGCAGCGTACCCCACCCATGAAGCAAGCTACACTGCCTGTTTACCTAAGTACTATTTTTTAACGGCATCTAGACCAGGAAATCCTTTTGAGCCTAGCAGAATTTAGTGCTACTCAGCAGCGTACCCCACCCATGAAGCAAGCTACACCGCCTGTTTACCTAACTACTATTTTGTAACGGCATCTAGCATGGAAAATCCTTTTGGGCCTAGTAGAATTTAGTGCAACTCAGCAGCGTACCCCACCCATGAAGCAAGCTACACTGCCTGTTGATCTAATTACTAATTTTTAACTGCATCTAGCCCAGGAAATCGTTTTGTACCTAATAGCATTTTGTGATACTCAGCACAGTACCCCACCCATGAAGCAAGCTACACCACCTGTTTACCTAAGTACTATTTTTAACGGCATCTGGCACAGGAAATTCTTTTGGGCCTAGTAGAATTTGGTGCTACTCAGCAGCGTACCCCACCCATGAAGCAAGCTACACCGCCTGTTTACCTAACTACTATTTTGTAACGGCATCTAGCCCGGGAAATCATTTTGGGCCTAGTAGAATATAGTGCTACTCAGAAGCGTACCCCACCCATGAAGCAAGCTACACCGCCTGTTTACCTAACTACTATTTTGTAACGGCATCTAGCCCAGGAAATCCTTTTGGGCCTAGTAGAATTTAGTGCTACTCAGCAGAGTACCCCACCCATGAAGAAAGTTACACCGCCTGTTTACCTAAGTACTATTTTTAACATCATCTGGCCAAGGAAATCCTTTTGGGCCTAGTAGAATTTGGTGCTGCTCAGCAGCGTACCCCACCCATGAAGCAAGCTACACCGCCTGTTTACCTAACTACTATTTTGTAACGGCATCTAGCCCGGGAAAACCTTTTGTGCCTAGGAGAATTTAGTGATACTCAGCAGCGTACCCCACACATGAAGCAAGCTACACCGCCTGTTTACCTAAGTACTAATTTTAACGGCATCTGGCCCAGGAAATCCTTTTGGGCCTAGTAGAATTTGGTGCTACTCAGCAGTGTACCCCACCCATGAAGCAAGCTACACCGCCTGTTTACCTAACTACTATTTTGCAACGGCATCTAGCCCGGGAAATCCTTTTGGGCCTAGTAGAATTTAGTGCTACTCAGCAGCGTACCCCACCCATGAAGCAAGCTACACCGCCTGTTTACCTAACTACTATTTTGTAACGGCATCTAGCCCGGGAAATCCTTTTGGGCCTAGTAGAATTTAGTGCTACTCAGCAGCGTACCCCACCCATGAAGCAAGCTACACCGCCTGTTTACCCAAGTACTATTTTTAATGGCATCTGGCCCAGGAAATCCTTTTGGGCCTAGTAGAATTTGGTGCTACTCAGCAGCGTACCCCACCCATGAAACAAGCTACACCGCCTGTTTACCTAACTACTATTTTTAACGGCATCTGGCCCAGGAAATCCTTTTGGGCCTAGTAGAATTTGGTGCTACTCAGCAGCGTACCCCACCCATGAAGCAAGCTACACTGCCTGTTTACCTAACTACTATTTTGTAACGGCATCTAGCCCAGGAAATCTTTTTGGGCCTAGTAGAATTTAGTGCTACTCGGCAGCGTACCCCACCCATGAAGCAAGCTACACCGCCTGTTTACCTAAGTACTATATTTAATGGCATCTGGCCCAGGAAATCCTTTTGGGCCTAGTAGAATTTGGTGCTACTCAGCAGCGTACCCCACCCATGAAGCAAGCTACACCGCCTGTTTACCTAACTACTATTTTTTAATGGCATCTTGCCTGGGAAATCCTTTTGGGCCTAGTAGAATTTAGTGCTACTAAGCAGCGTACCCCACCCATGAAGCCAGCTACACCGCCTGTTTACATAACTACTATTTTGTAATGGCATCTAGCCCGGGAAATCCTTTTGGGCCTAGTAGAATTTGGTGCTACTCAGCAGCGTACCCCACCCATGAAGCAAGCTACATCACCTGTTTACCTAACTACTATTTTGTAACGGCATCTAGCCCGGGAAATCCTTTTGGTCCTAGTAGAATTTAGTGCTACTCAGCAGCCTATCCCACGCATGAAGCAAGCTACACCGCCTGTTTACCTAAGTACTATTTTTAACGGCACCTGGCCCAGGAAAACCTTTTGGGCCTAGTAGAATTGGTGCTACTCAGCAGCGTACCCCACCCATGAAGCAAGCTACACCGCCTGTTTACCTAACTACTGTTTTGTAACGGCATGTAGCCCAGGAAATCCTTTTGGGCCTAGTAGAATTTAGTGCTATTCAGCAGCGTACCCCACCCATGAAGCAAGCTACATCGCCTGTTTACCTAACTACTATTTTGTAACGGCATCTAGCCAGGGAAATCCTTTTGGGCCTAGTAGAATTTAGTGCTACTCAGCAGCGTATCCCACCCATGAAGCAAGCTACACCACCTGTTTACCTAAGTACTATTTTTAACGGCATCTGGCCCAGGAAATAATTTTGGGCCTAGTAGAATTGGTGCAACTCAGCAGCGTACCCCACCCATGAAGCAAGCTACACCGCCTGTTTACCTAACTACTATTTTGTAACGGCATCTAGCCCGGGAAATACTTTTGGGCCTAGTAGAATTTACTGCTACTCAGAAGCGTACCCCACCCATGAAGCAAGCTACACTGCCTGTTTACCTAAGTCCTATTTTTAACGGCATCTGGCCCAGGAAATCCTTTTGGGCCTAGTAGAATTTAGTGCTACTCAGCAGCGTACACCACCCATGAAGCAAGCTACATCGCCTGTTACCTAACTGCTATTTTGTAACTGTTCCGTGTTGGCTGGTCATCCTGGTATTTTTGGTACCAGAGATTTGGTTGGTAGGTCCTTTTGGTGGCCTTCCTTGTCACGTGATGTGCGTTCTTTTGTGCAGTCCTGTGGGACTTGTGCGCGGGCCAAGCCTTGTTGTTCCCGTGCTAGTGGGTTACTTTTGCCACTGCCGGTCCCTGAGAGGCCCTGGACGCATATTTCTATGGATTTTATTTCTGATCTTCCGGTTTCCCAGAGGATGTCGGTTATCTGGGTTGTTTGTGACCGGTTTTCTAAGATGGTTCATTTGGTGCCTTTGCCTAAATTGCCTTTCTCTTCAGATTTGGTTCCGTTGTTTTTTCAGCATGTGGTTCGTTTGCATGGTATTCCGGAGAATATTGTGTCCGACAGAGGTTCCCAGTTTGTTTCTTGGTTTTGGCGGGCCTTTTGTGCTAGGCTGGGCATTGATTTGTCTTTTTCTTCTGCATTTCATCCTCAGACAAATGGCCAGACCAAGCGAACTAATCAGACCTTGGAGACCTATTTGAGATGCTTTGTGTCTGCTGATCAGGATGATTGGGTGGCCTTTTTGCCATTGGCCGAGTTTGCCCTTAATAATCGGGCTAGTTCAGCTACTTTGGTTTCACCTTTCTTTTGTAATTTTGGTTTTCATCCTCGTTTTTCTTCTGAGCAGGTTGAGCCTTCTGACTGTCCTGGTGTGGATTCTGTGGTTGACGGGTTGCAGCAGATTTGGGCTCATGTGGTGGACAATTTGGTGTTGTCTCAGGAGGAGGCTCAACGTTTTGCTAACCGTCGTCAGTGTGTTGGTTCCCGGCTTCGGGTTGGGGATCTGGTTTGGTTGTCTTCCCGTCATGTTCCTATGAAGGTTTCTTCGGTTTATTGGTCCTTATAGGATTTCTGGGATTATTAATCCGGTGTCTTTTCGATTGGCGCTTCCGGCCTCTTTTGCTATCCATAATGTCTTCCATAGATCTTTATTGCGGAAATATGTGGTGCCCGTTGTTCCCTCTGTTGATCCTCCGGCCCCTGTGTTGGTTGATGGGGAGTTGGAGTATGTGGTTGAGAAGATTTTGGATTCTCATTTTTCGAGGCGGAGGCTTCAGTACCTTGTCAAATGGAAGGGTTATGGCCAGGAGGATAATTCTTGGGTTTTTGCTTCTGATGTCCATGCTGCTGATTTGGTCCGTGCCTTTCATCTGGCTCGTCCTGATCAGCCTGGGGGCGCTGGTGAGGGTTCGGTGACCCCTCCTCAAGGGGGGTACTGTTGTGAATTCTGCTTTTGGGTTCCCTCCGGTGGTGGTAGGTGGTAATGCAGTTGTCTCTGGGTTTCAGTCCTGGTCAGGTGTTTCTGCTGATTGCAGTTCTGACTGGGGTATTTAGGTGTGCAGGATTCATTAGTCCTTGCCAGTTGTCAATTGTTGTTGGGAGGTGTTGGACCTCTGCCTGGTTCCTCCTGCCTTTCTGCCAAATCAGCAAAGATAAGTGTCTAGTTTTTTTTTCTGTGGCACACATGCTGTGTGCTTCATGATTCAGTGCTATTCTTTTGTGTTTTCTTGTCCAGCTTAGATTGTGTCAGTATTTTCTCAGTCTTGTTGGATTCTCTGGAGTGGCAGATATACATTCCATGTCTTTAGTTAGATTGTGGAACTTTTTGTATTATCTGCTGTGGATATTTTTGGAAGGGTTTTAATACTGACCGCTTAGTATTCTGTCCTATCTTTCCCTATTTAGCTAGAGTGGCCTCTTTTGCTGAATCCTGTTTTCTGCCTGTGTGTGTCTTTCCTCTCCTACTCACAGTCAATATTCATGGGGGGCTGCCTATCCTTTGGGGTTCTGCTCTGAGGCAAGGTAGTATTCCTATTTCCATCTATAGGGGTATTTAGTCCTCCGGCTGTGTCGAGGTGTCTAGGGTTTGTTAGGCACACCCCACGGCTACTTCTAGTTGCGGTGTTAGTTCAGGATCTGCGGTCAGTAAAGTTTCCACCTACTCCAGAGAAAGTTTCATGCGGCTCCAAGGTCACCGGTTCATAACAGTATCTGTTGTGGATTCTGTTTTTGGGCTCCCTCTGGTGGTTACAACTGGTACTGGGTGACTTTGGTGGGTTGCGGTCTCTGGTTTCCACCTGTCCATCAGAGGCTGGGTGTTTCCTATTTAACCTGGCTTTCCTGTCATTCCCTTGCCGGCTATCAATGTATCAGTGTGTCTCTGTTACCTTTGCTACCTGCTCCTAGGCCTTCAAGACAAGCTAAGTCTGGATTTCCCTGTTTCATGTTTGCTTTCATGTTTTTAGTCCAGCTTGCAGATATGTAATTCTCTGCTGCTGGTTGCTCTAGTGGGCTGAAATTACCACTCATGTACCATGAGTTGGCACATGAGTTCAAGTAATTTCAGGATGGTATTTTGAAGGGTTTTAAGCTGACCGCGCAGTTCACCTTTTGTATCCTCTGCTATCTAGCTTTAGCGGGCCTCATTTTGCTGAATCTGTTTTCATAACTACGTTTGTGCCTTCCTCTCATTTCACCGTCATTATATGTGGGGGGCTGCTATTTCTGTGGGAATATTTCTCTGGAGGCAAGATAGGTCTGTGATTCTTCTGATAGGGGTAGCTAGATCTCCGGCTGGCGCGAGACGTCTAGAGTCCCCCCAGGAACGTTCCCCGGCTGCTGTTAGTTGAGTGTTGAGGTTCAGGATCGCGGTCAGCTCAGGTTCCATCACCCTAGAGCTCGTCCTGTTTTTGCCCGTGTTATGTGTTTAATTCCCTGCCATTGGGACCATGACAGTATAGCCGGCCCACAAAGTGTTAATTGTTTGGGCTGAAGCAGGAGAAAAAGAAGTGTTGAAGGGAATTTTTTTTTTTTTTTCCCTCAGAGTTTTGCTGCCTAGCCCTTAATTGCTGTCTAGCTGCTTCTTACCTCCTCTTAACCCTTGAATGGCTCTGACCTTAGCTGTTTAACATGGATGTCCAGAGTTTGGCTTCCAGCCTGAATAATCTTGCTGCAAAAGTTCAAAACATACAGGATTTTGTTGTTCACACTCCTATGTCTGAACCTAGAATTCCTATTCCAGAGTTTTTTTCTGGAGATAGATCTACCTTCCTGAATTTCAGGAACAATTGCAAATTGTTTCTTTCTTTGAAATCTCGCTCCTCTGGAGACCCTGTTCAGCAGGTCAAGATTGTAATATCTTTCCTGCGGGGCGACCCTCAGAATTGGGCATTTGCATTGGCACCAGGGGATCCTGCATTGCTCAGTGTGGATGCGTTTTTTCTGGCACTGGGATTGCTCTATGAGGAACCTAACCTGGAGATTGAGGCTGAAAAGGCTTTATTAGCCCTCTCTCAGGGGCATGATGAAGCGGAAGTATATTGTCAAAAATTTCGGAAATGGTCGGTGCTTACTCAGTGGAATGAGTGCGCCCTGGCTGCAAACTTCAGAGATGGTCTTTCTGAGGCCATTAAGGATATTATGGTGGGGTTCCCTGCGCCTACAGGTCTGAATGAGTCTATGGCTATGGCCATTCAGATTGATCGGCGTTTACGGGAGCGCAAACCTGTGCACCAGTTGGCGGTGTCTTCTGAACAGGCACCTGAGACTATGCAATGTGATAGAATTCAGTCCAGAAGTGAACGGCAAAATTATAGGCGGAAAAATGGATTGTGTTTTTATTGTGGTGATTCAGCTCATGTTATATCAGCATGCTCTAAACGCACAAAAAAGGTTGATAAATCTTTTGCCATTAGTACTCTGCAGTCTAAGTTCATTTTGTCTGTAACTCTGATTTGTTCACTGTCATCCATTTCCGTCGATGCCTATGTGGATTCGGGCGCTGCCCTGAGTCTTATGGATTGGTCATTTGCCAAACGCTGCGGTTTTAGTCTGGAGCCTCTGGAAGTTCCTATTCCTTTTAAGGGAATTGACTCTACACCATTGGCTATGAATAAACCGCAGTACTGGACACAAGTGACCATGCGCATGACTCCCGTTCATCAGGAGGTGATTCGCTTCCTTGTACTGTATAATTTACATGATGTACTAGTGCTTGGTCTGCCATGGTTACAAACTCATAATCCAGTCCTGGATTGGAAAACAATGTCTGTGTTAAGCTGGGGATGTCAGGGGGTTCATGATGATGCACCTCTGATTTCAATCGCTTCATCTACTCCTTCTGAGGTCCCTGCGTTTTTGTCTGACTATCGGGATGTTTTTGAGGAGCCTAAGCTCAATTCGCTCCCTCCTCATAGGGATTGTGACTGTGCTATAGAATTAATTCCTGGCAGTAAGTTCCCTAAGGGTCGTTTATTTAATCTGTCAGTGCCAGAGCATACTGCTATGCGGAATTATATTAAGGAGTCCTTGGAAAAGGGACATATTCGTCCATCTTCGTCCCCTCTGGGAGCAGGTTTTTTTTTCGTGGCAAAAAAAAGATGGTTCCCTGAGGCCTTGTATAGATTATCGCCTTCTGAATAAGATTACAGTCAAATATCAGTATCCATTGCCATTATTGACTGATTTGTTTGCTCGCATTAAGGGGGCTAGGTGGTTCACTAAGATAGATCTTCGCGGTGCGTATAATCTTGTGCGGATAAAGCAGGGTGATGAGTGGAAAACCGCATTTAATACGCCTGAGGGCCATTTTGAGTATTTGGTAATGCCTTTTGGAGTTTCTAATGCTCCTTCAGTCTTTCAGTCCTTTATGCACAATATTTTCCGTGAATATCTGGATAAGTTTATGATTGTGTATTTGGATGATATTTTGGTGTTTTCTGATGACTGGGAGTCTCATGTTCTACAGGTCAGGAAGGTGTTTCAAGTCCTGCGGGCCAATTCTCTTTTTGTGAAGGGCTCAAAATGTCTCTTCGGAGTCCAGAAGATTTCTTTTTTGGGGTACATTTTTTCTCCTTCTACTATTGAGATGGATCCCGTCAAGGTTCAGGCGATTTGTGACTGGACACAACCTACATCTGTTAAGAGTCTTCAGAAGTTCTTGGGTTTTGCTAATTTTTATCGTCGGTTCATTACTAATTTTTCCAGTGTTGTTAAACCTTTGACTGATTTGACTAAAAAGGGTGCTGATGTTGCTAATTGGTCTCCTACGGCTGTGGAGGCCTTTCAGGAACTTAAGCGCCGGTTTTCTTCTGCTCCTGTGTTATGTCAACCAGATGTTTCACTTCCTTTTCAGGTTGAGGTTGATGCTTCCGAGATTGGAGCGGGGGCGGTTTTGTCACAGAGAAGTTCCGATGGCTCGGTGATGAAGCCATGTGCGTTCTTTTCTAGAAAATTCTCACCCGCCGAGCGCAATTATGATGTGGGTAATCGGGAGCTTTTGGCCATGAAGTGGGCATTTGAGGAGTGGCGTCATTGGCTTGAGGGTGCTAGACATCGTGTGGTGGTCTTGACTGATCACAAAAATCTGATTTACCTTGAGTCTGCCAGGCGTCTGAATCCTAGACAGGCTCGTTGGTCGTTGTTTTTTTCTCGTTTCAATTTTGTGGTTTCATACCTGCCAGGTTCAAAGAATGTGAAGGCAGATGCTCTTTCCAGGAGTTTTGTGCCTGACTCTCCTGGAGACTCTGGGCCTACTGGTATCCTTAGGGATGGGGTAATATTGTCCGCCGTCTCCCCAGACTTGCGACGTGCATTGCAGGAGTTTCAGGCGGATAAACCTGATCGTTGTCCACCAGAAAGACTGTTTGTTCCGGATGATTGGACCAGTAGAGTCATCTCCGAGGTCCATTCTTCTGTGTTGGCTGGTCATCCTGGAATATTTGGTACTAGAGACTTGGTGGCCAGGTCTTTTTGGTGGCCTTCCTTGTCAAGGGATGTGTGCACCTTTGTGCAGTCTTGTGAAGTGTGTGCTCGGGCTAAGCCTTGCTGTTCTCGGGCCAGTGGGTTGTTGTTATCCTTGCCTATCCTGAAGAGGCCTTGGACGCACATTTCCATGGATTTTATTTCAGATCTCCCTGTCTCACAGAAAATGTCCGTTATCTGGGTTGTGTGTGACCGCTTTTCTAAGATGGTTCATTTGGTACCCTTGCCTAAGTTGCCTTCCTCCTCTGAGTTGGTCCCTTTATTTTTTCAGAACGTGGTTCGTTTGCATGGGATTCCGGAGAATATCGTTTCTGACAGGGGATCCCAGTTTGTGTCTAGATTTTGGCGGACGTTTTGTGCTAAGATGGGCATTGATTTGTCTTTCTCGTCTGCATTCCATCCTCAGACGAATGGCCAGACGGAGCGAACTAATCAGACCTTGGAAACTTATTTAAGGTGTTTTGTTTCTGCTGATCAAGATGACTGGGTTGCCTTTTTGCCACTGGCCGAATTTGTCCTTAATAATCGGGCTAGTTCTGCTACTTTGGTTTCTCCTTTCTTTTGTAATTTGGGGTTTCATCCTCGTTTTTCCTCTGGTCAGGTGGAGCCTTCGGATTGTCCTGGAGTGGACGTGGTGGTGGACAGGCTACATCAGATTTGGAATCAGGTGGTGGACAATTTGAAGTTGTCTCAGGAGAAGACTCAGCAGTTTGCTAATCGCCGTCGCCGCGTGGGTCCCCGACTTCTTGTTGGGGACTTGGTGTGGTTGTCTTCTCGTTTTGTCCCTATGAAGGTCTCTTCTCCTAAGTTCAAGCCTCGGTTCATCGGTCCTTATAAGATCTTGGAGATTCTTAACCCTGTATCTTTTCGTTTGGATCTCCCAGCATCGTTTGCTATTCATAATGTGTTCCATCGGTCGTTATTGCGGAGGTATGAGGTGCCCGTTGTTCCTTCGGTTGAGCCTCCTGCTCCGGTGCTGGTGGAGGGAGAATTGGAGTATGTTGTTGAGAAGATCTTGGATTCTCGTGTTTCCAGACGTAAACTCCAGTATTTGGTTAAGTGGAAGGGTTATGGTCAGGAGGATAATTCCTGGGTGGTCGCCTCTGATGTTCATGCGACTGATTTGGTCCGCGCCTTCCATAGAGCTCATCCTGATCACCCTGGGGGTTCTCGTGAGGGTTCGGTGACCCCTCCTCAAGGGGGGGGTACTGTTGTGGATTCTGTTTTTGGGCTCCCTCTGGTGGTTACAACTGGTACTGGGTGACTTTGGTGGGTTGCGGTCTCTGGTTTCCACCTGTCCATCAGAGGCTGGGTGTTTCCTATTTAACCTGGCTTTCCTGTCATTCCCTTGCCGGCTATCAATGTATCAGTGTGTCTCTGTTACCTTTGCTACCTGCTCCTAGGCCTTCAAGACAAGCTAAGTCTGGATTTCCCTGTTTCATGTTTGCTTTCATGTTTTTAGTCCAGCTTGCAGATATGTAATTCTCTGCTGCTGGTTGCTCTAGTGGGCTGAAATTACCACTCATGTACCATGAGTTGGCACATGAGTTCAAGTAATTTCAGGATGGTATTTTGAAGGGTTTTAAGCTGACCGCGCAGTTCACCTTTTGTATCCTCTGCTATCTAGCTTTAGCGGGCCTCATTTTGCTGAATCTGTTTTCATAACTACGTTTGTGCCTTCCTCTCATTTCACCGTCATTATATGTGGGGGGCTGCTATTTCTGTGGGAATATTTCTCTGGAGGCAAGATAGGTCTGTGATTCTTCTGATAGGGGTAGCTAGATCTCCGGCTGGCGCGAGACGTCTAGAGTCCCCCCAGGAACGTTCCCCGGCTGCTGTTAGTTGAGTGTTGAGGTTCAGGATCGCGGTCAGCTCAGGTTCCATCACCCTAGAGCTCGTCCTGTTTTTGCCCGTGTTATGTGTTTAATTCCCTGCCATTGGGACCATGACAAGTATCCCACCCATGAAGCAAGCTACACCGCCTGTTTACCTAACTACTATTTTGTAACGGCATCTAGCCCGGGAAATCCTTTTGGGCCTAGTAGAATTTAGTACTACTCAGCAGCGTATCCCACCCATGAAGCAAGCTACACTGCCTGTTTACCTAACTACTATTTTTAACGGCATCTGGCCCAGGAAATCCTTTTGGGCCTAGTAGAATTTGGTGCTACTCGGCAGCGTACCCCACCCATGAAGCAAGCTACACCGCCTGTTTACCTAACTACTATTTTGTAATGGCATCTAGCCCGGGAAATCCTTTTGGGCCTAGTAGAATTTAGTGCTACTCAGAAGCGTACCTCACCCATGAAGCAAGCTACACTGCCTGTTTACCTAAGTACTATTTTTAACGGCATCTGGCCCAGAAAATCCTTTTGGGCCTAGTAGAATTTGGTGCTACTCAGCAGCGTACCCCACCCATGAAGCAAGCTACACCGCCTGTTTAGCTAAGTACTATTTTTAACGGCATCTGGCCCAGGAAATCCTTTTGGGCCTAGTAGAATTTGGTGCTACTCAGCAGCGTACCCCACCCATGAAGCAAGCTACACCGCCTGTTTACCTAAGTACTATTTTTTAACGGCATCTAGCCCAGGAAATCCTTTTGGGCCTAGTAGAATTTAGTGCTACTCAGCAGCGTACCCCACCCATGAAGCAAGCTACACCACCTGTTTACCTAACTACTATTTTGTAACGGCATCTAGCCCAGGAAATTGTTTTGTACCTAATAGCATTTTGTGCTACTCAGCACAGTACCCCACCCATGAAGCAAGGTACACCGCCTGTTTACCTAACTACTATTTTGTAACGGCATCTAGCCCAGGAAATCCTTTTGGGCCTAGTAGAATTTGGTGCTACTCAGCAGCGTACCCCACCCATGAAGCAAGCTACATCGCCTGTTTACCTAACTACTATTTTGTAATGGCATCTATCCCGGGAAATCCTTTTGGGCCTAGTAGAATTTAGTGCTACTCAGCAGTGTATCCCACCCATGAAGCAAGCTACACCGCCTGTTTACCTAAGTACTATTTTTAACGGCATCTGGCCCAGGAAATTCTTTTGGGCCTAGTAGAATTGGTGCTACTCAGCAGCATACCTCACCCATGAAGCAAGCTACACCGCCTGTTTACCTAACTACTATTTTGTAACGGCATCTAGCCCGGGAAATCCTTTTGGGCCTAGTAGAATTTAGTGCTACTCAGAAGCGTACCCCACCCATGAAGCAAGCTACACCGCCTGTTTACCTAACTACTATTTTGTAACGGCATCTAGCCCGGGAAATCCTTTTGGGCCTAGTAGAATTTAGCGCTACTCAGAAGCGTACCCCACCCATGAAGCAAGCTACACTGCCTGTTTACCTAAGTACTATTTTTAACGGCATCTGGCCCAGGAAATTCTTTTGGGCCTAGTAGAATTGGTGCTACTCAGCAGCATACCCCACCCATGAAGCAAGCTACACCGCCTGTTTACCTAACTACTATTTTGTAACGGCATCTAGCCCGGGAAATCCTTTTGGGCCTAGTAGAATTTAGTGCTACTCAGAAGCGTACCCCACCCATGAAGCAAGCTACACTGCCTGTTTACCTAAGTACTATTTTTAACGGCATCTGGCCCAGGGAAAACCTTTTGGGCCTAGTAGAATTTGGTGCTACTCAGCAGCGTACCCCACCCATGAAGCAAGCTACACCGCCTGTTTACCTAAGTACTAATTTTAACGGCATCTAGCCCAGGAAATCCTTTTGGGCCTAGTAGAATTTAGTGCTACTCAGCAGTGTACCCCACCCATGAAGCAAGCTACACTGCCTGTTTACCTAACTACTATTTTGTAACGGCATCTAGCCCGGGAAATCCTTTTGGTCAGTAGAATTTAGTGCTGCTCCGCAGCGTACCCCACCCATGAAGGAAGCTACACCGCCTGTTGACCTATTAACTAATTTTTAACTGCATCTAGCCCAGGAAATCATTTTGTACCTAATAGCATTTTGTGCTACTCAGCACAGTACCCCACCCATGAAGCAAGCTACACCGCCTTCTTTCTTTCTTAATCTAACCTCTCGGCTCTGGGGTGTCCACTCTCCCTCCAGCTCTCTCCTTCTCACAGGTGGACGACCCTGTGTTTTCACACTGTGGCGAATCTTTTGGGCCCAGGCATAAGAAGTCGTCGAGGTAATGGATATGTGCCGCCTTACAAACGTCCATGATGACACACTCGAGGAAGCAACTAAATGCCTCAAATAGTGAGCAGGATATGGAGCACCCCATGGGCAAACAGCAATCTATGTAGTATGCTCCTTCACAGAAGCAGCCCAATGGGAGGACACTATTTGGAGGCACAGGTAGTAACCGGAACGCCCCCTCAATGTCTGTTTTGGCCATTTGGGTGCCTCTTACCAACTTCTTGACCCGCCTGATTGCCTCGTTAAAGGAGGTACAGTACATAGTACTGTACTTGGTTCCGCGTCGATGTTGTCGTTTACTGACCTGCCCCTTGGATATGACAAATGGTGGATTAGTCTGAATGTATTGGGTTCATTTTTTGGCACAACTCCCAATGGGGGTACCACTACGTCTTCTAAGGAAAGTGTTCTGAATGGACCCACCGCCATTCTACCTAAAGATATTTATTTTTTTATTTTTTTTGTCAAGACGTCTGGCTGTTGGTAGAGTGAGTTTACATTTTTACTCCAGTGTTGTGAATTCTGCTCTTGGGTTCCCTCTGGTGGTTGTTGATAGTATTGCAGTTGTCCCTGGGTTGCAATCCTGGGCAGGTGTCCCTGCTGATTGCAGCGCTGACTGGGATATTTAGGTGTGCAAGATTCATTAGCCCTTGCCAGTTGTCCATTGTTCTTGGAGGTTTTGCATCTCTGTCTGGTTCCTCCTGCCCTGCTGCCAAATCAGCAAAAATAAGTGTCTGGTTTTTGTTTCTTCAGCACACATGCTGTGTGCTTTACAATTCAGTGCTATTTATGGTTTTTTCTTGTCCAGCTTAGACTGTGTTTGGATATTTTCAGTCAAGTTGGATTCTCAGGAGAAGCAGATATACACTCCATGTCTTTAGTTAGATGGTGGAATTTTTGTATTATCTGCTGTGGATATTTTTAGGGTTTTAATACTGACCGCTTAGTATTCTGTCCTATCCTTTCCTATTTAGCTAGCATGGCCTCTTTTGCTAAATCCTGGTATCTGCCTGCGTGTGTCTTTTCCTCTAATACTCACAGTCAATATTTGTGGGGGGCTGCCTATCCTTTGGGGTTCTGCTCTGAGGCAAGATAGAATTCCCATTTCCATCTATAGGGGTATTTAGTCCTCCGGCTGTGTCGAGGTGTCTAGGATGTGTTAGGTACACTGTTGTGAAATTGGATTTTGGGCTCCCCCGGTGGCCACTGGTGGAATTGAACTGGTGTGCATCATCCCCTCTGTTCACCTGTTTCCATCAGGATGTGGGAGTCGCTATTTAACCTTGCTCCTCTGTCACTTCCATGCCGGTCAACATTGTAATCAGAAGCCTTTCTGTGCATGTTCCTGCTTCTAGACAACTCCCAGCTAAGTTGGACTTTTGTCCTCGTTTGTTTTTGCATTTTGTTCCAGTTCACAGCTGTAGTTTCGTTTCTGTGTCTGGAAAGCTCTTGTGATCTGAAATTGCCACTCTGATGTTATGAGTTAATACTAGAGTCTTAAAGTAATTTCAGGATGGTATTTTGATAGGGTTTTCAGCTGACCATGAAAGTGCCCTTTCTGTCTTCCTGCTATCTAGTAAGCGGACCTCAATTTTGCTAAACCTATTTTCATACTACGTTTGTCATTTCATCTAAAATCACCGCCAATATATGTGGGGGCCTCTGTCTGCCTATCGGGGAAATTTCTCTAGAGGTGAGCGAGGACTATATTTTCCTCTGCCAGGATTAGTTAGTCCTCCGGCCGGCGCTGGGCGTCTAGGGATAAAAAACGTAGGCAACGCTACCCGGCTACTGTTAGTTGTGCGGCAGGTTTAGTTCATGGTCAGTTTAGTTTCCATCCTTCCAAGAGCTAGTACTTATGTTTGCTGGGCTATGTTCTCTTGCCATTGAGAACCATAACAGTTTGACCGGCCAGAAAGGGTTAAATTAATTGACAGAGAAAGGAGAGAAAAGAGAAGTCTGCTGAAGATTTTTTTTTTTTTTTTTTCCCCTTCCCTTCAGTTCTGAGTGTGCTTGTAATTGAATCTCTTGCAAGTCTGCCTATATTGCAGCCTTTCTCTCTCTCTCTCTCCTTCTAATCCTGGAATGGCTCTGTGTTCACCTGTTTAAAATGGATATTCAGAGTTTAGCTGCAGGTTTGAATAATCTCACCACGAAAGTTCAAAATTTACAAGATTTTGTTGTTCATGTTCCTATATCTGAACCTAGAATTCCTTTGCCTGAATTTTTCTCGGGGAATAGATCTTGCTTTCAAAATTTTAAAAATAATTGCAAGTTGTTTTTGTCCCTGAAATCTCGCTCTGCTGGAGATCCTGCTCAGCAGGTCAGGATTGTGATTTCCTTGCTCCGGGGCGACCCTCAGGATTGGGCTTTTGCATTGGCTCCAGGGGATCCTGCGTTGCTCAATGTGGATGCGTTTTTTCTGGCCTTGGGGTTGCTTTATGAGGAACCTCAGTTAGAGCTTCAGGCGGAAAAGGCCTTGATGTCCCTATCTCAGGGGCAAGACGAAGCTGAAATATACTGCCAGAAATTCCGTAAATGGGCTGTGCTTACTCAGTGGAATGAGTGCGCCCTGGCGGCGAATTTCAGAGAGGGTCTCTCTGATGCCATTAAGGATGTTATGGTGGGGTTCCCTGTGCCTGCGGGTCTGAATGAGTCCATGACAATGGCTATCCAGATCGATAGGCGTCTGCGGGAGCGCAAACCTGTGCACCATTTGGCGGTGTCTACTGAGAAGACGCCAGAGAATATGCAATGTGATAGAATTCTGTCCAGAAGTGAACGGCAGAATTTAAGACGAAAAAATGGGTTGTGCTTCTATTGCGGTGATTCAACTCATGTTATATCAGCATGCTCTAAGCGTACTAAGAAGCTTGATAAGTCTGTTTCAATTGGCACTTTACAGTCTAAGTTTATTCTATCTGTGACCCTGATTTGTTCTTTATCATCTATTACCGCGGATGCCTATGTCGACTCTGGCGCCGCTTTGAGTCTTATGGATTGGTCCTTTGCCAAACGCTGTGGGTATGATTTGGAGCCTCTTGAAACTCCTATACCCCTGAAGGGGATTGACTCCACCCCATTGGCTAGTAATAAACCACAATACTGGACACAAGTAACTATGCGGATTAATCCGGATCATCAGGAGATTATTCGCTTTCTTGTGCTGTATAACCTACATGATGTGTTGGTGCTTGGATTGCCATGGCTGCAATCTCATAACCCAGTCCTTGACTGGAAAGCTATGTCTGTGTTAAGCTGGGGATGTAAGGGGACGCATGGGGACGTACCTGTGGTTTCCATTTCATCATCTATTCCCTCTGAGATTCCTGAATTCTTGACTGAATTTCGTGACGTTTTTGAAGAACCTAAGCTTGGTTCATTACCTCCGCACCGGGAGTGCGATTGTGCCATAGATTTGATTCCGGGTAGTAAATACCCTAAGGGTCGTTTATTTAATCTGTCTGTGCCTGAACATGCTGCTATGCGAGAATATATAAAGGAGTCCTTGGAAAAGGGACATATTCGTCCTTCGTCATCTCCCTTAGGAGCCGGTTTTTTCTTTGTGGCTAAGAAAGATGGCTCTTTGAGACCGTGTATTGATTATCGGCTTTTGAATAAAATCACGGTTAAATATCAATATCCGTTGCCACTGCTGACTGATTTGTTTGCTCGCATAAAGGGGGCCAAGTGGTTCTCTAAGATAGATCTCCGTGGGGCGTATAATTTGGTGCGAATTAAGCAGGGGGATGAGTGGAAGACCGCATTTAATACGCCCGAGGGCCACTTTGAGTATTTGGTGATGCCTTTTGGTCTTTCAAATGCCCCTTCAGTCTTTCAGTCCTTTATGCATGACATTTTCCGTGATTATTTGGATAAATTTATGATTGTGTATCTGGATGATATTTTGATTTTTTCGGATGACTGGGACTCTCATGTCCAGCAGGTCAGGAGGGTTTTTCAGGTTTTGCGGTCTAATTCCTTGTGTGTGAAGGGTTCTAAGTGCGTTTTTGGGGTTCAAAAGATTTCCTTTTTGGGATATATTTTTTCCCCCTCTTCCATCGAGATGGATCCTGTCAAGGTTCAGGCTATTTGTGATTGGACGCAACCCTCTTCTCTTAAGAGTCTTCAGAAATTTTTGGGCTTTGCTAACTTTTATCGTCGATTTATTGCTGGTTTTTCTGATGTTGTTAAACCATTGACTGATTTGACTAAGAAGGGTGCTGATGTTGCTGATTGGTCCCCTGCTGCTGTGGAGGCCTTTCGGGAGCTTAAGCGCCGCTTTTCTTCCGCCCCTGTGTTGCGTCAGCCTGATGTTGCTCTTCCTTTTCAGGTTGAGGTCGACGCTTCTGAAATCGGAGCTGGGGCAGTTTTGTCGCAGAGAAGTTCCGATTGTTCCATGATGAGACCTTGTGCCTTTTTCTCGCGTAAATTTTCGCCCGCCGAGCGGAATTATGATGTTGGGAATCGGGAGCTTTTGGCCATGAAGTGGGCTTTTGAGGAGTGGCGTCATTGGCTTGAGGGGGCTAGACATCAGGTGGTGGTATTGACTGACCACAAAAATCTAATTTATCTTGAGTCCGCCAGACGCCTGAATCCTAGACAGGCGCGCTGGTCGTTGTTTTTCTCTCGGTTTAATTTTGTGGTGTCCTACCTGCCGGGTTCTAAGAATGTTAAGGCGGATGCCCTTTCTAGGAGTTTTGAGCCTGACTCCCCTGGTAACTCTGAACCTACAGGTATCCTTAAGGATGGAGTGATATTGTCTGCCGTTTCTCCAGACCTGCGGCGGGCCTTGCAGGAGTTTCAGGCGGATAGACCTGATCGTTGCCCACCTGGTAGACTGTTTGTTCCTGATGATTGGACCAGTAAAGTCATTTCTGAGGTTCATTCTTCTGCGTTGACGGGTCATCCTGGAATCTTTGGTACCAGGGATTTGGTGGCAAGGTCCTTCTGGTGGCCTTCCCTGTCTCGAGATGTGCGAGGCTTTGTGCAGTCTTGTGACGTTTGTGCTCGGGCCAAGCCTTGTTGTTCTCGGGCTAGTGGATTGTTGTTGCCCTTGCCTATCCTGAAGAGGCCCTGGACGCACATCTCGATGGATTTTATTTCGGATCTTCCTGTTTCTCAGAAGATGTCTGTCATCTGGGTGGTGTGTGACCGTTTCTCTAAGATGGTCCATTTGGTTCCCCTGCCTAAGTTGCCTTCTTCTTCCGAGTTGGTTCCTCTGTTTTTTCAAAATGTGGTCCGTTTGCATGGTATTCCGGAGAATATCGTTTCTGACAGAGGAACCCAGTTCGTGTCTAGATTTTGGCGAGCATTCTGTGCTAGGATGGGCATAGATTTGTCTTTCTCGTCTGCTTTCCATCCTCAGACTAATGGCCAGACCGAGCGGACGAATCAGACCTTGGAGACATATTTGAGGTGTTTTGTGTCTGCAGATCAGGATGATTGGGTTGCTTTTTTGCCTTTAGCGGAGTTTGCCCTCAATAATCGGGCCAGCTCTGCCACCTTGGTGTCTCCTTTTTTCTGTAATTCGGGGTTTCATCCTCGATTTTCTTCTGGTCAGGTGGAATCTTCGGATTGTCCTGCAGTGGATGCTGTGGTGGAGAGGTTGCATCAGATTTGGGGGCAGGTAGTGGACAATTTGAAGTTGTCCCAGGAGAAGACTCAGCTTTTTGCCAACCGCCGGCGTCGGGTTGGTCCTCGGCTTTGTGTTGGGGACTTGGTGTGGTTGTCTTCTCGTTTTGTCCCTATGAGGGTTTCTTCTCCTAAGTTTAAGCCTCGGTTCATCGGCCTGTACAAGATATTGGAGATTCTTAACCCTGTGTCCTTCCGTTTGGACCTCCCTGCATCTTTTTCTATTCATAATGTTTTTCATCGGTCATTGTTGCGCAGGTATGAGGTACCGGTTGTGCCTTCCGTTGAGCCTCCTGCTCCAGTGTTGGTTGAGGGCGAGTTGGAGTACGTTGTGGAAAAAATCTTGGACTCCCGTGTTTCCAGACGGAAACTCCAGTATCTGGTCAAATGGAAGGGATACGGTCAGGAGGATAATTCTTGGGTGACTGCCTCTGATGTTCATGCCTCCGATCTGGTCCGTGCCTTTCATAGGGCTCATCCTGATCGCCCTGGTGGTTCTGGTGAGGGTTCGGTGCCCCCTCCTTGAGGGGGGGGTACTGTTGTGAAATTGGATTTTGGGCTCCCCTGGTGGCCACTGGTGGAATTGAACTGGTGTGCATCATCCCCTCTGTTCACCTGTTTCCATCAGGATGTGGGAGTCGCTATTTAACCTTGCTCCTCTGTCACTTCCATGCCGGTCAACATTGTAATCAGAAGCCTTTCTGTGCATGTTCCTGCTTCTAGACAACTCCCAGCTAAGTTGGACTTTTGTCCTCGTTTGTTTTTGCATTTTGTTCCAGTTCACAGCTGTAGTTTCGTTTCTGTGTCTGGAAAGCTCTTGTGATCTGAAATTGCCACTCTGATGTTATGAGTTAATACTAGAGTCTTAAAGTAATTTCAGGATGGTATTTTGATAGGGTTTTCAGCTGACCATGAAAGTGCCCTTTCTGTCTTCCTGCTATCTAGTAAGCGGATCTCAATTTTGCTAAACCTATTTTCATACTACGTTTGTCATTTCATCTAAAATCACCGCCAATATATGTGGGGGCCTCTGTCTGCCTATCGGGGAAATTTCTCTAGAGGTGAGCCAGGACTATATTTTCCTCTGCCAGGATTAGTTAGTCCTCCGGCCGGCGCTGGGCGTCTAGGGATAAAAAACGTAGGCAACGCTACCCGGCTACTGTTAGTTGTGCGGCAGGTTTAGTTCATGGTCAGTTTAGTTTCCATCCTTCCAAGAGCTAGTACTTATGTTTGCTGGGCTATGTTCTCTTGCCATTGAGAACCATAACAGTACACCCCACGGCTACTTCTAGTTGCGGTGTCACTTTAGGGTTTGCGGTCAGTACAGTTTCCACTTACTGCTGAGAAAGTTCCATGCGGCTCCAAGGTCACCAGATCATAACAGTACAACTGGCCAACAATGAGTTAAATGCATCTCAGAAGAAGGGAAGAAAGGTGTTGAGCCATTTTTTTTCTGTAGCCTGCTTTGTCTTTTCTTCCCTCTTTTTCTCTGGGTGACTGAGGAGTCTTGTGCTAGCATGGATGTTCAGGGATTAGCTTCTCGTGTAGACCAGCTTGCTGCTAGGGTACAGAGTATTTCTGATTATATTGTTCAGACTCCAGTTTTAGAGCCTAAGATTCCTACTCCTGATTTGTTTTTTGGGGATAGGTCCAAATTTTTGAGTTTTAAAAACAACTGTAAACTGTTTTTTGCTCTGAGACCTCGATCCTCTGGTGATTCCATTCAGCAGGTTAAAATTGTCATCTCCCTGCTGCGTGGTGATCCTCAGGATTGGGCATTTTCCCTGGAATCTGGGAATCTGGCCTTACTTAATGTAGACGCCTTTTTTCAGGCTTTAGGATTATTATATGATGAACCAAATTCTGTGGATCAAGCGGAGAAGACCTTGTTGGCCCTGTCTCAGGGTCAAGAAGCGGCAGAATTGTATTGTCAGAAATTTAGAAAATGGTCTGTGTTGACCAAATGGAATGATGATGCTTTGGCGGCAATTTTCAGAAAGGGTATTTCTGAATCCGTTAAAGATGTTATGGTGGGGTTTCCCACGCCTTTCGGTCTGAGTGATTCTATGTCTCTGGCCATTCAGATTGATCGGCGCTTGTGGGAGCGCAGAACTGTGCGCGCTGTGGCGTTGTCCTCAGAGCAGATGCCTGAGCCAATGCAGTGTGATAGGATTCTGTCTAGAACGGAACAACGGGGATTCAGACGTCAGAATAGGTTGTGTTTTTATTGTGGCGATGCTTCTCATGTCATTTCAGTCTGCCCCAAGCGTACCAAGAGGATCGCTACCATCAGTACTGTACAACCTAAATTTCTGTTATCTGTGTCCTTGATTTGCTCATTGTCATCATTTTCTGTCATGGGGGCGTTTGTGGATTCAGGCGCCACTTTGAACTTAATGGACTTTGAGTTTGCCAGGCATTGTGGTTTTCCCTTACAGTCTTTGCAGAACCCTATTCCTTTAAGGGGCATCGATGCTACACCTTTGGCTAAAAATAAGCCCCAGTTCTGGACACAGGTGACCATGTGCATGGCGCCAGCCCATCAGGAAGATTGTCGATTTCTGGTGTTGCATAATTTGCATGATGCTATCGTGCTGGGTTTTCTGTGGTTGCAGGTACATAATCCTGTGTTGGATTGGAAGTCTATGTCTGTGAGTCTGTGACTATTGGGGATGTCAGGGGGTTCATAATGACGTTCCTTTGATGTCAATCTCCTCTTCTTCCTCTTCTGAAATTCCAGAGTTTTTGTCTGATTTTCAGGATGTATTTGATGAGCCCAAGTCCAGTTCCCTTCCACCGCATAGGGACTGTGATTGTGCTATTGACTTGATTCCAGGCTGTAAGTTTCCTAAGGGCCGACTTTTCAACCTGTCTGTGCCTGAACATACCGCCATACTGAGTTATGTTAAGGAGTCTTTGGAGAAAGGGCATATTCGGCCATCTTCTTCACCGTTGGGAGCAGGATTTTTTTTTGTTGCTAAGAAGGATGGTTCCTTGAGACCCTGTATTGATTATCGCCTCTTGAATAAGATCACGGTCAAGTTTCAATACCCTTTACCTCTGCTTTCCGATTTGTTTGCTAGGATTAAGGGGGCAAGTTGGTTTACGAAGATTGACCTTCGGGGGGCATATAATCTTGTTCGTATTAAGCAGGGTGATGAATGGAAAACTGCGTTTAATACGCCCGAAGGCCATTTTGAATACCTTGTTATGCCATTCGGGCTCTCTAATGCTCCATCTGTTTTTCAGTCCTTCATGCACGATATCTTCCAGACTTACCTTGATAAATTCATGATTGTATACTTGGATGACATTTTAATTTTTTCCGATGATTGGGAGTCTCATGTGAAACAGGTCAGGATGGTATTTCAGATCCTTCGTGATAATGGTATGCATTGATTTTCCCCAGCTCTCCATGGCTCCTGAATGTCTCTGTATATTGCATTGAATTTCCATGGTATGCATTGATTTTCCCCAGCTCTCCCTGGCTCCTGAATGTCTCTGTATATTGCATTGAATTTCCATGGTATGCATTGATTTTCCCCAGCTCTCCCTGGCTCCTGAATGTCTCTGTATATTGCATTGAATTTCCATGGTATGCATTGATTTTCCCCAGCTCTCCCTGGCTCCTGAATGTCTCTGTATATTGCATTGAATTTCCATGGTATGCATTGATTTTCCCCAGCTCTCCCTGGCTCCTGAATGTCTCTGTATATTGCATTGAATTTCCATGGTATGCATTGATTTTCCCCAGCTCTCCCTGGCTCCTGAATGTCTCTGTATATTGCATTGAATTTCCATGGTATGCATTGATTTTCCCCAGCTCTCCCTGGCTCCTGAATGTCTCTGTATATTGCATTGAATTTCCATGGTATGCATTGATTTTCCCCAGCTCTCCCTGGCTCCTGAATGTCTCTGTATATTGCATTGAATTTCCATGGTATGCATTGATTTTCCCCAGCTCTCCCTGGCTCCTGAATGTCTCTGTATATTGCATTGAATTTCCATGGTATGCATTGATTTTCCCCAGCTCTCCCTGGCTCCTGAATGTCTCTGCATATTGCATTGAATTTTCTATGCCTTCCCTGGATCTGAGTGTCTTGGTGCAGCACATATAATCCTTTTTAGTATGCTTTCTTACCTATCAGCCTGTTTCCATGACCTGTTTCATGTCCCTCATTATGTTATTCTGGCATCTCTCTGAGTGGTCAGTCTAACCCCTCCCTCTCTTTATGACCTCTGCTTAACTCGCTACATCTGGTCTCCCATACCCAGCCACCCCCTCATTCACACCTGATTGCCCTTAGCTGGGGATATATTCACATGCAGGCGTCTGCTACAGACGCAGTCTGCTGCATTTCATCTTTTAACTTCCATCTTTTAAATTACATATTTTTAATTATGAATTTGAATTAGACTGAATTGGACTGGAATTGACTGGAAGGTAACAGCACACCAACCTCTACAATGTTTCGGTTTCTTTTCTCATTCACCCCCATACTACTTTCCTTCTTACAATCTCCTGCAATCCCTCCACCTTGTAAGGAACTAGTCATTTCTTCCTCCATCCTCCCCAGCCATCTCACCTTCTCCTTAGAACTGTTCCTCCACATACAATCCTTTTTCTCCAGACACACACGGCCGCATCATGTCCTATCCTGCACCCACCTTCTAACGCTCTGTCTGCTACTCCTCATTGCCGGTGATGTATCCCCAAATCCCGGCCCTCCTCAACACATCCCCAAACTCGTTTCTAACCCCCTACCTCGATCCTCCGCACGTTTTCCCAACCATAACAACCTCATACCCATTCATCCAGCCCCCATTCCCCCAGTCCCCTTACCTGGAGCACTATGGAACGCACGCTCCGTCTGCAACAAACTGCCATTTATCCATGACCTCTTCATCACCAACAAACTCTCCTTCCTTGGCATCACGGAAACCTGGCTCACCCCCTCTGACTCAGCCTCTCCAGCTGCGCTTTCCTACGGCGGTCTCCACCTCTCTCACACCTCTCGCTCCACCAACAAACGTGGTGGAGGAGTTGGCTTGCTCCTGTCCGAGACCTGCTCCTTCACTCCAATCCCGCTACCACCCTCCGCTACTCTTCCCTCATTTGAGGTGCACTCCATCCGCATCTATTCCCCCTCCAACCTCCAGCTGGCTGTCATCTACCGCCCCCCAGAACTAGCCATCTCCACCTTTCTCGACCACTTCACCACATGGCTACTTCATTTCCTCTCTGTTGACATCCCCACTATCATCATGGGTGATTTCAACATCCCGATTGACACTTCCACCTCAGCTGCCTCTAAACTTTTATCACTGACTGCCTCCTTTGGCCTCACTCAATGGTCCTCTGAGGCCACTCACAAAGATGGCCACACGCTGGACCTCGTCTTCACCTGCCTCTGCTCCCTTACTAATCTCACTAACTCACCCCTCCCCCTGTCTGACCACAACCTACTGACATTCTCTTCCCTCTCCTCTCCTAGTGTGCAACCCCCACTCCATGAACTCCCTCGCAGAAATCTCAAACAACTCAACTTACAATCACTCTCTGAGTCCCTTCTCCCTCTTACCGACATAGCCTCCCTTCATGACACAGATGCTGCTGCTGCTTTTTATAACGCCACAATAACAGCAACACTCAATTCGGCCGCCCCGCTAATGCATAGCAAAACTCGTACAATCAACAGGCAGCCCTGGCTGACCAGCCTGACTAAAGAACTGAGACGGGCTTCCAGGATCGCTGAGCGGAAATGGAAGCGATCCCGCTCTGCTGACCACTTCACCGCATACAAGCAGTCCCTCGCCAGCTTCAAGTCCTCGCTCACTGCCGCAAAACAAACTTACTTCTCATCTCTCATATCCTCCCTGTCTCACAACCCTAAACAGCTTTTCAACACTTTCAATTCTCTACTCCGTCCCCCAGCACCCCCTCCCTCCCCTCTCATTTCTGCTGAAGACTTTGCCTCTTTCTTTAAACAGAAGATTGATACGATCAGAGAAAGCTTTGGCCCACAGCGCCCACTGCCCCTCTTAGCTGCTCACCCCTGCTCCTCCAAAACCAGCTTCTCCACCATGACAGAAGATCAGCTCTCCACCCTCCTGTCAAGATCACACCTCACCACCTGCACGCTCGACCCGCTCCCATCCCACCTCATCCCTAACCTTTCCACGGTCTTCATCCCAACCCTAACGCACCTCTTCAACCTCTCACTCACAACAGGTGTCTTCCCCTCATCCTTCAAGCATGCCAAGATCACACCCATCCTCAAAAAGCCCTCCCTCGACCCATCCTCTGTGTCTAGCTATCGCCCGATATCTCTTCTTCCTTATTCCTCTAAATTGCTGGAGCAACACGTCCATCTTGAACTGTCCTCTCACCTCTCCTCCTGCTCCCTCTTTGATCGATTACAATCTGGCTTCCGTTCCCATCACTCAACTGAAACTGCCCTAACTAAAGTCACCAATGACCTACTAACTGCCAGGAGCAAGCGACACTTCTCTGTCCTCCTTCTCCTGGACCTGTCTTCTGCCTTTGACACTGTGGACCACTCCCTTCTGCTACAAATCCTCTCATCTCTTGGCATCACAGACTTGGCCCTTTCCTGGATCTCATCATATCTGACAGATCGGACATTCAGTGTCTCCCTCCGCCACACCACCTCCTCACCTCGCCACTTGTCAGTCGGTGTTCCTCAAGGCTCTGTTCTAGGACCCCTTCTCTTCTCCATCTACACCTTCGGTCTGGGACAGCTCATAGAATCCCACGGTATGCAGTACCATCTCTATGCCGACGACACGCAGATCTACCTATCCAGACCTGACCTCACCTCCTTACTTACCAAAATCCCGCACTGTCTGTCTGCTATTTCAGCCTTCTTTTCTGCTCGCTTTCTACAACTGAACATGGACAAAACAGAATTCATCATCTTTCCCCCATCTCACTCTACCCCTCCACCCGACCTATCCATCAATGTCAATGGCTGCTCACTTTCCCCAGTCCCACACGCCCGGTGCCTCGGGGTGATCCTTGACTCTGCCCTCTCTTTCAAGCCACATATCCAAGCCCTTGCCTCCTCCTGCCGCCTCAAACTCAAAAACATTTCGAGGATCCGCGCAGTCCTTGACCGCGACACCGCAAAAACACTAGTGCATGCCCTTATCATCTCCCGCCTCGACTACTGCAACCTCCTACTCTCTGGATCATATAAGTAGAACTGGTGGCCTAGGTATATGACACTTCCATTAAGTCAGCACATTTCAAAAAAAGGAGAAAACGGAAGTCATTGTCATCAGATCTATAAATATCAAACTTTATTGAGTATTATAAAACAACACATAAATCCAAATATTAAAAAGTACCTAAAACTGGAGAATACATGCAAAAAAGACCGCACAAAGGCAGTAATGTAGCATATATTATGTAAATATGTGTATATCTTAGTCTTTATACATATGCATGGAATGTCTGTTGCACTGATATATTACTATTGGGATGTTAGATATATATATTATAAGTTGCTCATATACATAGACCTATCCCAGCACTATAGTAGTGCTTCACCACTTCTGTGGAGATATAATGGTTTGTATATACAAGAATAAAGTGCATAGTGCAATATATCCAACTACTGCTGCCATATAGCCACCAATTAAATGAAAGTGCATCTGCTACATAAGGGAGCATCTAGTTAATCAGCAGTCCTTAGGCCCCATATATTGATAGTGCATACAACAGTAATAGACAGATTTAAACACAAGATAAATATAAAGTGACTGTGCTACATAACCTGATTGTGCAGTCCTGAGCCCCAACGCGTGTTTCGCGTTTAGCTTCGTCCGGGGGAATGTATGTTGGGGTGTCAAATGTGGTGCTTTTTATAGTGGTTGGTTAATTAGGCCATAGGTGTGTTGGTAGTGTTGAGACCGGCCACCGCGCCTGCGCAGGTTGGCGTCCTGCGTCACTTCCTCTCTCCCTACCTGTGACATCAGGGGGAGGAGTCAACGGCGTCATGAACGCGTTGCCATAGCAGCGCGGCGACCCGTACAACCGCAAATAGTTATTATTGCCGAAGCGAGTCAACAAGATGTAGGAAGGGAGATACATGAGTGAGGGGTAGTTGTGCCTCTTATGTGGCTCCTAGATGGTTGTGGTAATCAGCCGCTTTCTCATGTGGCTGCGCACGCGCAGCTCGGCGCCCCACGCCACCGCCACACCCCCTAGTCCGACGCGTCAGGACCGGGGGCGGAGTCAGTGACGTCACGGACGCGTTGCCACAGCAACGCCGCAACACGATCCGCAGCAGGGAGACCTCCTCAAATGAGGCTATCACAGAGAGAAGACTGTTGTAGGGGTAAGTACCAAAGGTTACTACATGGATACAGCACATATGGTACATGTGCTGTGGGGTTGAATCTGGTAAGTAATATATAACAATACAGTTCATTTTAATAAATGAATCAAAAAACACAGTTGTGTGGTAAGTGATGAGGGAATGGTGTCCCCAAGGAGTATACAGTGAATCTATACAGTGCCTAGTGTATTCAAGGGTCCACACAGAACCCATACCATCTCGGGGGCAACATACCCCTCCTACACAGAAAAAATAAGGTTCAAGAATCCTATTTATATATATGTATATAGGCCCAAAAGGGGCCATAATACAGTAGTGAATGGACCTAGTGTGTGTTATATTATTATAATAAGGTGTAGTGAGTAGAGACCCTCTCAGGTCCGAGAATTATAGGAAAATAAGTTAATAAATACATTGTGCCAAAACTTAAAGTAGTGTCAGATTAATATAGTGAATAATGTGTACATATTAATATTACATATCAGTGCCCCCATGGTGAATAGGGAGATATTAATCCCAGTGGCCATTGTGATAAATCTGTGGCCCGCTCTTAATATATAAAGGTCCATATAGGGTCATGACCCATATATTGTATGTTCCCAATCTGTAAAACCTACATTATGGGAATCATATACCACCAATTGATAGGGCCAGATGTGCCCTTTAAAGTGGAGCAAGATCCCACTATTGTGAATAAGGGCCAATTAATATCTATAGCCTATAATTAAGCAGATGGGTGTCTGAGGTGAGCCAACTCCTGTTATGTAGACACAACATGTAAATAACAGAACATTACATTGAACATTGTTATACCCAGTTTATATTAAGTCAATGAAGTACAAGTATATATTCTGAGTGATACACACATATTGTGATGTAGCTTAATTGCTCACTGTTTAAGTCCCATAGTGGGTATGGCTCAAAATTAAAGTCCAAAGTCCATCACTCAGCCATATCCATTTAGTTGTACTAGATTTCCATTTTCCTTAAACATTGTTTACTTTTTTCTTCCTCTCTCTTTCAAGTTTTTTTCTCTATAGATTCCACGGAGGTCCCCCATCCGTCACCGTAAAGGCCCAGAAAAGGAATATTTCTCCAAGGGATAATATGCAACCCTCCAATCACCGCACTCTATATATCCAGCCCATTAACCAACAAATGGTAGGTAGTACCTAGATAGAACTAAAACAGACACAATTAAAAACTGTATATACAAATAAGCAAAATAAACAAAAACAACAACATACATAGAAACAATTTTAAAATTAAAGAAAAGGGGCATAACTCAATTTCTCATTTAACCCTTTCGGGTGGATGCAGTCAATCTTTTTAATCCATCTGGTTTCCAACTGTGCTAAAATTTTCCTCCAATTTCCACCTCGCTGATCAATAAAGACCTTATCAATCCCTGATACCCTCAGCAGACTCGCATTACAGTTATGAACTTGTTTAAAGTGCCTTGGTATTGGCTTGAGCACTGAAATATCATCTTCCTCTTGAGCATTGGTGATATCTCTGTAATGTTCTCTTACACGGATTTTTAGTGGTCTAGATGTAAGGCCAACGTAAATCTTCTCACATGGACATGTGGCATAGTATATAACACCCACCGTGTTACACGTTATATATTGTGTGATGGTAAAATTTTTTGTGCCATCACTAGATTTAAACGTTGAGGCCTTTTGCATATTTTGGCAGGCTATGCAGTCCTTGCAGGGGAAAAAACCCCATCTGGGTCCTCTCGAGCCAAACGCCTTGTTAGGTTCTTCACCAGGATAATAACTGTGTACCAGCATATCTTTTAAATTTTGCGATCTTCTATATGTGATGGATGAGGTGTTACCTATGTATTTTGTCAATACTCGGTCCGTTTTCAAAATTGCCCAGTATTTGTTAAGGGCCTTTTTCATGTCCATCCATTTCTCATTATATGTTGATATGAATCTGGTCACGTTGTCCTGTTTGTTAGATTTAGTTTTTGGCTGAAGAAGCTCCATCCGGTTTTCCACCGCTGCTCTTTTCCGGGCTCTCTTGATGCTCCTGTTTGAGTATCCCCGGTTTTTAAATCTCATAGCTAGATCATCGGCCTGCTTGTTAAATAGATAGTCATTCGAGCATATTCTCTTAATCCGCAGGAACTGACCGGTTGGTATGGCTTTTAATACCTGGTGAGGGTGGGAGGAAGAGGCGTGTAGGAGAGAATTTACAGCAGTCTCTTTACGAAATACATCTGTCTCCAATACATTTGATAGCCCCTTGAATATAAGGATGTCAAGGAATTCAATATTTTGCTGGCTATACTTACATGTTAGCCTTACGTTGATATTGTTGTTGTTCAGGGTACCTACAAAAGAGATAAGCTCTTGTTCAGTGCTCTGCCAGATCATAAAAATATCGTCTATAAATCTGGCCCAAAACAGAACCTTTTCAATGTCTGCCATAGGGTTGGTAAAGAAGATTCTCCTTTCCCATGCCCCCCAAAAAAGATTTGCATATGAGGGGGCAAAAGCCGCCCCCATAGCAGTACCCTGCTTTTGTAGATATACAGTGTTTTTAAAGATAAAATAATTATGTTCAAGTGCAAATCTTAATAGGGACATGAGAAGGTCAATCAATTTTGTGTCATAGTTGGACATTGTGAGGAACGTTTGAACTGCATGTATACCGTCATTATGTTGGATCGAGGTATATAACGATTCCACGTCGAGTGTGACAAGCCACATGTCCTCCTCCATTGGAATACCCTCAATTTTTCCCAAAACATCACCAGTATCTTTAATATGTGACGGTAAGTTTTGAACAATGGGTTTCAGATGGTGGTCTAGGTACTTACATGTGACTTCACATAGACTTCCGTTCCCTGAGACGATTGGTCATCCTGGTGGATTAGACAGACTCTTGTGTACTTTTGGTATAAAGTATATACATGCCGTTCTTGGGTAGGTGGGTATCAGATTGTCCCTTAGCTCTTTAGTTATTGTTCCTTCCTGATAGGCTCTGTCCAGTATGTTGTAGAGCTCACTCTGAAACGCAGATGTTGGATTATACGTTAATCTCTTGTAACAGGTAGTGTCCCTGAGTTGTCTAAAAGCCTCTTTCTCATATTGCTTTCGAGGCCATACGACAACATTGCCCCCTTTATCAGAGGGTTTGATGACTATCTCCCTCATGTTTTTGAGTTCACGCAATGCTTTCCTTTGGTTTTCAGACATATTGTCATTAGATATACCACCGGCAATTTTTTCAAATTCTTCCGTAACCAATTTTACAAATATTTCAATGTTTGGGTAGATGTTTAAAGATGGAAATTTTTGGGGGACTGGTACTATAAACTTACTTCCTGCTGATGATTCATTCTGTTCTCCACTCAATTCTTCCAATATTTTTATAGTCTCCAGTTCCTCCACACTCCATTCTTCACCTCTTTCTGATTTATCATGTAGTTTTTTAAGGACCAATTTTCGTGCAAATAAATGCAAATCCTTTATGGCTACAAAGGAGTCAAAAGGGGAGGTAGGAGAAAAAGTTAGACCCAAACTTAATACTACAAAATTGCCGTGTGCACTACTGGAAGGAGTGGTGCTAAGGTTAGGTTCCCACACCTTCTTAAACCATAATCAAAAAGAACCTAGCACTCAACTTGATGCCTTTAGAGTGAGTTTTATTGTAGTGGTACACAATAAACGTTTCGGTCCTACACCTGGACCTTCGTCAGTAACTACATGTGAAACATAACAAAATGTGAAGAAAATATAACAAAAACCATAACAAAGTAAAAAAACATTTTACACAAACAGAGGTATATACATAAATGCTGAGGAGAAAATTCTAGCATCCATATCAAAAATGGTCAAATGTATCACAGAAATATATGCTGAAGAGAGATCCAAAGTATCTAGGCTAAAGAGTTCCACTTATATTAAGAGGTGTGGGTCCCCCCATGTGATAGAACAGTGAGGAGAGGTACATACCGTACTGCAGAGTAGAAGGGGACAAAAAAGGTCAAACGACACACTGAAGCGGCGTCTGCAGATGTATAAACAAAGTTCCGAGGGGGATAGTGAGAAATGCAAAACGGTCAGTGGGTATGAGGAAAGGAAAGGCATGTAAATGGACCATACCTTATAGCTGAACCACACAGGAGCGGTGCTGTGGGTGTAAAAATAGAGAGACAGAGGAGGGGTCTTTCCTTTCCTCATACCCACTGACCGTTTTGCATTTCTCACTATCCCCCTCGGAACTTTGTTTATACATCTGCAGACGCCGCTTCAGTGTGTCGTTTGACCTTTTTTGTCCCCTTCTACTCTGCAGTACGGTATGTACCTCTCCTCACTGTTCTATCACATGGGGGGACCCACACCTCTTAATATAAGTGGAACTCTTTAGCCTAGATACTTTGGATCTCTCTTCAGCATATATTTCTGTGATACATTTGACCATTTTTGATATGGATGCTAGAATTTTCTCCTCAGCATTTATGTATATACCTCTGTTTGTGTAAAATGTTTTTTTACTTTGTTATGGTTTTTGTTATATTTTCTTCACATTTTGTTATGTTTCACATGTAGTTACTGACGAAGGTCCAGGTGTAGGACCGAAACGTTTATTGTGTACCACTACAATAAAACTCACTCTAAAGGCATCAAGTTGAGTGCTAGGTTCTTTTTGATTATAGACCCAAACTTAAGACATCCACTTGATCCTCAGATAAATTAATTTCTGATAAATTGATTACCTGCAATTTGGATGGAGGATTCTCATTTCTCTTGTCACCTTTCTTTTTGTAATTATTTCCTTTTCTATTATAGTTGTTTTTCCTCAGGTTATAGGGACGATATCTTGCTCCTGTGTCTCCTTCTTCATCTCTTGATGACATAGATGAAAACGATGAAGATCTGGATCTCTGTTCTCTTGTTGTTCCCAAACGCCACCTATACACGGTGCCATTTTTAAAGTCATTTAAATCCCTTTGGAATTTTTTTGTTTTTATTTCTTTAACTTCTTTCTCCCAGATTTGAAATTGGGTATCTATATCCTTGTTCAGCATATCCAATTCAGATGTCGTGAGGGATTCTGTCAGTTTTTTCTGTGTGTTTTCAATGTCAAGATCAAATTTCTCTAAATTTTTCTTATTGTTACTTATCAATAATTCAATGAGTGATCTTGAACACTGATTACAGACCTCCTCCCACTTGGTTTTAAATGCATTGTCATCTATGGGAAATGAGGGCATAATTCTCCTACTCTCTGGACTCCCCTCTAGCACTCTGGCACCACTCCAATCCATCCTACACTCTGCTGCTCGACTAATCTACCTGTCTCCCCGCTATTCCCCAGCCTCTCCCCTATGCCAAGCCCTTCACTGGCTTCCTATCGCCCAGAGACTCCAGTTCAAAACCCTCACAATGACCTATAAAGCCATCCACAAACTATCTCCTCCATACATCTGTGACATGATCTCCCGCTACCTACCAACACGCAACCTCCGATCCTCTCAAGACCTCCTTCTCTACTCCCCCCTCATCTCTTCTTCCCACAACCTCTTCAAAGACTTCTCCCGTGCTTCCCCCATACTCTGGAACTCTCTACCCCAGCACATCAGACTCTCGACTACCATAGAAACTTTCAAAAAGAGCCTGAAGACTCACCTCTTCCGACAAGCCTACAGCCTGCAGTGATCCTGAACCTACTGAACCGCCGCACAACCAGCTCTACCCTCTCCTAGTGTATCATCACCCATCCCCTGCAGACTGTGAGCCCTCGCGGGCAGGGTCCTCCCTCCTTATGTACCCGTGTGCCTTGTTTTTGCTCATGTTTAATGTGTTTGTCTATATTTGCCCCGTATTTCACATGTAAAGCGCCATGGCATAAATGGCGCTATAAAAATGAATAATAATAATAATAAAAATAATAATAATAATGCTCTGTTTGTGAAGGGGTCTAAGTGTCTCTTTGGAGTGCAGAAGGTTTCTTTTTTGGGCTTCATTTTTCTTCCTCATCTATAGAGATGGATCCGGTTAAGGTTCAGGCCATTCATGATTAGATTCAACCCACATCCGTGAAGAGCTTTCAGAAATTTTTGGGCTTTGCTAATTTTTATCGCCGTTTCATTGCTAACTTCTCCAGTGTGGTTAAACCCTTGACCGATTTGACGAAGAAAGGCGCTGATGTGACGAATTGGTCCTCTGCGGCTGTCTCTGCCTTTCAGGAGCTTAAACGCCGATTTACTTCTGCCCTGGTGTTGCGTCAACCGGATGTTTCTCTTCCGTTCCGTGTGCCTTCTTTTCCCGTAAGTTTTCGCCTGCTGAACGCAATTATGATGTCGGCAATCGGGAGTTGTTGGCTATGAAGTGGGCGTTTGAGGAGTGGCGACATTGGCTTGAGGGAGCTAAGCACCGTATTGTGGTCTTGACCGATCATAAAAATCTGATTTACCTCGAGTCTGCCAGACGGCTGAATCCTAGACAGGCTCGATGGTCCTTGTTTGTTTTTCCGTTTTGATTTCGTGGTCTCGTATCTTCCGGGTTCTAAGAATATTAAGGCTGATGCCCTCTCTAGGAGTTTTTTGCCTGATTCTCCTGAGGTCCTTGAACCGGTCGGCATTCTGAAAGAAGGGGTGGTCCTTTCTGCCATTTCCCCTGATTTACGACGGGTTCTTCAGGAATTTCAGGCTGACAAAACTGATCGCTGTCCAGTGGGGAAACTGTTTGTTCCTGATAGATGGACTAGTAGAGTGATTTCTGAGGTTCATTGTTCTGTGTTGGCTGGCCATCCTGGTATTTTTGGTACCAGAGAATTGGTTGGTAGGTCCTTTTGGTGGCCTTCTTTGTCACGTGATGTGCGTTCTTTTGTGCAGTCCTGTGGGACTTGTGCGCGGGCCAAGCCTTGTTGTTCCCGTGCTAGTGGGTTGCTTTTGCCCTTGCCGGTCCCTGAGAGGCCCTGGACGCATATTTCTATGGATTTTATTTCTGATCTTCCGGTTTCCCAGAAGATGTCGGTCATCTGGGTTGTTTGTGACCGGTTCTCTAAGATGGTCCATTTGGTGCCTTTGCCTAAATTGCCTTCCTCTTCTGATTTGGTTCCGTTGTTTTTTCAGCATGTGGTTCGTTTGCATGGTATTCTGGAGAATATTGTGTCCGACAGAGGTTCCCAGTTTGTTTCTAGGTTTTGGCGGGCCTTTTGTGCTAGGCTGGGCATTGATTTGTCTTTTTCTTCCGCATTTCATCCTCAGACAAATGGCCAGACCGAGCGAACTAATCAGACTTTAGAAACTTATCTGAGATGCTTTGTGTCTGCTGATCAGGATGATTGGGTGGCTTTCTTGCCATTGGCCGAGTTTGCCCTTAATAATCGGGCTAGTTCGGCTACCTTGGTTTCGCCATTCTTTTGTAATTTTGGTTTTCATCCTCGTTTTTCTTCGGGGCAGGTTGAGCCTTCTGACTGTCCTGGTGTGGATTCTGTGGTTGACAGGTTGCAGCAGATTTGGGCTCATGTGGTGGACAATTTGGTATTGTCTCAGGAGGAGGCTCAACGTTTTGCTAACCGTCGTCGGTGTGTTGGTTCCCGGCTTCGGGTTGGGGATTTGGTCTGGTTGTCTTCCCGTCATGTTCCTATGAAGGTTTCTTCCCCGAAGTTTAAGCCTCACTTTATTGATCCTTATAGGATTTCTGAGATTATTAATCCGGTGTCTTTTCGATTGGCCCTTCCGGCTTCTTTTGCTATCCATAATGTCTTCCATAGATCTTTAATGCGGAAATATGTGGTGCCCGTTGTTCCCTCTGTTGATCCTCTGGCCCCTGTGTTGGTTGATGGGGAGTTGGAGTATGTGGTTGAGAAGATTTTGGATTCCCGCTTTTCGAGGTGGAGGCTTCAGTACCTTGTCAAATGGAAGGGTTATGGCCAGGAGGATAATTCTTGGGTTTTTGCCTCTGATGTCCATGCTGCTGATTTGGTCCGTGCCTTTCATCTGGCTCGTCCTGATCGGCCTGGGGGCTCTGGTGAGGGTTCGGTGACCCCTCCTCAAGGGGGGGTACTGTTGTGAATTCTGCTCTTGGGTTCCCTCCGGTGGTTGTTGATAGTAATGCAGTTGTCCCTGGGATGCAATCCTGGGCAGGTGTCCCTGCTGATTGCAGCTCTGACTGGGATATTTAGGTGTGCAGGATTCATTAGCCCTTGCCAGTTGTCCATTGTTCTTGGAGGTTTTGCATCTCTGTCTGGTTCTGTTGTGAATTTGCTTTTTGGCTCCCTCTAGTGGTTACTAGTGATTTGACTCTGGGTATGTCAGTCATCCCTTGTATGCTCACCTGGGCCGTTAGTTCAGGGGTGTTGCTATATAAGCTCCCTGGACCTTCAGTTCAATGCCTGGCAACGTTGTAATCAGAGCTAATCTGTTGTGCTCTTGTCTACTGATCCTGGTTCCTGCTAGATTAAGCTAAGTCTGCTTTCTTGCTTTTTGCTATTTGTTTTTGTTTGCATTTTTGTCCAGCTTGTACATAATCTGTATCCTAACCTTGCTGGAAGCTCTAGGGAGGCTGGAGTTCTCCCCCCGGGCCGTTAGACGGTTCGGGGGTTCTTGAATTTCCAGTGTGGAATTTTGATAGGGTTTTTGTTGACCATATAAGTTATCTTACTACATTCTGCTATTAGTAAGTGGGCCTCTCTTTGCTAAACCTAGTTCATCTCTGTGTTTGTCATTTCCTCTTACCTCACCGTTATTATTTGTGGGGGGCTTGTATCCAACTTTTGGGGTCTATTATCTGGAGGCAAGAGAGGTCTTTGTTTTCCTCTTCTAGGGGTAGTTAGTCCTCCGGCTGGCGCGAGACATCTAGCGACCAACGTAGGCATGTTCCCCGGCTACTTCTAGTGTTGGCGTTAGGAGTAGATATATGGTCAACCCAGTTACCACTGCCCTATGAGCTGGATTTTTGTACTTCGCAGACTTACTTGTTCCTCTGAGACCCTCGCCATTGGGGTCATAACAGTTTGCCAGGCCAGTATTAAATGTTAAATGCATTGCAGAAGCGGGATTATAAGAAAGAAAATTCTGAGTTTTTTTTTTCTTTTTCTCATTTTTTTTTTTCTTTTCCCCTTTACCTCTGAGTGGCTTGTGTTTGCTGCAGACATGAATGTCCAGACCTTGATTACAGGTGTGGACCAGCTTACTGCTCGTGTGCAGGGCATACAAGATTATGTTATCAGAAATCCTATGTCAGAACCTAAGATACCGATTCCTGAACTGTTTTCCGGAGACCGATTTAAATTTAGAAATTTCAGGAATAATTGTAAATTGTTTTTGTCCCTGAGACCCTGTTCATCTGGAGACTCCGCTCAGCAAGTGAAAATTGTTATTTCTTTTTTACGGGGCGACCCTCAGGATTGGGCCTTCTCGCTGGCGCCAGGAGATCCGGCATTGGCTGATATTGATGCGTTTTTTCTGGCGCTCGGTTTGCTTTATGAGGAACCCAATCTTGAGATTCAGGCAGAAAAAGCCTTGCTGGCTATGTCTCAGGGCCAGGACGAGGCTGAAGTGTATTGCCAAAAATTTCAGAAATGGTCCGTGCTGACCCAGTGGAACGAGTGTGCATTGGCTGCAAATTTCAGAAATGGCCTTTCTGAAGCCATTAAGAATGTGATGGTGGGTTTTCCCATTCCCACAGGTCTGAATGATTCCATGGCCCTGGCAATTCAAATCGACCGGCGGTTGCGGGAGCGCAAAACCGCAAATTCCCTCATGGTGTTGTCTGAACAGGCACCTGATTTAATGCAATGTGATAGAATCCTGACTAGAAATGAGCGGAAAATTCATAGACGGCAGAATGGCTTGTGTTACTACTGTGGTGATTCTACACATGTTATCTCAGCATGCTCTAAACGTCTTACTAGGGTTGTTAGTCCTGTCGCCATTGGTAATTTGCAACCTAAATTTATTCTATCTGTAACTTTGATTTGCTCACTGTCATCGTATCCTGTCATGGCATTTGTAGACTCAGGTGCTGCCCTGAGTCTGATGGATCTGTCATTTGCCAAGCGCTGCGGTTTTGTTCTGGAGCCATTAGAAAATCCTATCCCTCTTAGGGGTATTGATGCTACGCCTTTGGCAAAAAATAAACCGCAGTTTTGGACACAGGTTACCATGTGCATGACTCCCGAACATCGGGAGGTGATACGTTTTCTTGTTCTGCATAAGATGCATGATTTGGTTGTTTTGGGTTTGCCATGGTTACAGACCCATAATCCAGTCTTGGACTGGAAGGCAATGTCGGTGTCAAGTTGGGGCTGCCATGGAATTCATGGAGATTCCCTGCCCTTGTCTATTGCTTCTTCTACGCCTTCGGAAGTTCCGGCGTATTTGTCTGATTATCAGGATGTCTTCAGCGAGTCTAAGTCCAGTGCACTGCCTCCTCATAGGGAATGTGACTGTGCAATAGATTTGATTCCTGGCAGTAAGTTTCCTAAGGGGAGACTGTTTAATTTGTCGGTACCTGAACATACCGCGATGCGTTCATATATCAAGGAGTCTCTTGAGAAGGGGCATATCCGTCCTTCTTCTTCCCCTCTTGGTGCGGGATTCTTTTTTGTGGCCAAAAAGGATGGATCTTTGAGGCCTTGTATTGACTATCGGCTTTTAAACAAGATCACTGTCAAATTTCAGTATCCTTTGCCGCTGTTGTCAGACTTGTTTGCCCGGATTAAAGGTGCCAAGTGGTTCACCAAGATAGACCTTCGTGGTGCGTACAACTTTGTGCGCATTAAGCAAGGCGATGAATGGAAAACCGCATTCAATACGCCCGAAGGTCATTTTGAGTACTGGTGATGCCATTTGGGCTCTCTAATGCACCTTCAGTTTTTCAGTCCTTCATGCATGACATTTTCCGGAAGTATCTGGACAAATTTTGGATTGTTTATCTGGATGATATTCTGGTTTTTTCTGATGATTGGGACTCGCATGTGGAGCAGGTCAGGATAGTTTTTAAGATTTTGCGTGAAAATTCTTTGTTTGTTAAAGGCTCAAAGTGTCTCTTTGGTGTACAGAGGGTTCCCTTTTTGGGGTTCATTTTTTCCCCTTCTGCTGTGGAGATGGACCCAGTCAAGGTCCGAGCTATTCATGATTGGACTCAACCCTCGTCAGTTAAGAGTCTTCAGAAGTTCTTGGGTTTTGCTAACTTCTACCGTCGTTTTATCGCAAATTTTTCTAGCGTTGTTAAACCATTGACGGATATGACCAAGAAAGGCTCTGATGTAGCTAACTGGGCTCCTGCTGCCGTGGAGGCTTTCCAGGAGTTGAAACGCCGGTTTACTTCGGCGCCTGTTTTGTGCCAACCTGACACCTCACTTCCCTTTCAGGTGGAGGTGGATGCTTCGGAGATTGGGGCAGGGGCCGTTTTGTCGCAGAGAGGCCCTGGTTGCTCTACTATGAGACCTTGTGCCTTTTTCTCCAGGAAGTTTTCGCCGGCAGAGCGAAATTATGATGTGGGCAATCGGGAGTTGTTGGCCATGAAGTGGGCATTTGAGGAGTGGCGTCATTGGCTCGAGGGTGCTAAGCATCGTGTGGTGGTCTTGACTGATCACAAAAATCTGATGTATCTCGAGTCTGCTAAACGCCTGAATCCTAGACAGGCCCGCTGGTCATTGTTTTTCTCCCGTTTTGACTTTGTGGTCTCGTATTTACCAGGTTCTAAGAATGTGAAGGCCGATGCTCTGTCTAGGAGCTTTGTGCCTGATGCTCCTGGAGTCGCTGAACCTGTGGGTATTCTTAAGGAAGGAGTTATCTTGTCAGCTATTTCTCCTGATCTGCGGCGTGTGTTGCAGAGATTTCAGGCTGGTAGGCCTGACTCTTGTCCATCTGACAGATTGTTTGTGCCTGCTAAATGGACCAGCAGAGTCATTTCCGAGGTTCATTCCTCAGTGTTGGCAGGGCACCCGGGAATTTTTGGCACCAGAGATCTGGTGGCCAGGTCCTTTTGGTGGCCTTCCTTGTCAAGGGATGTGCGGTCATTTGTGCAGTCCTGTGGAACTTGTGCTCGAGCTAAGCCTTGCTGTTCTCGTGCCAGCGGGTTGCTCTTGCCCTTGCCTGTCCCGAAGAGACCTTGGACACACATCTCTATGGATTTCATTTCTGATCTTCCGGTGTCTCAGGGCATGTCTGTCATCTGGGTGATATGTGATCGTTTCTCCAAGATGGTCCATTTGGTTCCTTTACCTAAGCTGCCCTCCTCTTCTGATCTGGTTCCTGTGTTCTTCCAGAACGTGGTTCGTTTGCACGGCATTCCTGAGAATATTGTGTCGGACAGAGGATCCCAGTTTGTTTCCAGGTTCTGGCGATCCTTTTGTGGTAGGATGGGCATTGATTTGTTGTTTTCGTCCGCTTTTCATCCCCAGACTAACGGACAAACGGAGCGAACTAATCAGACTCTGGAGGCTTATTTGAGGTGTTTTGTCTCTTCTGATCAGGATGATTGGGTGACCTTCTTGCCGTTGGCTGAATTTGCCCTTAATAATCGGGCTAGTTCCGCCACCTTGGTTTCGCCATTTTTCTGCAACTCTGGTTTCCATCCTCGTTTTTCCTCGGGACATGTGGAGCCTTCTGACTGTCCTGGGGTGGATTCTGTGGTGGATAGGTTGCAGCGGATCTGGAGTCATGTGGTGGACAACTTGAAGTTGTCACAGGAGAAGGCTCAGCGTTTTGCCAACCGTCGCCGCGGTGTGGGTCCCCGACTTCGCGTTGGGGATTTGGTATGGCTGTCTTCTCGATTTGTTCCTATGAAGGTCTCCTCTCCCAAATTTAAGCCTCGCTTCATTGGTCCTTACAAGATATTGGAAATCCTTAATCCTGTATCCTTTCGCCTGGATCTTCCGGTGTCGTTTGCCATTCACAACGTATTTCATAGGTCCTTGTTGCGGCGGTACGTTGTGCCTGTGGTCCCTTCTGCGGAGCCTCCTGCTCCGGTGTTGGTTGAGGGCGAGTTGGAGTACGTGGTGGAGAAGATCTTGGATTCTCGTCTCTCCAGGCGGAGGCTTCAGTACCTGGTCAAGTGGAAGGGCTATGGTCAGGAGGATAATTCCTGGGTGGTCGCCTCTGATGTGCATGCGGCCGATTTGGTTCGTGCCTTTCACGCCGCTCATCCTGATCGCCCTGGTGGTCTTGGTGAGGGTTCGGTGACCCCTCACTAAGGGGGGGGTACTGTTGTGAATTTGCTTTTTGGCTCCCTCTAGTGGTTACTAGTGATTTGACTCTGGGTATGTCAGTCATCCCTTGTATGCTCACCTGGGCCGTTAGTTCAGGGGTGTTGCTATATAAGCTCCCTGGACCTTCAGTTCAATGCCTGGCAATGTTGTAATCAGAGCTAATCTGTTGTGCTCTTGTCTACTGATCCTGGTTCCTGCTAGATTAAGCTAAGTCTGCTTTCTTGCTTTTTGCTATTTGTTTTTGTTTGCATTTTTGTCCAGCTTGTACATAATCTGTATCCTAACCTTGCTGGAAGCTCTAGGGAGGCTGGAGTTCTCCCCCCGGGCCGTTAGACGGTTCGGGGGTTCTTGAATTTCCAGTGTGGAATTTTGATAGGGTTTTTGTTGACCATATAAGTTATCTTACTACATTCTGCTATTAGTAAGTGGGCCTCTCTTTGCTAAACCTAGTTCATCTCTGTGTTTGTCATTTCCTCTTACCTCACCGTTATTATTTGTGGGGGGCTTGTATCCAACTTTTGGGGTCTATTATCTGGAGGCAAAAGAGGTCTTTGTTTTCCTCTTCTAGGGGTAGTTAGTCCTCCGGCTGGCGCGAGACATCTAGCGACCAACGTAGGCATGTTCCCCGGCTACTTCTAGTGTTGGCGTTAGGAGTAGATATATGGTCAACCCAGTTACCACTGCCCTATGAGCTGGATTTTTGTACTTCGCAGACTTACTTGTTCCTCTGAGACCCTCGCCATTGGGGTCATAACAGGTTCCTCCTGCCCTGCTGCCAAATCAGCAAAGATAAGTGTCTGGTTTTTGTTTCTTCAGCACACATGCTGTGTGCTTTACAATTCAGTGCTATTCATGGTTTTTTCTTGTCCAGCTTAGACTGTGTTTGGATATTTTCAATCAAGTTGGATTCTCAGGAGAAGCAGATATACACTCCATGTCTTTAGTTAGATGGTGGAATTTTTGTATTATCTGCTGTGGATATTTTTAGGGTTTTAATACTGACCGCTTAGTATTCTGTCCTATCCTTTCCTATTTAGCTAGCGTGGCCTCTTTTGCTAAATCCTGATTTCTGCCTGCGTGTGTCTTTTCCTCTAATACTCACAGTCAATATTTGTAAGGGGCTGCCTATCCTTTGGGGTTCTGCTCTGAGGCAAGATAGAATTCCCATTTCCATCTATAGGGGTATTTAGTCCTCCGGCTGTGTCGAGGTGTCTAGGATGTGTTAGGTACACCCCACGGCTACTTCTAGTTGCGGTGTCAGTTTAGGATTTGCGGTCAGTACAGTTTCCACCTACTCCTGAGAAAGTTCCATGCGGCTCCAAGGTCACCAGATCATAACACTCCAGCCTTTCTTGATTTTTGAAGGGCATGACATGCCTATATCTGTGTCTCCTCCTCCTTTTAGTCCTCCACCTCTTTTCTTTTCGCATGACTATATGCAGCTGTGACTTTTCCATGTGTTTGTTGTGTCTTCTGGGCAGTTTGTCAGCTTTTGAACACCTTTGAAGGTGTTTTCTATGTGTTTTCTATGTGTTTGTATGTGTTTGTGTTTGTCTGCCATTGGTTTCAATGGGGTTCGACGGTATTCGTCGAACGTTCGATGAACAGTTCGTCGAACATGTCTCTGTTCGACGAACCAAACCCAAACACTAGGGAGGTGGCTCATCTCTACTCAGCACCAATCAAGTCAATAAAGCTGCAATACTGCAACCCATGTAATGCAGGCTGTGGTAGTTAGGTTTTGGGTTACACATTAGGTTGGTAGTATTACTCTACTAGGGATCCTATAGACAGAGCCATTCTCTGCATATTCAGGTTTTTCCTTTTTCTGTATGTTAGTTTCCAGGAAGAAGAGTAGAGATGGCCATGAGAAAGCGGAAGAGGGAACTGATCGCCCAGTATGAAGAGGAGTGGTAAGTAGATGAGGTTACATCACTGCAGTCTTCACAATCCATACACTTACAGCGGCAAATCCATAGTGACCATTACACATCATCACTACACATATTTATACCATTTACAGCACAAAACTAATGTCAGATCCCCATGAGGAGAACACCCAGCAGGATGTAAGTGAATTATGTGTAGCCATAGAACGACCATGTGCATGAGGCCTAATACTATATTATCTACCTCTTCTACCACAGTTCACTGTCTGCCACCCAGGAAGAAGCCAAGAGGAGGAAGACAGAAGATGACATCCCCCAGCCAGAAGAGCGGGCAGCTTTCGTCGCACTCCTTGGTTAGACTCATTGCACATTGCAAGGTTTCCAGATATAAAGTATTAGATTATATGGCATGTATTTTTATATTAATCTATTTTATGTGTATAATGGTAGAGAAACATGTAGGGAAGTGTTCTCCCTCAGCCTCCTGTAATTATACCTAGTATGACACAGCAGACAGGAGCGGTCACTATGTGGTGGTGAGCAGTGTTGTGGCTTTGGTTTCACCTCAATAGTGATGGCATATCTTTTGGACAATTCTTCAGCATCTGATCAGTGGGTGTCAGGGGCCAAATCTCCATCAATCTGATATTGATGAGCTATCCTGAGGATAATCCATCATTAATAAAGAGCTCTACAACCCCAACAATTTAACATTAATAGCATTAAAAAGGTATTCATTCCAAAGTTCATAGTGAAATAATTCTATTTTCTCATTTTTGTAGAAGAAGAATATATCAGATCTTTGCAAGCCAGGGACAGCTGTCTTAAGATTTCGGACAAGGTATTATTGTAGTGAAGGATAAGAAATCATCCAAATTTGAGAAGATCCATCAAAGGGAAATAAAGGGCTTATTCTTATATAATAGTGGCCAGATATTACCAAACATAGGAATATACAGCTATATATGTTCTGTATTATATATACCCTCTAACTCTGCTTCTCATCCCTCTAGTATCTCCTCACCATGGTCGTCACTTACTTCAGGAGAGCAGGACTGCGATCTTCAGAATATGGAACCTTCTTCTTTCCAGCTCTGTGAGTCTCTTTTATTATTACACATTTATGTATATAAATAACTTTATTTTATTTTATTGTAAAACCAAAATATCTTTTCTATCACTCATGTAAATACACGATAATTGTATTTGTTGCTATATTTCTGTATTTTCTTCTGAAGTGGATTCTAATTTATTTGGATTCATTTTTCTTCCATCCAGGTTTTTAGCCAACCAGTTTGAAGAAGACGTGCCATATCAACAGGAGATCTACCGCTGGGCCCTCGGATGGACGTGGAGCATGAAGAAGGACCGACTTCTACAATTCCGCAATGTTCTTCTCACCAGGATGGGATTTCGGGCTTGGGTGAATCGGGCCACCTGTGATCTGGTTAGCAATATAAACAGTAATAATATAAAGCTGATCTGTAAATAGGTATCACAACGTAAACAGTGTACATAAATAAATCCCTTAGACCTGATGGGGTGGTTGTACTTACTTTGAAAAGCCACGTCAAAATGGTCTTGTAATCCGTATGTTAGGTAGAGCATTTTATGAATGCAGCCATAGCTGGACTCATGAAATGCTTGTTTTAATGTCAAGGAAGAAATCTTTAATAAGTAATTATGCAGTCATTCTGCCATGGCTTTTCAGTCATTACATCAATATCATCAGGTCTAAAATAAGTGCAAATTGGATTATGATTAATGGAGATATATTCCGTTTAAACTCTGATTATAATCACTTATTTCATTCTAGATCATGGCACAAGACCCTGACCACTGGGCATGGAAGAGAGACAGGAATATCCATCACAGCTGGGCAATTCATTGGTTCAGGAGGAATAATGCCCTACCCTGCTCTCTCTGTAACATCGTTCCATGCAAGAAGGAGGAAGATACGAATATCTAATGCCTGGAAGAGGAGCTGCTGGACCCACAAGGAGATGAACATGGCTGGAAGAGGAACATACTGTGGCTGCTGGACCTAGAAGGAGAAGAACATGGCTGGAAGAGGAACATAGCTGCTGGACCTTAAAGGAGAAGAACATAGCTGGAAGGAAAACTTAGCTGCTGGTCCTGCAAGAAGAACAGCGAGAAGACGTGACAGATGAAGAACTGAAGAAAGGAGATAAGTATTCTTAAAGGAAACCTGCCACCCCCAAAATCGAAGATGAGCTAATCCCACTGGCATCAGGGGCTTATCTACAGCATTCTGTAGTGCTGTAGATAAGCCCCCGATGTATCCTGAAAGATGAGAAAAAGAGGTTAGATTATACTCACCTGGGGGGTGGTCCGGTCCGATGGGCGTCGCTGTCCGGGGCCTCCCATCTTGTTACGATGACGTCCTCTTCTTGTATTCATGCTGCGGCTCCAGCACAGGCGTACTTTGTCTGCCCTGTTGAGGGTAGAGCAAAGTACTGCAGTGCGCAGGCGCTGGGAAAAGTCAGAGAGGCCCGGCGCCTGCGCACTGCAGTACTTTGCTCTGCCCTCAACAGGGCAGACAAAGTACGCATGCACCGGAGCCGCAACATGAAGACAAGAAGAGGATGTGATTCTTTGAAGATAGGAGGCCCTGGACCAGACCGCGACACCCATCGGACCGCCACCCCCCCAGGTGAGTATAATCTAACCTCTTTCTATCATCTTTCAGGATACATCGGGGGCTTATCTAAAGCATTCTGTAATGCTGTAGATAAGCCCCTGATGCTGGTGGGCTTCGCTCATCTTCGATTTTGGGGGTGACAGGTTCCCTTTAATAGACACAGACAGAACATGCACATCCCACTATACACAGACAACATACACACAGACACCCCATATGCTGTACACATAGACACACTGTATACTTTACACATAATTGTTATTTTTTCACAGTTGTTATATTTTATAGTGGTAACCTCCCTTAGTATGCCCGGAGGAAGGGCAGTAAAGCAGCCATGGTTTCCCTACAGGTTTCCACCACTGGGGGGTTTTCCTGTCCTGAGTGTTGCTGTACGCTCTTTGTGAGTGATGGGAGGTAACCAGCACATATAAAGCATATAATAAACTTCACACTATTTAAACTTTCAATGATGTGTCTGAGTCTTTATTTTATACCTTCATGTGTGGAAAGGACCACCATCACATCATTACTGCCCCTACTGGTTTATGGGACCTGGTGTTTTCTGCTGTTTTCCTTGCAAAGATCTTTTATGTGTCTAAGAAATTCTGATGGTTGTTCTGGTGCTGAAAATGTTTGCATTCCTCCTTCAGGTGAAAATACTTTAAGATTCGCTGGGAAATGTAATGAGAAGCGGACCTTTTTCTTTACTAGTTTAGTGCATATTCCACTAAAGGCGCCTCTTTTCTTTGTCACTTCCACCGAGTAGTCACTGAAAATTAACACTCTATGTCCAGTTAGCACTGGGGTGAAGAGGATTTTCTGTACCTTTGTAAGATGTCCGCTTTGTCTGCATAGTTCAGGTATTTCACAATACCAGGCCTGGGCTTATAAGCAGAAGATGGTGGTGGGCTACTCTGTGAGCGTGTTTCACTTTCAATGGTGTATTAATGCCCAGAGCTTTTGGTAGGTCTAGTGTGCATATACTTGTGAGCTGGCTACGGGTAATAGATTCTGGTAAACCAATGATCCTAAGATTGATTCTCCGGGATCTATTCTCCAGATCATCAAATGCAGTAAGATCACATTTTTAATATGAATTTAATTACTTAATTTGCTGATATAAATTTATTCTGATAAAAATACAATTCTCTCTCAAAATTGCATCAGCCCGCCTGCGCAGTAGCATCTATCGAATCGCTGGTAGATGCTACTGCGCAGGCACCGCTGGCGCCATCTTGGTGGAGACAATTTTTTTTTCTCTAGCAAACCGCCGGTGCCTGCCTGCTGAATGTGATTTTTTTTTTTCAAAGCATATTATTGTCGCTGTGTAAAATAGGGGGTGACCTGACATAAGCCATCAGTATGAATAGCTAAGAAGAGCACCACATAAAGACCTCCACCACACACCACCCTGGAGCATGAGAATCTCATTAACTGAAAACTGAAAATAAAGATTAAACAACAACCACAAGACGGATTTCATCAACCTAGTTATCATTCGGATCAATAGTATGACGCCAACCTGACACTGTCTGTAGGCTCCTCAGCACAATCCTGCTGACAGGTTCCCTTTAAACATTTCTTGAAATATCCAAGACTCTTTCTAAATATATTTTTATTTATTTTTCTTTAAGGGAATGTGTGACATACATTATTTTAAATGACCAATAATACCACATAGAAGGGACAAATACCATCACACCATGGCAGTACCACATATTACCACCGCATAGTGACCAAATAATACCATATACAGGGACAAATACCATCACATCATGACCATACCAAATATTACCACGACATAGTAACCGAATACTACAATACTGATCATTAATAAAAAAATTACTCATATTACTGTAAGTGCCATTATACACAGGAGATCTGTATATAGTGTCAGTGGGTAGGTAATACAGTGATCACTAGTGACATTATGCACAGGAGCTGTGTATATAGTGTCAATGGGCAGGTAATACAAGGATCACTAGTGACATCATGCACAGTAGCTCTGTATATAGTGTCAGTGTACAGGTTATACGATGATCACCGATGACATTATATACAGGTGCTCTGTACGTAGTATACAGTGTATAGTGTAAGTGTACAGGTAGTACACTGACTCATCGATGATGTCTCTAGTTGAAGTCCTTCATCTTCGCTTTTCTACTTCATTCTGCATAGACCATCATCACTTCTTCCAGCCAGGACTTGTCTTTGCAGAAAGTAACACACAGTTATCTAAAGCACTGCTTCCAGAGCACACTCCCCATCTTCTACACTACACAGTTGAATACAGATGTGCACCCACCATTAATATAAAATTAGTTATTATGCAACCCACCTTTCCAAATATAAATTGTAATCCACCAATGTACCTCCAGTACCTATAAGGCTCAACAAAACAAAAGGAGGACTTAAAAAATCCTCCAAAATTGTTTCAAAAAGTCACAAAGAAAAAAGCAGAGATGATTACCTGCTCAGGCCTCCAGAACAAATGCACTGGCAGGGAGCAGGGGACCCAATTAATGATAGCAGAATCACAGGTGCAGCAATACCGATGAAACAACCACTTTCAATCTAGTGTTGGCTGTTTGGTATTTAAGTGCACAAAAAGATACAAGATAATAGTCTGTATGTGGCATTACTCACACAAGCAAAGCAGAGCATCTGGCTTACAGCCTATTACTAATGCACATACAGTCCGGCTGCCCAGTGCTACAAAATGCATGCTGTGCGAACAGAGGCCACAGTTTACAGAGCCATCTTGGTCCTACTGCACCCTGCAAGATAAAGTGCAAAAAAAATCAATGTATGTAAGGTATTGGTTAATATTGGGGCCACAATACATAAGCTGGCAACCCACGTCAAGGGTCCTTACGTTTTGCCAGTCCTAACGCTAAACATCTAACGCAAAATGTAAGGACCCATGATTTTTTTGCACTTTATCTTGCAGGGTGCAGTTAGACCAAGATGGCTCTGTAAACTGTGGCCTCTGTTCGCACAGCATGCATTTTGTGGCACTGGGCAGCCCGCCTGTATGTGCTTTAGTAATAGGCTGTAAGCCAGATGCTCTGCATTGCCTGTGTGAATAATGCCACATACAGACTATTATCGCTTATCTTTTTGTGTACTTAAATACCAAACAGCCAACACTGGTTTGAAAGTGGTTGTTTCATCGGTATTGCTGCACCTATGTTTCTGCCATCATTAATCGGGTCCGCTGCACCCTGCTAGTGCATTTGTTTTGGAGGCCTGAGCAGGTAATTACCTCTGCTTTTTTCTCTGTGACTTTTTTCCAGTACCTATAAATAGCCACTTTCCCCATCCAATAAATATGTAAATTAATTAGCAACTGATCTCTTTCCCCAATTCAATGCCAGTCACACGCCTGCATCATCAATTCATCATTATTTGCGTTCCCTCATCTAAATATATCATGATTCATGGTTCCCCTTTCCACACCCTCAATTCATCATTTGCTCTCCTTCATTTACTTAATTTTATTTAAAAAAAATAAAGTTTTTCATGCTTACCTCACATACGATTCCCTGTAGGCATAGCTTCACTTTGGGTGTCATGGAGAGTGGCGTGTACATGTCGGCACTTATGTGAAGCACGTAACAGAAGAGGCGGAGTGACTCCTTCGGAGCTACGTTGCTGTTCCGTGCAGCCCAGGAAGCTTATTCGCGCTGAGGTGTGCGGAGCACGCGCACACATTACTTTATTATACCCAGGGACATAGGGAGCAAAAACACTGGGTCTGCCCCCTCTTCTTATATATATATATATATATATATATATATATATATATATATATATATTTATTTATCAAATAGTAGGGAAGTAGACAGACTTCCCATAGGTGTGTGAAAAAAAGTGAAGAAACGCTACAAATATTGACTCTGTCTATAGTGCAATTCTCTAAGTTGGAGAAAGTTGTCTGTTTTTTCTTTGGTTGTGGTGTTTGTTATTTTCACACCCTATGATTGTTATATTAACTTGACTACGGTATTATAAAGCTACAGTGACGGCAAAAAAAATCTTTACAAGACTGCCAAATAGCAAAACCGGCTGAGCTGCACATAGCAACCAATCAGAGGGCAGCTTTCGCTTTACCAGAGAAGTGAAAACTGAGCGTTGATTGATTGATATTTGCAACAAAGCCAGCTTTAATATTAGACAGTTTTTTATTATCTCCCCCATTGTGAGTGCAGCGCCCCAGAGTCCTGGTCGTTGCAGTACTGTGGCTCCGCCACTAAGGGGAGCCATGGTACGTTCGATGGCACTGAAGGAGTTCCTCCAATCAGGTATCACAGACACCAATATGTTTCACAGCTGGGCCTCCGGGGGGAGCAAAGGGTGCTATTCATTAGGCCACTCCCCACCATAGTGGGTAAACTGGGGGTCAGGCAGGAAGTTAGGGAGAACGCTGACGGGATTGAACGGAGCAACACCCTGTGGCAGGGGGTGTTGTGAAGGGAGAGACTGTAGGGTCTCTGCCAGGGGTGGGATCCTGGCAGAGGCTTGGCATTGAGAGAACGTAACGGGTCCGCGCAGGCTCCTGGAAGCGGCGGGACTCAAGAAAGGACTAGAAGCGAGATAGATTGTGCTGAGTGAGAAACGAGATCAAGCAGAAGGAGAATACCAGCAGGGGTTTTGTTGAAAGAGGCAGCACCCTGCTGAGGCGCAATACCGGTGGCCGGAACGCCGAGGGAGTGGATTAGAATACAGCTTCAAGCCATACTCCAAACAGCGGCAGGACAGTCGGTCTCAGGCGGGCTGTCTACCACATATCACCTATGAAGTCTTGGGGGGCAATTGCGGGAGAGGGGCGACTCTAGGGTCCCGGAAGAACTCCAGGCCTACCTGACAAACGGGTGCCATTCCAACCTGAATACAGGGAAGGGGTGGATTACAGAGGAACATCAAATCGAGTTGTGAGGGAACTTAAGAAACAGACACAACCGTTGTGGGGTTACTTTCCGTGAGCACAGCAGGGAAGGACTACAACACATAGCGCTAGAAGGAAGGCACAGATTTCCACCTGAGAGGAGAACTCTGGAGGTGCCATTGGACCGGCCGGACTTGCGTAGCCTGGTGAACCGTGTTCTGGACTGAGGACTCAGAGATCTCCAGTAAAGAGGTAAAGAGACTGCAACCTGGTGTCCTCGTTATTTACCGCGACTTACACCCCACAACCGCACCGCTACATCGCTACCATTACTACCACCTATTTCACCGGACGTCCCCCACTGACGGACAGGGCCACGGACCGGGTCTAGCCACCGTGACAACCCCGAGACTGAGAACTAGAGGCCCGGCTCCGGGTACCCCTCGGCCCTGCGGCGGTGTGGGGGCGCGCCGCAGACTTGGCGTCACGAACAGGATCTACTTAAGCCTGAAGAATCAGGTCATGTGTGCCTAGAGACTGTGATTTGTTGTGCTTGGACTGTACTTTATTGTAAGACTGTGCTGCGCCATTAGCCGCCAAAAGTTCCCGCCAAAAGGCGCCGCCATTGCTACACCCAAGGGGAAGGAGGGCGTGTTATGGGCGGAGACTCCCAGTGTGGCGCGAGAAATGGCTACCGCCCCCTGCACTTCTGGCTGCAGAGGAATGACCTGCCCCAAAGCAGAAGAGAAACACCCCTTGATATGCAACGGCGAGAGGCTGGTGACGGAGAAGCCCGACCTCAGAGAAATGGCGGAGTTAGGTGCATGCACTGCCACCGACTATCGGGCAGCGATGATGAACGGCGAGTGCCTGAGCGAGGAGGAAGCGATTCCGGCTTGTCCTCCTTCACCAACGATGGACCGGAAGCCTGCGGACCCGACAGCGGGGCTACGTCCACCAATCCTGACTTCGGAGTTAGAGGAGGAGGAACTGCAGCAAGCGGAGCCGAATCCGAGAATCCTATTGGAGGAGCCGCAGTCCGGGCTGCAGCAGACTCCAGCGTCCTCGTTAACGGACCAGAGCGACGCCGGTGGAACCACATCAGGCGCAGGTATGGGCGGCGCCCCTACTCCCCTGGACGGTTCTGCTCTCCCGACCGATCCTCCCCACAACAGTAACCCCGCGTTTACAATCGACCGGGCGGTTCTCACCCCCGGCGCGTTGGGGAAGTTGTTACCACCATTGCCAACCAGGTGGGGAGAGCCCATAGAAATGGACCCAGGAGGGGTGATGTTCTGATGGGATGTTCCCTGGGTCGAGCAGGATGGGATTCCAATGGAAGGTCTCACTATTGCGATACTTACCTGGGACCAATACAAACAATGCGTGCTCCAGCATTGGGGGCAGCGCACTGAAGTTGAAAAACGGGAACTGCAGGGCAAAAAAATGATCTATGATGGGACGGATGCTGTCAGGCGAGGGACGGTGGCGGCATTCCACCCAAAGAAGGGGTGGGGTTCCATTTGGGAGTCGGGTCTACCTACTGGCATCTTCGTTGCCGGCTACGATGTGGAGACTCCCTGCTGTGATCGAGAAGGTGAACCACTCCGGGAGGGGGATCAGGTGACGTATACCCGTCACTGGAACACACAAGGATGGCGTGCCCGGAAAGTTCAGCGATACGAGTCTGAGAGAATGGCACCTGTGGCCCCAACTGTGGTCAATCCAGGGCTGCCAGACCTTGTTACTGTTTCTACTGTACGCTTTGTAGCAGCTCCTGAACTTGCCGACAGAGTTAGGCTTCAAATTCAGACAGCAGGCGACCAGGTGGTCCCTGCGGAGCTTGCCGCTGGTGTCGGCGCTGCAGTGACCGGGGCCCCAGAACCCAAGCCACCAGAAGAAGAATAAACCTCGATACCATGAAAAATGTAAATAGTTACTGTTTGTTCTTTAAGTTGCTGCTAAACCCGTCCAGGGTAAACTTTAAAAGGTGACCCCTTTGTTGACCCGGGGTCACTATTGTTTTCCTTTTTCCTTGAAGTTGTTGCACAAAAGTTACACAAACTGTGAAATCATGGACTGTGCATGATTCGAACTTTCTTTTGTAAATAGTTTGCACCTTCTTAAAGGTGCTCCCTACTGGTTTTAGCCAAAGACACTTTGCGAAGATATTTGCCCTATTGGTTTGAGCCAAAGACACTTTGCGAAGATACCGTTCCTACTGATTCTAATTAAAGACACTTTGCGAAGATACCATACCGGAACCTTTGCATGGACTGGTAGGCTGAGAAGACGAGCTACCTCAGAAAGACTTGGTCCCCTCTTAAAGGGGATGTGAAGAATTGAACTTGAGAAAGATACTGTTGCAGAACAGTAATGCCATGATGATGCTTTGAAAAGAAATGTAACTGTTTTACATGCTAAGTTATATGTGTTGAATTTGTTGAAATGTGAAATCTAAATAATGTTTTGTGAAAAGAAAAGATGCAGAGAGCCCGTAGGGGTAGGGATAGAGATCTGCATAGCTGAAAGTAAGGAAGTAATGATGAAGGTGAGGATAGAAGGTAAACCCTGCGTCCCCATAGAAAGATACTTTGTTGCTAAGGACAGAAAGCGAACCCGTAGGGGTTAGAGAGTGAGTCCTTAAAGGAGCCGAGTAGAGCTGGCTCAGAGTTCTTTAAACGAAAGGAATGTTATGTCTATACTATGTATAGTAGCGAAAGGCAGTAGGCCCTGGCTGAACGGGGCGGTCCTGTAAAAGAAAGGAGAGGCAGTAGGTCTGGTGCCATAGGGACAGGCGGTCCTGCAGGTTCAAAGTAGGAGAATGTGAAGTTACCCCGCCCTGTAATGTGATTATAGGAAGGCCTTTAGTGAACTAAGAGTGTACGTTTCTTAAAGGCAATGTTAATTTATTGTTCTAGAGTTTGCACTAAGTAGAATACCCGGTTGGGTAACAGGAGTTATGTATAGCCTGTAATTTATAATGTTGACTATGTTTGTAACGTTAAAAGTGTCCTCACCTCCCATAAAGGGAAGCCTGTTCAAGTATACTTATTGTTTTGCACTCAACAAAATTGTATGTCTGTTTACTAATCTGTATTGTTGTTTTTCTTCCCAGTCCCGGAGTACTGTGTTTAACCAGGGGGGAGTGCAGCGCCCCAGAGTCCTGGTCGTTGCAGTACTGTGGCTCCGCCACTAAGGGGAGCCATGGTACGTTCGATGGCACTGAAGGAGTTCCTCCAATCAGGTATCACAGACACCAATATGTTTCACAGCTGGGCCTCCGGGGGGAGCTAAGGGTGCTATTCATTAGGCCACTCCCCACCATAGTGGGTAAACTGGGGGTCAGGCAGGAAGTTAGGGAGAACGCTGACGGGATTGAACGGAGCAACACCCTGTGGCAGGGGGTGTTGTGAAGGGAGAGACTGTAGGGTCTCTGCCAGGGGTGGGATCCTGGCAGAGGCTTGGCATTGAGAGAACGTAACGGGTCCGCGCAGGCTCCTGGAAGCGGCGGGACTCAAGAAAGGACTAGAAGTGAGATAGATTATGCTGAGTGAGAAACGAGATCAAGCAGAAGGAGAATACCAGCAGGGGTTTTGTTGAAAGAGGCAGCACCCTGCTGAGGCGCAATACCGGTGGCCGGAACGCCGAGGGAGTGGATTAGAATACAGCTTCAAGCCATACTCCAAACAGCGGCAGGACAGTCGGTCTCAGGCGGGCTGTCTACCACATATCACCTATGAAGTCTTGGGGGGCAATTGCGGGAGAGGGGCGACTCTAGGGTCCCGGAAGAACTCCAGGCCTACCTGACAAACGGGTGCCATTCCAACCTGAATACAGGGAAGGGGTGGATTACAGAGGAACATCAAATCGAGTTGTGAGGGAACTTAAGAAACAGACACAACCGTTGTGGGGTTACTTTCCGTGAGCACAGCAGGGAAGGACTACAACACATAGCGCTAGAAGGAAGGCACAGATTTCCACCTGAGAGGAGAACTCTGGAGGTGCCATTGGACCGGCCGGACTTGCGTAGCCTGGTGAACCGTGTTCTGGACTGAGGACTCAGAGATCTCCAGTAAAGAAGTAAAGAGACTGCAACCTGGTGTCCTCGTTATTTACCGCGACTTACACCCCACAACCGCACCGCTACATCGCTACCATTACTACCACCTATTTCACCGGACGTCCCCCACTGACGGACAGGGCCACGGACCGGGTCTAGCCACCGTGACAACCCCGAGACTGAGAACTAGAGGCCCGGCTCCGGGTACCCCTCGGCCCTGCGGCGGTGTGGGGGCGCGCCGCATGTACACTTTTAAAAAGTGAAATTATGATGTGGATTTTATATGTAAAGGTTTTTTTTGCTGCGCAAATGTAAAGATTTTTTTTGCCGGCACTGTAATTACTTGGAATGTCAAAGGGCTACAGTCACCCTATAAGAGAATTATTATTATTTATTATTATTATTTATTGTTATAGCGCCATTTATTCCATGGCGCTTTACATGTGAGGAGGGGTATACATAATAAAAACAAGTACAATATTCTTAGACAATACAAGTCATAACTGGTACAGGAGGAGTGAGGACCCTGCCCGCGAAGGCTCACAATCTACAAGGGATGGGTGAGGATACAGTAGGTGAGAATGATTGTGGTGAAGACATTTGAAAACACTCAAAGTAGATATAGCATTCCTACAGTATAAGTATTGGCACCCATGCTAGAAAACACAAATGTTAAAGACGCCTGGTGCATCATTTACCACCTGGGCAGGGAATATACACATTTTTCCCATGTACATAATAATTGGTCTAGTATTGATTATTTTTTGGCTGCAGAAGATATTTTAAACAAAATCAGCCATGTCGCTATTAAAGATCTAGTTACCTCAGACCATACTCTGGAGAAGATAACTTAAGCCTTTCATGACCGTGGGATTTTTCGTTTTTCCGTGTTCGTTTTTCACTCCCCTCCTTCCCAGAGCCATAACTTTTTTATTTTTCCGTCAATTTGGCCATGTGAGGGCTTATTTTTTGCGGGACGAGTTGTACTTTTGAACGACAGCATTGGTTTTACCATGTCGTGTACTAGAAAACAAGAAAAAAATTCCAAGTGCGGTGAAATTGCAAAAAAAGTGCAATCCCACACTTGTTTTTTTTGCTTGGCTTTTTTGCTAGGTTCACTAAATGCTAAAACTGACATGCTATTATGATTCTCCAGGTCATTACGAGTTCATAGACACCTAACATGACTAGGTTATTTTTTACCTAAGTGGTGAAAAAAAATTCCAAACTTTGCTAAAAAAAAAATAATTGAGCCATTTTCCGATACTCGTAGCGTCTCCATTTTTCATGATCTGGGGTCGGTTGAGGGCTTATTTCTTGCGTGCCGAGCTGGCATTTTTAATGATTCCAATTCGGTGCAGATACATTCTTTTGATCACCCGTTATTGCATTTTAATGCAATGTCGCGGCGACCAAAAAAACGTAATTCTGGCGTTTCGATTTTTTTTCTCGTTACGCCGTTTAGCGATCAGGTTAATGCTTTTTTTTATTGATAGATCAGGCGATTCTGAATGTGGCAATATCAAATATGTGTAGATTTGATTTTTTTTTAATTGATTTATTTTGATTGGGGCGAAAGGGGGGTGATTTAAACTTTTATATTTTTTTTATTTTTTTCACATTTTTTTTAACTTTTGCCATGCTTCAATAGCCTCCATGGGAGGCTAGAAGCAGGCACAGCATGATCGCCTCTGCTACATAGCAGCGATCTGCTGTTCGCTGCTATGTAGTAGAATATCAGGTGTGCTGTGAGCGCCGACCACAGGGTGGCGCTTACAGCTACCGGCGATCAGTAACCATAGAGGTCTCAAGGACCTCTATGGTTACAATGGAGAAGCATCGCCGACCTCCGATCATGTGACGGGGGTCGGCGATGCCGTCATTTCCGGCCGCCCGGCCGGATGCGGTAGTTAAATGCCACTGTCTGCGTTTTACAGCGGCATTTAACTAGTTAATAGCGGCGGGTGAATCGCAATTTCACCCGCCGCTATTGCGGGCATATGTCAGCTGTTCAAAACAGCTGACATGTCCCGGCTTTGATGCGGGCTCACCGCGGAGCCCTGCATCAAAGCAGGGGAGCTGACATCGGATGCACTATCCCGTCCGATGTCAGTAAGGGGTTAAAACTGATGTTTTTCCAAAAGAATCAGATATTATTTGGAAATTCCCAAGTTTTCTGTCACAAGATGAAAACATTCAAAAACTACTGAAGGAATGGTGGTTGGAGTGTAATATGGATAACTGGGGTCATATACAGTAGATGATTCTCATCTCTTTTGGGATATAGCAAAGGCAGTGATTAGAGGACATATCATTGGATACATACAATTTCTCAAATCTATGACTAACACTAGCATATAATGAGGCTAATCAAAATCTAAGACTAACACTAGCATATAATGAGGCTAATAAAAATCTAAGATTTATAAGAGTCTAAATGCAAAATACTTGAAGGACTCAAACCCGATTAACTGGGAAAAATAAATTAAAGCTAAAGCAAAATTTGACTTATTGTTAGAAAGATTAGAAAGATTGAAAGGAAATCAAAAGACATTTGAATTTTTTAAATATGGCAATAAGGCCGGATCATTGCTAGCACGACTGGAAAAAGGTTAGACACCTACAACATTTATCGGCAGCTTACAAAGAGATCCAAAAATGATACACAATATTCTACTCCAATACCACAATACATTGTATAGACAAGAACCTATGGCAGAGGAGAAAGCCTGGATACATTATCCCTTCCATCAATTTCAGATAGTGAGAAAGTTTGAATGCCCTAATAAGTAATGAAGAAAAAATAATTATAATAAGTAATGAAATCCTTGAAAATCAACATGGCCCTGGGCCCACCCGGGCTCCCGGGAGAGTTCTACAAAATTTTGGTTGGGGAAATGACAACCCCATTAAGAGAAGTTTTTAATCGTATATTAAGAGAGAAGGTATATTTGCATAATCCTGGATGATATATATTTTTAATTAACCAAGATGTTAAAATTAATGTCTAAGATTATAGATGACCACTTATCATTCCTTTTACCTAATTTAGTAGGACCTTACCAGGTGGATTTGCAAAAAAGTGCTGAACGTCCATACAATACAGTTCTGGCAGTACAAGATGGAGTAAAACTAGAAGAAAAACTCAGGGAACCCGGCCTTACTTGCTTTAGATGCTGAAAAGGCTTTTTATAATGTTAATTGGAAATGGATGGATGTGGTTCTGGACAAATTTGGTATCACAGGTATATTTAGGAACAATCTAATAGCTCTCTATATATAAATCCTCAAGCCAGAATGTATACTCCAGGATTTATACCTCAACCATTCTCTTTAGAGAAGGGTACCAGACAAGGTTGCCCCCTCTCACCCTTGTTATTTGACCCACCGGTAGAACCTTTGTCTCAACATCTTATTGCTTTGTTCAAAGGTATCAAAATTGGAGATGAAGAGGTTCACATCCTTTGCAGATAACATGCTGCTCTTTCTTTCTGAACCAGAAAAGCAACTAGAAACTGCAATTCTTTGGTTCCTTTTTGGGATACAGGGAAAATATAGACAAATGTCAGCTATTGTTCTTGAGGCAGTCGGCTGTTAAAGCCAACTTGAGTATCAGAGTCAATGTGGCTGCCAAGATGGTGACTTATTTGGGTATCAAAATTGGCAAAGTCTCAGAATCGCTATACAGGTTAAATTTCCCACACGTGATAAATAAAATAAGTAAAGAGCTTGAAAAATGGAAAAATCTCCATCTCTCTCTGTTTGGAAGATCACAGTTGATAAAAATTAATAGCTTCTCTCGCATTCTATACCGTTTACAAACAATAACTTTGCTACTAAAGCACTTAGAGGTACAAAAATTACAATCAGTGTTTATAAAATTTCTATAGCAGGGTAAGGGGTCTAAGGGGTATCGTTTCTCCTTATGGAGAGTGACATACCATCTCTGGCTTGTCAAGGTAAGGAGGCTTATTCGCCGTGCAATGCTCCTCTGGGAAATATAATATGCAAATTGCCTCTTCTGAGAAAAAGAGGACTTAAACTCTATAGCGCCACCTGTTGGAAGTAGTGATCCTACAAGTCACAATCAACCCTTTAACGAGTCGTGCAATATGACTTAGGATAAAGGCTAAATCAGTATCTCAATTCGCAGACACGGTGTTTCGGGCTGTTGGCCCTCGTCAGTGCGAAGCATGAGAACTGATTTGGCTAGGTGAGAGGCTCTGGACTGGGGTCTAAGGGGTATCGTTTCTCCTTATGGAGAGTGACATACCATCTCTGGCTTGTCAAGGTAAGGAGGCTTATTCGCCGTGCAATGCTCCTCTGGGAAATATAATATGCAAATTGCCTCTTCTGAGAAAAAGAGGACTTAAACTCTATAGCGCCACCTGTTGGAAGTAGCGATCCTACAAGTCACAATCAACCCCTCTCACCTAGCCAAATCAGTTCTCATGCTTCGCACTGACGAGGGCCAACAACCCGAAACACCGTGTCTGCGAATTGAGATACTGATTTGGCTTTTATCCTAAGTCATATTGCACGGCTCGTTAAAGGGTTGATTGTGACTTGTAGGATCGCTACTTCCAACAGGTGGCGCTATAGAGTTTAAGTCCTCTTTTTCTCAGAAGAGGCAATTTGCATATAGCAGGGTAAAAGACCGAGAATTGTATATTGGAAGATGGCTTTGTTCAAATTGGAAGGAGGAATCCAACTGCCTCTTATACGAGATTATAACTTAGCGGCCTTAACAAGACATATCAGACACTGGGCTCCTGGGTCAAGTAGCTTTTCCAATACTATTTAAGAGAGGGAACTTGCTGCACCTAATGATCTCCTACATCTAAAATTTGGTGAACTACCCCCTCATGTCAAACATAGTGCCCTTTGGAAAGTCACTATAAGCGCATGGATAGCATTGAGAAAACGATATACAGTACATTACCATTTAGTTTATCTAAAATAGTGCCCTTATGGGAAAATCATAGATTTACTCAGGGAAAGCAAAATAAACTTTTTGAACAATGGGAACAGAAAGGGATTTTGTTGTGAGATTTAATAAGGGAAAATGAAGGGAGGTTACATACTTGGCAGGAATTATCAGAGATATATAAGCTAGGAAACCATCATTATTTACAATACAATCAACTGATCATTCATTATTAGTGATGAGCGTACATGCTCGCCACACTCGCTACTCGCCCGAGTATTGGGGTACTAGGGGTACTCGTTGAGCAGCGAGCATTTCCGGGATTATTCGGCGGTAACTGGTGTCTCCACCAAGCGTTTTTGGTGGACTTTAGAGACCCAATCATGGGGCACGGATTGTCTGCCAGGCCATGAAACGCCGCAGCCATCTTTGTTGTGGTCGTGTAGTGATTGGCTGGGCCGCACAGCATCATCCAGAGTATAAGAGACTCGCCGCATTCTGTTCCTGTTTCAGTGAGAGTAGGGAGAACTGCTGCCGAGATAGGGTCAGAATCGTGGTTTTAGAGTTAGTGTAGGTCTGCAACTCTTACATCCACAACTACTGAGAAACCAACAGTCCTTTTTAGGGCTAATTCGTGGGTCCCGATATTTGCAGCGCTAGGCAGGCAGGGCACAGCATATCCACATCAGTGCAAGGTCTGCAGGCACTGTATGAGCGTCCATTGGTTCCACTGCAGCCTTCCCAAAGCTCCATAACTGCCTGCTGCTGCTTATTTACTGTCTATATACCTATTTTTTTTATTTTTCATTTTCCACAAATTCCCTCCCCCTCCAAATAAAAAACAATATACAGTCTGTTCTGACAGACTGAGGCCTGTTGAAAAGTGATAGTTTGTCAGGCATATGTAGCATAGTTGTGTGTGCTACCCTTGTGTCCCTTTTTTTTTTGGTGTTTTAAATTCACCAAAAAAGGCCTCATATATCTCTTTGCTCTAAGATTGGGCTTGGGGGCTGGTGTACTTACTTTGTGGCTGTGTGAGCCTCAAATTCTATACAGTGCTATTCAGCCTAAAAAAAATTTGAAAGGCCACAGATTTGCCAGTGTGGTATTTCTGTTACAGCGTCATATATCTCTGCTCCAAGTTTTGCCATTGGAGGCCGGTGTACTTACTTTGTGGCTGTGTGATACTCAAATTCTGTACAGCGCTATTTAGCCCCCCCAAAATTTGAAAGGCCACAGATTTGCCAGTGTGGTATTTCTGTTACAGCAGTCATATATCTCTGCTCCAAGTTTTGCCATTGGAGGCCGGTGTATTTATTTTTTGGCTGTGTGATACTCAAATTCTATACAGCGCTATTTCACATAAATTAACTTTAAAAAAACAAACAAAAATTGAATACAGTCTGTTAGGTCAGGCTGAGGCCTGCCTGGTGTTTGGGTTTGAAAAATTGCAGATTTGCAGGCATACTGATCACATATTATTTCGCTACTAATAAAGACATTTGTGTTGAGCATTTGAAATAGTGCAGTAGTCCATTTAAAATGGGCAAGGCAAGGGGCAAGGGACGGGGAAGTGGACGTGATGCTGATGGTGCATCCGGAGGACGAGGCCGCGGGCAAGGTGAAAGTGGGCAACAACAAAGACCCACATCTTCTCGCTCAACCTTCCTGTCTCAGTTTCTGGGGGACCGCAACACACCACTATTGAAGCCAGAGCAGTGTGAAACGGTTGTTGGTTGGATCGCGGATAATGCTTCCAGTCACTTAGCCACCACCACCACCTTGTCTTCCACACGGTCAAGTCTGAGTTGCCATGAGTGTGGCCAGGATATTCCTCACCCTGATCCTCCTTCCTCCCATCATGCCGAGTGCCCTGAGACAACTGATCCCACACTTGGACACTCTGAAGAGCTGTTCAGTTTTCCATTTCAAGATTCAGAAATCTCTGCCGGTCAACTTGAAGTGGGGAAAGATGAGATTGCATGTAGAGCTGCCCAAAGCTTTGACCAGTCCCGGTGACAAGAAGGTGATGGTGGGAAAGTGTCACAAGAGGTGGATGATGATGAGACACAATTGCCAGAAAGTCAGGAGGAGGAGCAGGGTGCAGATGTGGAAGACGAGGTGTTGGATGACATAGCGACTGACCCAACCTGGCAGGAGGACATGCATAGAGAGGACAGCAGCACAAATGGGGAAGGAGGCATATCCCCCCAACAGGCAGGAAGAATCAGTGTGGTGGCCACAGACAGAAGTTGTGCATCCATTCACCGTAACACCAACATGAGTGAAGTTGCCATTCCACCTGTGAGATCTTCCCGAGTCTGGCTATTTTTTAAAGACTCTGCCGATAATCCCAAACAGGCCATTTGCAGCACCTGCCATGCCAGCACCAGCAGGGGTAGCATAACAACCAGCCTGACCACCACGAGCATGATCAGGCACATGCAAGCAAAGCACCCGACTTTGTGGGCTGAACCCCAGGCTCCAGGACCACTTCCTGCTTGTCACACCACTGCTTCTTCCACTGTTTTGCATAGAAGCCAATCCCCAGTACACCATGCATGTGAAGATGCCTCTAGCCCTGCACCTGTTGTGGCCCACAGTCAAGCAGCACCATCAGCAAGCGCGCCCATGTCCTTGTCCCAGCACAGTGTTCAGTTGTCTATAACCCAGTCTTTGGAACGCTAGTGGAAATACCCAGCCAACACCCCACAGGCCACAGTCCTCAATTCTAATATTTCTTTTCTGCTTGTGCTAGAAATGCTACCTTTTAGGCTTGTTGAGACGGAAGCTTTCCGCAACCTGATTAGCCGTGCCCTCAACAATGCTGTTACCGGGAAAGTCCACCTAACCATGGACACGTGGACAAGTGCTTGTGGGCTGGGACGATACATCTCAATGATAGCACACTGGGTTAACAAAGTGGAAGTCGGGACCCAGTCGGACCTTGGGAAGGAACACATCCTCCCCACACCGAGGATTGCTGGCCCTACGTCAATCAGGGTTGCCCCCTCAGTCTACAGCTCCTGCACCTCCTCCTCTTCATCCTCCATGTCTGAAATCAACACATCAGTCAGAAGCTGGAAGCACTGCAGCACTGCCTGAGCCAAGTGGCAACAGGCTGTGCTGAAGCTAATCTACATAGGTGACAAACCACACAATGCAGAAGAGTTGTGGACAGCGCTGAAAGAGCAGTCAGATGTTTGGATGACACCATTGAACCTATAGCCAGGCATGGTCGTGTGTGACAATGGCCGTAACGTGGTGGCGGCTCTGAGGCATGGTGAGCTCACACACGTACCTTGCTTAACTCATGTGCTTAACCTCGTGGTTCAACGTTTTCTGAAAAGCTACCCGGAGCTGCCGGATCTGCTAGTGAAAGTACTCCGTCTGTCTGCCCATTTTAGAAAGTCAGTTACAGCTTCAGCCGCCCTTGCCGTGCTTCAGCAGCGGTATCAGCTTCCAGCTCACCGACTGTTGTGTGATGTCCCCACGCGCTGGAACTCTACGCTGCATATGTTGGAAAGGATTTGTGAGCAGAAGAGGGCCATGTTGACTACCAAAATCGACAAGGCCGACGAATTTCAGGTCAGACTCCACACATTACAATGTCAGGAGTGGACATGAATGTCAGACATATGTAACATCCTCCAAAACTTTGAGGACTGCACCAAGATGGTGAGCGGCAATGACGCCATAATTAGCATCACCATCCCGCTTCTCAGCATTCTGAAAAACTCTCTGCTCACAATCAAAGAGGATGCATTGCAGGTGGAGCACGAGGACATGGAGGAAGGAAACATACAGGGGGATTATGCTCAGCCCAGCCTCATGTCTTCTCAACGGGGATTGGTAGGCAATGAGGAGGAAGAACAGGAGCTACTTTCATGTGCTATAGACGGTACTACAAACACATCTGTATTAGCTTCTGTTCAGCGAGGATGGCCTGAGGACAGGGAGGAGGAGGATGAGGATGAGGAGGAGGAGGACAGCATGGTCAGTCGTCCCGTTGGTGAGGACACGGAAGTCTTGCCTGTTAGCAGTCTGGCACGCATGTCTGACTTTATGTTGCGCTGCATTTTACGTGACCCTCGGATTATTACAATTTTGGGTGACACTCATTACTGGTTGGTGACACTTCTAGACCCACGCTACAAGGAGAACATTTAATCTATTCTGCCTGAGGCAGAGAGGTGTGCTAAAATGTTGCAGTACCAGGGGGCCGTTGTAGCGGAATTACTTAGAAAATTCCCATGTGAAAACACTGGTAGAAGACGTCAGAGTTTGTTGTACAACCAAGGACTCCAAGCGAGAGAGACAGAAATACAATCCAGGTCAGGCAGGGGAAAAATGGCCAAGTTCTGGGACAGTTTTCTCAGACCCTCCCATCGTGGCGGCACAGAGTCAAGTGCTGTCACAAGAAGTGCAATGTTTGGGAAGATGGTGAGGGAGTACCTTTCAGATTGTACAAACGTCCTCCGTGATTCCTCTGTGCCTTTTAATTATTGGGTATCCAAACTGGATAAGTGGCATGAACTGGCTCTCTATGCCTGCCCTGCTGCTAGCGTTCTGTCAGAGGGGGTTTTTAGTGCCGCTGGTGGAATTATAACAGATAAGCGCATCCGCCTGTCAACTGAAAATGCTGACAGGCTGACTCTTATCAAAATGAACAAGGCCTGGATTAGGAAAGACTTCTGTACATCACCAAGTGAAACCAGTGAAACATAACCTCAAATACATTCTGTTTTTGGGAGGTGTATTCTCATGCACCTCTTCACAACCACACATGGGTATACACTTCCAGATTTGGTCTGTTTGTTTTTATCCTCCTCCTTATCCTCATCCTCCTCATCCAGAACCACTATATCACCAGGGTGAACGTGGTCTGTACGGTGCATTGTGGCCAAGGATGCTATGATGGCACTCTTTTATTTTTTTTAAAAAGGACAACACATTGGGGAATTGGGCATGACATTACATTGGGCCAACTTCTTAACTCTGTCTCCTGTAATCAATCCTGTACCTGCCAGTAGATCACCAGGGTGAATGTGCTCTGTACGGTGCATGTTGGCCAAGGGGCCTGTGATGGCACTCTTTTTTTTTTTTTTTTTTAAAAAGGATTTTACATTGGGGAATTGGGCATGACATTACATTGGGCCTACTTCTTAACTCGGTCTCCTGCGATCTGTCCTGTACCTGTCACTAGATCACCAGGGTGAACGTGCTCTGTGTGGTGCATTTTGGCCAAGGGAGCTGTAATGGCACTACTTTAATCAGTCCAAAAAGGACACCACATTGGGGAATTGGGCATGGCATTCCATTGGGCCTATTTCTTAACTCGGTCTCCTGCAATCTGTCCTGTACCTGCCACTAGATCACCAGGGTCAACGTGCTCTGTACAGAGCATTTTGGCCAAGGGGGCTGTAATGGCACTATTTTAATCAGTCCAAAAAGGACACCACATTGGGGAATTGGGCATGACATTCCATTGGGCCTATTTCTTAACTCGGTCTCCTGCAATCTGTCCTGTACCTGCCACTAGATCACCAGGGTCAACGTGCTCTGTACGGTGCATGTTGGCCAAGGGGTCTGTGATGGCACTATTTTAATCAGTCCAAAAAGGACCCCACATTGGGGAATTGGGTATGGCATTCCATTTGGCCTACTTCTTAACTCTGTCTTGCAATGTCCCTTGTTTAACTGCCACTAGATCACCAGGGTGAACGTGCTTTGTACTGTTATAGGCCAGTGAAGTTTGGTCAAGGGGGGCTGTGATGGCACTAGTCTATTTTTGCAAAAGGTACCCCAATTGGTGAAATCACATCCTTGCTGGCAAACAGTTCATAACATTTGTGTACCTGAAAGAGCTCACTTGAAATTTGTGTTGCCTGGTTGTTAACATTGGACAAAATACACTTCATATAAATTTGATAAAGCAATGCTGTTACTTTGCCTCAGTAGTTCATTAAAAATATAGCTTTGTCCACTATATTTGTTTCCCTCCTTGCAAGCCTAAACTTTGTCTGCCTCAAATGTACAAATGCAGAATATACAAATGGCGATTTGTAAACAAGATTGAAATACTGTATACCGAATGCATTCAGACAATCACATAGCTGCATTTCTTGTAAAACACTTAAGGCCCCGTCACACTTAGCAACGCTGCAGCGATACAGACAACGATGCCGATCGCTGCAGCGTCGCTGTTTAGTCGCTGTGTGGTCGCTGGGGAGCTGTCACACAGACAGCTCTCCAGCGACCAACGATGCCGAGGTCCCCGGGTAACCAGGGTAAACATCGGGTTGCTAAGCGCAGGGCCGCGCTTAGTAACCCGATGTTTACCCTGGTTACCAGTGTAAAATGTAAAAAAACAAACACTACATACTCACCTTCGCGTCCCCCGGCGTCCGCTTCCTGCACTGACTGAGCGCCGGCCCTAACAGCAGAGCGGTGACGTCACCGCTGTGTTTTCACTTTACGGCCGGCAGTCAGTCAGTGCGGGAAGCAGAAGGCAAGGGACCTGACGGACACTGGAATGTGAGTATGTAGTGTTTGTTTTTTTTTACATTTACAATGGTAACCAGGGTAAACATCGGGCTACTAAGCGCGGCCCTGCGCTTAGTAACCCGATGTTTACCCTGGTTACCAGTGAAGACATCGCTGAATCCGTGTCACACACACCGATTCAGCGATGTCAGCGGGACCTCAACGATCAAAAAAAGGTCCAGGCCATTCCGACACGACCAGCGATCTCACAGCAGGGGCCTGGTCGCTGCTACGTGTCAAACATAGCGAGATCGCTACTGAGGTCGCTGTTGCGTCACAAAACTTGTGACTCAGCAGCGATCTTGCTAGCGACCTCGCTTAGTGTGACGGGGCTTTAGAGATGTGACAGGCAATGCTCATAGTGACACAATCTTGATAAATGTTTGTGTATTCACTTCGCAAACAGTTCAGAGCCTCTATATGTTTGCTTTTTGTCATAGTAAAACATTAAAGTTTACTGAAACTATGCCGGTGGTGGCTTTTATTTTCTAGGGGTTTATGGCCCCTAATCTGATGACTCCATGATATCTCAGTTTCATCCAACCTTGAAATGTGTACATTTGAAGGTGTGGGTGAAACTAGAGTTACTACATAATGTTATTCACTATATAAGACCAGAGAAACATGACTAAGACAGATGCCAAAACTGGGGTACCTCTACATGTACAGTGTACTGATATCTGCATAATTGGGGACAACCATGCAGTGTAGGTAATCTCCCAGGGGTGGGGTTCTCTGTCTTGGTGTTGCTTCTCTGATATTCCAGACGGATGATGTTTAAAAGCCTCTTGGTGATGATCTAACTATACTGTATGTAGTTAATAATCATATATATACGTAATCGCTATATTTATTTAATCCTGATATGTACTTATTAACCTGTGCATGTTAACACATACAAAAGTGTACGCACTCACACTATTCAATCATAGTATTCCTTGAATTTTGTAGTTTGCAATAAAATTGCCTTGTATTGCAAGTATTTGCCTTTTTTTAAAGCTGTATCTGAACCTTAGTGTTAAAAACATGTCAAATAAAATTTCAAAATTCTCCTGTAAATTATTGTGCAAAGAGGAAACCATCATACCATTAAAACATACTAGTGAATTTTCCTCGCCTTCCTGCAAATGTATAAAACAAAGGAGTATGGAGCACACAATGCATACTGTGAAGTGGATTTTCATGGGCCCATCCAGTTTGTGGGTTCCAAGGCCTAATGGGGTGCATATGACTATGCAGCAGGGCTGGCCTTGCCGCCAATGTATAAAACAAAGGAGTATGGAGCACAAAATGCATATTCTGAAGTGGATTTTCATGGGCACATCCAGTATGTGGGTTTCAAGGCCTAATGGGGTGCATATGGCTATGCAGCAGGGCTGGCCTTCCTGCCAATGTATAAAACAAAGGAGTATGGAGCACACAATGCATATTGTGAAGTGGATTTTCATGGGCCCATCCACTATGTGGGTTCCAAGGATAATGGGGTGCATATGACTATGCAGCAGGGCTCGCCTTCCTGCCAATGTATAAAACAAAGGAGTATGGTGCACAAAATGCATATTGTGAAGTGGATTTTCATGGGCACATCCACTATGTGGGTTCCAAGGCCTAATGGGGTGCATATGACTATGCAGCAGAGCTCACCTTGCCGCCAATGTATAAAACAAAGGAGTATGGAGCACAAAATGCAAATTGTGAAGTGGATTTTCATGGGCACATCCACTATGTGGGTTCCAAGGCCTAATGGGGTGCATATGACTGACTATGCAGCAGGGCTCGCCTTCCTGCCAAAGTATAAAACAAAGGAGTATGGAGCACAAAATGCATATTGTGAAGTGGATTTTCATGGGTCCATCCACTATGTGGGTTCCAAGGATAATGAGGTGCATATGACTGACTATGCAGCAGGGCTCGCCTTCCTGCCAATGTATAAAACAAAGGAGTATGGAGCACAAAATGCATATTGTGAAGTGGATTTTCATGGGTCCATCCACTATGTGGGTTCCAAGGATAATGGGGTGCATATGACTATGCAGCAGGGATCGGTCTGCCACCAATGTATAAAACAAAGGTAGTATGGAGCACAAAATGCATATTGTGAAGTGGATAGCGCTGTATAGAATTTGAGCATCACACAGCCACAAAGTAAGTACACCGGCCTCCAATGCCCAAACTTAGAGCACAGACATATATGATGGCTGTAACGGAAATTCCACACTGGCAAATCTGTGGCCTTTCAATTTTTTTGGATGCTAAATAGCGCTGTATAGAATTTGAGTATCACACAGCCACAAAGTAAGTACACCAGCCTCCAATGCCAAAACTTAGAGCACAGAGATATGGGACGGCTGTAACGGAAATACCACACTGGCAAATCTGTGGCCTTTCAATTTTTTTGGATGCTAAATAGCGCTGTATAGAATTTGAGTATCACACAGCCACAAAGTAAGAACACCGGCCTCCAATGACCAAACTTGGAGCACAGAGATATATGACGGTTCACAGCTGTAACGGAAATGCCACACTGGCAAATCTATGGCCTTTGAATTTTTTTTATGCTAAATAGCGCTGTATAGAATTTGAGGATCACATAGCCACAAAGTAAGTACACCGGCCTCCAATGACCTAACTTGGAGCACAGAGATATATGACGGTTGACGGCTGTAACGGAAATACCACACTGGCAAATCTGTGGCCTTTCAATTTTTTTTTAGGGTGAATAGCGCTGTATAGAATTTGAGTTTCACGCAGCCAAAAAATAAGTACACCGGCCTCCAATGACAAAACTTGGAGCAGAGATAAATGACGGCTGTAACAGAAATACCACACTGGAAAATCTGTGGCCTTTTGATTTTTTGGGATGCTAAATAGCACTGTATAGAATTTGAGTATCACACAGCCACAAAGTAAGTACACCGGCCTCCAATGACTTAACTTGGAGAACAGAGATATATGATGGCTGTAACGGAAATACCACACTGGCAAATCTGCGGCCTTTCAATTTTTTTGGATGCTAAATAGCGCTGTATAGAATTTGAGTATCATACAGCCACAAAATAAGTACACCGGCCTCCAATTACCTAACTTGGAGCACTGGGATATATGAGGCTTTTTTCGGTGAATTTAAAACACCCCCCCAAAAAAGGGGGGGGCACAAGCAGGGCTGCCACTAGAAATTTCGGGGCCCCATACTGGCAAAATTTCCGGGGCCCCCTTGAGACTCCGCCCAGGCTCCACCCCAGCCCCGCCTCCACGCTCCACCCCTCAAACTGTCCACAGTCCCACCGCTCTCTCTTGGAAAATCTCCACTTCTCACCTATCACACATTGACAGTTCCCATCACCAGATCACACATGTAGCCGGCAGCTTTTGTTTTGGCCAATAGATTTTTTTAAGCCACCAAAATGACAAGGTAGACACTTTTGGCCGGGCCCTACTCTACTGTAACCTATTAAATATTTGTTAAAATATGCAGTACAATTTAGGTATATTTTTATTTTTCAATTTTTAAAATGACCTATAATACCACATACAAGGAACAAATACCACAGCACCATGACCAGACACCATATTATCACCACAGTGACCTATAATACTATCTACAAGGCACAAATACCGCCACACCATGACCAGATGACATATTACCACCACAGTGATCGAATAATATCAAATACAAGGAACAAATACCACAACATCATGACCAGACCACATATTACCAACACATAGTGACTGAATACTACAATACTGATCAATAATAAAAAAAAACACAATACTATCACCATAAGTGCCATTATACACAGGAGATCTGTACTTAGTATGCAGTGTCTGTGTACAGGTAATACAGTGATCACCAGTGACATTATACATAGGAGCTCTGTATATAGTCTATAGGTAATCCAGTGATCACTGGTGATATTATACACAGGACCTCTGTATATAGTATACAGTGTATAGTGTCAATGTATAGGTAACACACTGACTCACCAGTGACGTCTCTAGGTGAAGTCCTTCATCTTTCATCCCGCACAGACCACCATCACTTCATGCAGCCAGGACTCGTTTCTGCAGGAAATAACAGTTATCTCGAGTTCCGCTTGCAGAACACATTACTTAATTTTTCCAACTTCTACATTACACCACATGAAGAAGGCGACATAGTGTCACTCTACACAGTAATAGGACCGCCCCTCCATTTAAAACAGTGTACTCAAAAAATAAAATAAATACATCACTGCAGTAATAATATCCCTTAATTAGCCCCTATGGTAATAATATTCGCCATCCTGGCCCCGTGTGTCTCATTACTGGCTCCAGCCATATGTTCTCCCATCCTGCCCTAATGAGTATCCATCCTGCCCCATATGATCTCCCCATCCTGCCCCATCTGTCTCCATCGTATCCATCCCGCCCCATGATCCTGCCCCATCTGTCTCCAATCCTGCCTCCAGTGTCTCCAATCATGCCCGTATCACCATTCTGCCCCGTCTCCAATCAGGCCCCCATTTCTCAATTCTGCCCCATCTGTTTCCATTCCTGCCCCAGTGTCTGTCATCCTGCCCCGTGTCTCCAATCATGCCCCGTTTCTCCTTTCTGCCCCACTGTGTCCAGCTTTCTGCCCCTGTGTCCAGCTTTCTGCCCCTGTGTCCAGCTTTCTGCCCCTGTGTCCAGCTTTCTGCCCCTGTGTCCAGCTTTCTGCCCGTGTCCAGCTTTCTGCCCGTGTCCAGCTTTCTGCCCCTGTGTCCAGCTTTCTGCCCCCCTGTGCCCAGCTTTCTGCCCCCCTGTGCCCAGCTTTCTGCCCCCGTGTCCAGCTTTCTGCCCCTGTGTCCAGCTTTCTGCCCGTGTCCAGCTTTCTGCCCCCCCGTGTCCAGTGTTCTGCCCCCCGTGTCCAGCGTTCTGCCCCCCCCTGTATCCAGCGCTCTGCCCCCCCTGTGTCCAGCGTTCTGCCCCCTCCTGTGTCCAGCTCTCTGCCCCCCCTGTGTCCAGCGCTCTGCCCCCTCCTGTGTCCAGCGCTCTGCCCCCTCCTGTGTCCAGCGCTCTGCCCCCCGCTGTGTCCAGCGTTCTGCCCCCTCCTGTGTCCAGCGCTCTGCCCCCTCCTGTGTCCAGCGCTCTGCCCCCTCCTGTGTCCAGCGCTCTGCCCCCTCCTGTGTCCAGCGCTCTGCCCCCTCCTGTGTCCAGCGCTCTGCCCTGGGCCCCCCCCCGGATCGCCGCTCTCAATTAAAAAAAAAAAAAAAAGTTCTACTTACCTCCCGTCCCGCGCTCCTGCTCTCTGCACGCAGCTGCAGCGTGCACTCGCCGGCGACTGACAATGAAGTCAGACGCCGGCAACATGCACGCTGCGGCTGACGTCAGCTGCCAGCCTCAGATTGGCTGGCGGCTGTTAACTATTGACGTGCGGGCTCGGGCCCGCACTTCAATAGCGCTGCAGCGCCGGCCGCAGCTAAGGGCCCGGTTCAGCCTGCGGCTGCCGGTAGGGGTCCGATGGGCAGATGAGACGGGGCCCGATGCGGGCCCCTCTGCCCACCGGGCCCCATACGCCAGTCACGGCTGTAATGCCCTGATGGCGGCCCTGGGCACAAGGGTAGCACACACAAATATGCTACGTATGCCTAACAAACTATCACCTTTCAAAAGGCCTCAGTCTGACAGAACAGACTGTATTTTGTTTTTTTTTGGGGGGGGGGGTTTGGAAAAAAAAATAGGTATATAGACAGTAAATAAGCAGCAGCAGGCAGTTATGGAGTTTGGGAAGGATGCATTGGGAGCAATGGACGCACATACAGTGCCTGCAGGCCTTGCACTGATGCGGATATGCTGTGCCCTGCCTGCCTAGCGCTGCAATATCGGGACCCACGATTTAGCCCTAAAAAAGGACTGTTGGTTTCTGAGGAGTTGTGGATGTAAGAGTTGCTGACGTCCACTAACTCTAAAACCACGATTCTGACCCTATCTCGGCAGCAGCTCTCCATACTCTTGCTGAAACAGGAACAGAATGTGGCGATCAGGGCGGCGCCTGGTCTCTTATACTCGGGATGATGCTGTACGGCCCAGCCAATCACTGCACAACCACAACAAAGATGGCTGCGGCGTTTCATGGCCTGGCAGAAAATCCCTACACCATGATTGGGTCTCTAAAGTCCTCCAAAACTGCTGGGTGGAGACTGCAGCTACCGCTGAATAATCCCGGAAATGCTCGCTACTCGCCGAGTACGCCAAGCCTAGCGATACTTGGGCGAGTAACGAGTAGTGGCCAGCACGTTCGCTCATCACTAGTCATCATCAATCTATACTGGAAAAGGTCAGAAAAATAGAAATGAAAGGTGATTTTGACTGGAACAGACATAGCTTCCCTGTCCACAATTTACCAAAAGATTTGAAAACAAACTCTATATGTGGTATCACATGGCATCTTCACTCATTGGAGTACAGAACTAAAAGATGACACTTCGGGAGAGAAGATTATATTGGGTTGGAGCAAGGTTAAGAAAAGCAATGATTAATGAGTAATGGAGAGAAATGCAATAGAAACTGGTACATAATGCAATTTATGCTTTCAATATTTCTTACAAGGATGCTCCATCTCATCATCTAAGAAACTGTCCAAAATGCTATTTGTCCAGGGCAAATCTGCTTCATGGCATCTGGGATTGCCCGTACACGCAGAGGGTTTGGGCTGAGGCTCTTGGATATATGAATAAAAATTGGAAAATCAAAGTTATTTATTTCATAGAATTGTATCCACTCAAATAATACACTTAGCTCTTCTTTTAGTCAAAAAGCGCATACTTCGATATTGGCTTGTGATGGTGTGATATGCTATGTGGGTATCATTTTTGTGTATATTTCTATTTTACTGATTATCATGGTGTTACTGTATCTTGTAGGATGAGTTGTTATTTGCCTTCTGATATTCTCCCCACAGTTCTGTATTGTTATCTCTCCACAGGGTCATTGAATAATGTTGTTTGCTAATATGCTAATGACATGTTGACCTAGCTTGTTGAAACAATGAGCCCCTGAGACCTTCCCCCTCCTGGCCTGTGAATGAGGGGGAAGACTTGTAAATATCAGGGAGGTGAGACACAGAGATCAGTCTTGTGTGGAACCTTGATGTGAAGAGCATATCAGAGAGAAAGAAGGGAATATGGACTGTTATCCTCTGTGCTGGATTGTTGGACATTTATTCTGTAACTGAACTGCATTCATGTTCTGGAATATTTAATCCTTTGTTTGATGTATCGTATATATGGACCTTTCCTGTTTTGCCTAAATAAAGGTCTTGGAATTGTTCACTATTCTCTTGCTCTGCTGATTGTGTGATACCGGAGAAGGAACCCGTGACAACTGGTGGCAAGCAGTGGGATCAACAGAGCGTAACCTAATGGAGAACCACACACAGAGTGAGTACAGAAATTGGACTGTATCCAGTTTACAGGAGAGAGCCAGAGACCTGGGACTGAACTACCAGGGACTGACTAAAGAGGCCTTAATCGATCTACTGGTGGGTGCTAGTCAGGCCACCTACTCCCATAAGTCTGAAGGACGAGCACTGGAGACAAGGATCCCCACCCCAAAAAGCCAGTGGTGGTGTTGTACGAAGAAGAGATGGCGGTTCTGGGCCCAGGCGTCTCTTAGGAGTACAAGGAGGAGGCTGCCCGCCGGGCACAGCGGAGACAAGAAGCAATGGAGCTTGAAAGAGGGAGTAACGCAATGTGGGATGTAAACCCAACGATCCGGGAGCCTGTTCGGATCACCCGGACAGAGTTTAAGCCATTTGATGAGGCTTCCGGAGATGTGGAGGGGTTCTTCAAGGACTTTGAGCAGCAGTGTGCTGTGATGGAGGTGCCCCACTCTGGCTGGATCGTTTGTTAGTGGGACTCCTGAACGGTAGCCTGGCGGAGGCTTACCGAACCATTGACTCACAGCGGAATCAGAATTATAACATTGTAAAGCAGACTATCCTGGATTACCATGCTATCACCCCAGACTCATATAGGGCCAAGTTCTGAGACCTCCCATGCACTACGGGGGGATGGTTTAGGATGTATGCACATAAAATGTCCCAGGCATGTCGGAGATGGCTGGAAGCAGAAAATGCCTTTACTGTGGAAGATGTTATACAGGCGTTCCTTATAGAACAATTTCTTGCCAAGTGCCCCGCAGAGGTACGGGAACGGGTCCGGGAGTGCACGCCGTGCACCGTGGATAGAGCTGCAGCTCTAGCCGATGAAGCCCTTACTATCCGACCGCAATGGAGGAGGCTTCTGGACAATGAACCACGGCCTTCGACCGCGCCCCGTCCCCCTCCGATTATATCTGCCCCTCCACCCAGCCGCAGGCTGATGACAATCACAGCTCACAATCCTGGGCCCCAACAGTTCCGACCACGACCTGGGGGTATCACAGAGAGGAGATGTTACGGGTGTGGGCAACCTGGATTTTTGCAGTCTGGCTGTCCCACAAGGATTCGGAGGGAGCCCCATGCAGCCCCACCTCGTCCAGTGCATCTTGTGCACTCCATCCCGCCTGAGGAAGAGGAATCACCACCCCTACCAGAGTGGACCACCGACCACGGCACCATAGATACCCCTCCTGGAGTGTACGGACTCTGGCCTTTGTCCATCAGAAATACACAGCAATGGCATTGCCACCTGCAGGATGTCTTAATTGATGGATACAAAGTGTCGGGATTTAGAGACACAGGGGCATTCCTGACTATCGCTGACCCCCGTATGGTTCGACCCGAGGCAATTCACCAGGGCCCAGAAATTCCCATTGTCCTGGTGGGGGGTGTCTGCAAATATATACAGAGAGCTTTGGTACATTTGGATTTCGGTTTTGGAGAAAAACTGTGTTGGATTGGCATTATGGGAGGACTTCCTTCAGATATCCTCCTTGGAAATGACATTGGGGAGTTGCAAAGTCATTTTGTGGGAGCAGAAGGTCCGTGGGCCTCTCCTTCTTCTGAAAGAACAATTGGAGGGAGATATCGCAGATACCGTAAAGCCCATAATTCCCTACGTTCTAGAATTCAGAGATTGTCTCGCCCAGCTAGCTACCTTGGCTAATGAACATCAGCGAACGGCCCAGTCCAGTCAAAAAGCCTGGTATGACCATAAAGCCAGGACCCGGGAATTTATGGACAAGTGCTCATGATTATTGCAACCCCTGCCACTGTACAAGGAACTATAAACAGTGGAGCAAAGTGGACTAAAGTGAGCAGGCCAGAGGTCTGTGTAGACCTAATGGCGTGCTCACTTATTATGAGGGGGGAGAGGTTGTGATGGTGTGATATGCTATGTGGGTATCATTTTTGTGTATATTTCTATTTTTTTTCTGATTATCATGGTGTTACTGTATCTTGTGAGACGAGTTGTTATTTGCCATCTGATATTCTCCCCACAGTTCTGTATTGTTATCTCTCCACAGGGTCAGTGAATAATGTTGTTTGCTAATATGCTAAAGACATGTTGACCTAGCTTGTTGAAACAATGAGCCCCTGAGACCTTCCCCCTCCTGGCCTGTGAATGAGGGGGGAGACTTGTAAATATCAGGGAGGTGAGACACAGAGATCAGTCTTGTGTGGAACCTTGATGTGAAGAGCATATCAGAGAGAAAGAAGGGAATATGGACTGTTATCCTCTGTGCTGGATTGTTGGACATTTATTCTGTAACTGAACTGCATTCATGTTCTGGAATATTTAATCCTTTGTTTGATGTATCGTATATATGGACCTTTCCTGTTTTGCCTAAATAAAGGTCTTGGAATTGTTCACTATTCTCTTGCTCTGCTGATTGTGTGATACCGGAGAAGGAACCCGTGACAACTGGTGGCAAGCAGTGGGATCAACAGAGCGTAACCTAATGGAGAACCACACACAGAGTGAGTACAGAAATTGGACTGTATCCAGTTTACAGGAGAGAGCCAGAGACCTGGGACTGAACTACCAGGGACTGACTAAAGAGGCCTTAATCGATCTACTGGTGGGTGCTAGTCAGGCCACCTACTCCTATAAGTCTGAAGGACGAGCACTGGAGACAAGGATCCCCACCCCAAAAAGCCAGTGGTGGTGTTGTACGAAGAAGAGATGGCGGTTCTGGGCCCAGGCGTCTCTTAGGAGTACAAGGAGGAGGCTGCCCGCCGGGCACAGCGGAGACAAGAAGCAATGGAGCTTGAAAGAGGGAGTAACGCAATGTGGGATGTAAACCCAACGATCCGGGAGCCTGTTCGGATCACCCGGACAGAGTTTAAGCCATTTGATGAGGCTTCCGGAGATGTGGAGGGGTTCTTCAAGGACTTTGAGCAGCAGTGTGCTGTGATGGAGGTGCCCCACTCTGGCTGGATCGTTTGTTAGTGGGACTCCTGAACGGTAGCCTGGCGGAGGCTTACCGAACCATTGACTCACAGCGGAATCAGAATTATAACATTGTAAAGCAGACTATCCTGGATTACCATGCTATCACCCCAGACTCATATAGGGCCAAGTTCTGAGACCTCCCATGCACTACAGGGGGGGATGGTTTAGGATGTATGCACATAAAATGTCCCAGGCATGTCGGAGATGGCTGGAAGCAGAAAATGCCTTTACTGTGGAAGATGTTATACAGGCGTTCCTTATAGAACAATTTCTTGCCAAGTGCCCCGCAGAGGTACGGGAACGGGTCCGGGAGTGCACGCCGTGCACCGTGGATAGAGCTGCAGCTCTAGCCGATGAAGCCCTTACTATCCGACCGCAATGGAGGAGGCTTCTGGACAATGAACCACGGCCTTCGACCGCGCCCCGTCCCCCTCCGATTATATCTGCCCCTCCACCCAGCCGCAGGCTGATGACAATCACAGCTCACAATCCTGGGCCCCAACAGTTCCGACCACGACCTGGGGGTATCACAGAGAGGAGATGTTACGGGTGTGGGCAACCTGGATTTTTGCAGTCTGGCTGTCCCACAAGGATTCGGAGGGAGCCCCATGCAGCCCCACCTCGTCCAGTGCATCTTGTGCACTCCATCCCGCCTGAGGAAGAGGAATCACCACCCCTACCAGAGTGGACCACCGACCACGGCACCATAGATACCCCTCCTGGAGTGTACGGACTCTGGCCTTTGTCCATCAGAAATACACAGCAATGGCATTGCCACCTGCAGGATGTCTTAATTGATGGATACAAAGTGTCGGGATTTAGAGACACAGGGGCATTCCTGACTATCGCTGACCCCCGTATGGTTCGACCCGAGGCAATTCACCAGGGCCCAGAAATTCCCATTGTCCTGGTGGGGGGTGTCTGCAAATATATACAGAGAGCTTTGGTACGTTTGGATTTCGGTTTTGGAGAAAAACTGTGTTGGATTGGCATTATGGGAGGACTTCCTTCAGATATCCTCCTTGGAAATGACATTGGGGAGTTGCAAAGTCATTTTGTGGGAGCAGAAGGTCCGTGGGCCTCTCCTTCTTCTGAAAGAACAATTGGAGGGAGATATCGCAGATACCGTAAAGCCCATAATTCCCTACGTTCTAGAATTCAGAGATTGTCTCGCCCAGCTAGCTACCTTGGCTAATGAACATCAGCGAACGGCCCAGTCCAGTCAAAAAGCCTGGTATGACCATAAAGCCAGGACCCGGGAATTTATGGACAAGTGCTCATGATTATTGCAACCCCTGCCACTGTACAAGGAACTATAAACAGTGGAGCAAAGTGGACTAAAGTGAGCAGGCCAGAGGTCTGTGTAGACCTAATGGCGTGCTCACTTATTATGAGGGGGGAGAGGTTGTGATGGTGTGATATGCTATGTGGGTATCATTTTTGTGTATATTTCTATTTTTTTTCTGATTATCATGGTGTTACTGTATCTTGTGAGATGAGTTGTTATTTGCCATCTGATATTCTCCCCACAGTTCTGTATTGTTATCTCTCCACAGGGTCAGTGAATAATGTTGTTTGCTAATATGCTAAAGACATGTTGACCTAGCTTGTTGAAACAATGAGCCCCTGAGACCTTCCCCCTCCTGGCCTGTGAATGAGGGGGGAGACTTGTAAATATCAGGGAGGTGAGACACAGAGATCAGTCTTGTGTGGAACCTTGATGTGAAGAGCATATCAGAGAGAAAGAAGGGAATGTGGACTGTTATCCTCTGTGCTGGATGGTTGGACTTTTATTCTGTAACTGAACTGCATTCGTGTTCTGGAATATTTAATCCTTTGTGTGATGGATCGTATATATGGACCTTTCGTGTTTTGCCTAAATAAAGGTCTTGGAATTGTTCACTATTCTCTTGCTCTGTTGATAAGGAGAAGGAACCCGTGACATGGCTAAAGGAAGTACCTCAAGTGTCTGAAATGATAAATGCTCTAAAAACTGGTATATGGCCAATTTGACTTAGAGAGACAAAAGGAAAAGTCAACAATCAAATTATTCCACAAATGGAGATCCTTTATGGACATAGATCTTTCTTAATTTGGTTTCAATTTGCTACTTAATGACCAAGCCACTTTTTACACTTCTGTCCACTGTCATTTTATGAAGTTATAGCACTGGAACACTTTCATGTATCCCACTGATTCTGAGATTGTTTTTTCATGACATATTGTACTTCATGTTAGTGGTAAAATCTCTTCAATATAACTTGCTTTTATTTATGAAAAAAAAAAATTTGGCAAAAGTTTAGAAAATTTAGCAATTTTCAAACTTTTAATTTTTGTACACTTAAATCAGAGAGTTAATATCAAAATGGTTAATATCATTTCCCACATGTCTACTTTACATCAGCACAATTTTGGAAACATAATTTTTTTGTTAGGACGTTATAAAAGTTAAAAGTTGACCAGCGATTTCTCATTTTTCCAACAAAATTTACAAAACCATTCTTTTAGGGACTACCTCACATTTGAAGTGAGTGAGTTTGGGGGGTGTCAATACAGGTCCTTCTCAAAAAATTAGCATATAGTGTTAAATTTCATTATTTACCATAATGTAATGATTACAATTAAACTTTCATATAGTATAGATTCATTATCCACCAACTGAAATTTGTCAGGTCTTTTATTGTTTTAATACTGATGATTTTGGCATACAACTCCTGATAACCCAAAAAACCTGTCTCAATAAATTAGCATATCAAGAAAAGGTTCTCTAAATGACCTATTACCCTAATCTTCTGAATCAACTAATTAACTCTAAACACATGCAAAAGATACCTGAGGCTTTTAAAAACTCCCTGCCTGGTTCATTACTCAAAACCCCCATCATGGGTAAGACTAGCGACCTGACAGATGTCAAGAAGGCCATCATTGACACCCTCAAGCAAGAGGGTAAGACCCAGAAAGAAATTTCTCAACAAATAGGCTGTTCCCAGAGTGCTGTATCAAGGCACCTCAATGGTAAGTCTGTTGGAAGGAAACAATGTGGCAGAAAACGCTGTACAACGAGAAGAGGTGACCGGACCCTGAGGAAGATTGTGGAGAAGGACCGATTCCAGACCTTGGGGAACCTGAGGAAGCAGTGGACTGAGTCTGGTGTGGAAACATCCAGAGCCACCGTGCACAGGCGTGTGCAGGAAATGGGCTACAGGTGCCGCATTCCCCAGGTAAAGCCACTTTTGAACCATAAACAGCGGCAGAAGCGCCTGACCTGGGCTACAGAGAAGCAGCACTGGACTGTTGCTAAGTGGTCCCAAGTACTTTTTTCTGATGAAAGCAAATTTTGCATGTCATTCGGAAATCAAGGTGCCAGAGCCTGGAGGAAGACTGGGGAGAAGGAAATTCCAAAATGCCTGAAGTCCAGTGTCAAGTACCCACAGTCAGTGATGGTGTGGGGTGCCATGTCAGCTGCTGGTGTTGGCCCACTGTGTTTCATCAAGGGCAGGGTCAATGCAGCTAGCTATCAGGAGATTTTGGAGCACTTCATGCTTCCATCGGCTGAAATGCTTTATGGAGATGAAGATTTCATTTTTCAGCACGACCTGGCACCTGCTCACAGTGCCAAAACCACTGGTAAATGGTTTACTGACCATGGTATTACTGTGCTCAATTGGCCTGCCAACTCTCCTGACCTGAACCCCATAGAGAATCTGTGGGATATTGTGAAGAGAAAGTTGAGAGACGCAAGACCCAACACTCTGGATGAGCTTAAGGCCGCTATTGAAGCATCCTGGGCCTCCATAACATCTCAGCAGTGTCACAGGCTGATTGCCTCCATGCCACGCCGCATTGAAGCAGTCATTTCTGCCAAAGGATTCCCGACCAAGTATTGAGTGCATAACTGAACATTATTATTTGATTTTTTTTTTGTTTGTTATTAAAAAACACTTTTATTTGATTGGACGGGTGAAATATGCTAATTTATTGAGACAGGTTTTTTGGGTTATCAGGAGTTGTATGCCAAAATCATCAGTATTAAAACAATAAAAGACCTGACAAATTTCAGTTGGTGGATAATGAATCTATAATATATGAAAGTTTAATTGTAATCATTACATTATGGTAAATAATGAAATTTAACACTATATGCTAATTTTTTGAGAAGGACCTGTATAACAGTTAGGGTATGTGTCCACGTTCAGGATTGCATAAGGATTTGGTCAGGTTTTTACATCAGTATTTGTAAGCCAAAACCAGGAGTGGGTGATAAATGCAGAAGTGGAGCATATGTTTCTATTATAATTTTCCTCTAATTGTTCCACTCCTGGTTTTGGCTTACAAATACTGATGTAAAATCCTGAACAAATCCTGATGCAATCCTGGACGTGGACACACCCTTAATACCCAAAAGTGACACCATTCTAAAAACAGCACTCCTCAAGGTGCGCAAAACCACATTCAAGAAGTTTATTAACCCTTCAAGTGTTCTCCGAGAGCAAAAAATAAATAAACATTGTTCTTTTTTCACCAAAAATTTACTTTGGAACTAATTTTATTTATTTTCACAACGGTATCGGGAGAAAATGGACCACAAAATTTGTTGTGCAATTTCTCCTATATGTGGGGGGGGCTATATGTGGGGGAAAGCCACTGTTTGGGCACATGGCAGGACTCAGAAGGGAGGAGCACCATTTGACTTTTTTAACACAAAATTGGATGGAATCAATGGTGGCGCCATGTCACGTTTGGAGACCCCCTGATGTACATAAAGAGTGGAATCCCCCAATTCTAACTCCAACCATAACCCCAACACACCCCTAACCCTAATCGCAACCCTAACCATAACCTTATCCACAACCCTAACCCCAACACACCCCTATCACTAATCCCAACCCTAACCATAACCCTAACCACAAACCTAACCCTACGCAGGTTGCTCTATGCCAGTGATTTTCAACCAGTGTTCCGCGGCACACTAGTGTGCCGCGACACATGGTCGGGTGTGCCGCGGGGAAAGTTCCCCAAACTATGGTGCCCCCTTTGTTTTGTTCCCCGGCAATGCGCAGCGATGAGCAGCGATGCGCAGTCACGGAATAACACATGCGCGAGCTATGAACGCTCGCGCGACTTAATGACGTCACCGAGGCCGGCGCGTCATCCTGAGAGCGGAGAGACTCTCGCATTTGCCCGCCGCCAAGGTAATGCCCGCCAATAATGCTGTGTATAATCATTAAGTCAGCAACAGCTCATTAACCCCTTCCCGACCTTTGACGCCACATAGGCGTCATGAAAGTCGGTGCCAATCCGACCCATGACGCCTATGTGGCGTCATGGAATGATCGCGTCCTTGCAGATCGGGTGAAAGGGTTAACTCCAATTTCACCCGATCTGCAGGGACAGGGGGAGTGGTACTTCACCCAAGGGGGGGTGGCTTCACCCCCTCGTGGCTACGATCGCTCTGATTGGCTGTTGAAAGTGAAACTGCCAATCAGAGCGATTTGTAATATTTCACCTAAAAAACTGGTGAAATATTACAATCCAGCCATGGCCGATGCTGCAATATAATCGGCCATGGCTGGAAACACTTATGTACCCCCCCACCACCACCGATCTCCTCTCCGGTCCTCCGTCCGGTGCTCCGCTCCCCTCCGTCGTCCTGTCCACTCCCCCGTCCTCCTGCCCGCTCCCCCGTGCTCCGATGCCACCCCCTGTCCTCCGATCCACCCCCCATGCTCAGATCCCCCCCCACTCATACTTACCGGGCCTCCCGGTGTCCGTCTGTCTTCTCCATGGGCGCCGCCATCTTCCAAAATTGGGGGCGCATGCGCAGTGCGCCCGACGAATCTGCCGGCTGGCAGATTCGTTCCAGGTATATTTTGATCACTGAGATATAACCTATCACAGTGATCAAAATAAAAAAAATAGTAAATGACCCCCCCCCCTTATCACCCCCATAGGTAGGGACAATAATAAAAAAAAAGAAAATATATTTTTTTCTTTTTCCACTAGGGTTAGGGTTAGAACTAGGGTTAGAACTAGGGTTAGGGGTAGGGTAGGGTTAGGGGTAGGGTAGGGTTAGGGGTAGGGTTAGGGGTAGGGTTAGGGCATGTGCACAAAAAAAAAATAAAAACAGGGAGAGACTGAGAACTGTTGAGGAAGAGCTTCGTGTGTGTCTTTCCACCATTCCTGCCAGGATATCCCTTTTGTTTTTATCGAAACAGGCCCAGGTTTCACACTGAGTGAGTATAAATACATTTAGAATCTATATTATTAACTATATGTAGAATATGTACTGTTTTAGTGTCATTTTGTGCCATTTTGGTTGGTGGTGTGCCCCGGGATTTTTTAAGTATAAAAATTGTGCCGCGGCTCAAAAAAGGTTGAAAATCACTGCTCTATACCATGTCATGTTACAGCTGTAAGTCATTATGGGAAAGCAAAGGTGAAACAGACTTTTTGTTGCCAATTTGGGCTTATGAAATGGCAAATTGTCTGAACTCTGCAACCTGCGAAATTCATAAAAGTTAACTCAATTTCAATATGCATCAAATTGCTTCACTCATCTCTAGTACCCAGTTTATGGTTTGTATAATCGCTAGACAGGAAGATTAGCCTGTCTGCTGCATTCATGAGTGCAAACATTTTGGGTTACTTTAACCCCTTAGTGACAGAGCCAATTTGGTACTTAATGACCGAGCCAATTTTTACAATTCTGACCAGTGTAACTTTAAGAGGTTATAACTCTGGAACGCTTTATCGGATCCCGCTGATTCTGAGATTGTTTTTTCGTGACATGTTGTACTTCAAGTTAGTGGTAACATTTCTTCGATATTACTTGCAATTATTTATGAAAAAAATGGAAATATGGCGAAAATGTTTAAAATTTTGCAATTTTCAAACTTTGTATTTTTATGCCCTTAAATCAGAGAGATATGTCACAAAAAATAGTTAATAAATAACATTTCTCACATGTCTACTTTACATCAGCACAATTTTGGAAACAATTTTTTTTTTTTGTTAGGGAGTTATAAGGGTTAAATTTGACCAGCAATTTCTCATTTTTACAACACCATGTTTTTTTTAGGGACCACATCACCTTTGAAGTGATTTTGAGGGGTCTATATGATAGAAAATAACCAAGTGTGACACCATTCTAAAAACTGCACCCCTCAAGCTGCTCAAAACCACATTCAAGAAGTTTATTAACCCTTTACGTACTTCACAGGAACTAAAACAATGTGGAAGAAAAAAATGAACATTTAACTTTTTTTTGCAAACATTTTACTTCAGAACCATTTTTTTTAACTTTCACAAGTGTAAAAACAGAAATTTAACCACAAATTTTGTTGTGCAATTTTTCCTGAGTACGCCGATACCCCATATGTGGAGGTAAACCACTGTTTGGGCGCACCGCACAGCTTGGAAGTGAAGGAGCACCGTTTGACTGTTTCAATGCAGAATTGGCTGGAATTGAGATCGGACGCCATGTCGCGTTTGGAGAGCCCCTAATGTGCCTAAACAGTGGAAACCCCCCACAAGTGACACCATTTTGGAAACTAGACCCCCAAGGAACTTATCTAGATGTGTGGTGAGCACTTTGAACCCCCAAGTGCTTCACAGAAGTTTATAACGTAGAGCCGTGAAAATAAAAAATCGCATTTGTTTTCACAAAAATGATTTTTTCGCCCACAAATTCTTATTTTCACAAGGGTAACAGGAGAAATTAGACCACAAAAGTTGTTGTGCAATTTCTCCTGAGTACGTCGATACCCCATATGTGGAGGTAAACCACTGTTTGGGCGCACCGCAGAGCTTGGAAGTGAAGGAGCACCGTTTGACTTTTTCAATGCAGAATTGGCTGGAATTGAGATCGGATGCCATGTCGCGTTTGGAGAGTCCCTGATGTGCCTAAACAGTGGAAACCCCCCACAAGTGATACCAATTTGGAAACTAGACCCCTTAAGGAACTTATCTAGATGTGTGGTGAGCACTTTGAACCCCCAGGTGCTTCACAGAAGTTTATAACGTAGAGCCGTGAAAATAAAAAAATCGCATTTTTTCTACAAAAGATCTTTTTGCCTCCAAATTTTTATTTTACCAAGGGTAACAGGAGAAAATGGACCCCAGAAGTTGTTGTACAATTTGTCTTCAGTACGCCGACACCCCATATGTGGGGGTAAACCACTGTTTGGGCGCATGACAGGGCTCGGAAGGGAAGGAGCGCCATTTGACTTTTCAATGCAAAATTGACTGGAATTGAGATCGGACGCCATGTCGCGTTTGGAGAGCCCCTGATGTGCCTAAACAGTAGAAACCCCCCAAAAGTGACCCCATTTTGGAAACTAGACCCCCCATGGAACTTATCTAGATGTGTAGTGAGAACTTTGAATGCCCAAGTGCATCACAGAAGTTTATAATGCAGAGTCGTGAAAATAAAAAATATATATTTTTTAACAATAAAGATTTTTTAGCCCCCAAGTTTTTATTTTCACAAGGGTAACAAGAGAAATTGGACACCAAAAGTTGTTGTCCAATTTGTCCTGAGTATGCTGGTACCCCATATGTGGGGGTAAACCACTGTTTGGGCGCACGGCAGAGCTCGGAAGGGAAGGAGCGCCATTTTGGAATGCAGACTTTGATAGAATTGTCTGCGGGCGTTATGTTGCGTTTGCAGACCCCTAATGTACCTAAACAGTAGAAACCCCCAACAAGTGACCCCATTTTGGAAAATAGACCCCCCAAGGAACTTATCTAGATATGTGGTGAGAACTTTGAATGCCCAAGTGCTTCACAGAAGTTTATAATGCAGAGTAGTGAAAATAAAAAATATTTTTTTTCCCACAAAAAAGATTTTTTTAGCCCCCAAATTTTTATTTTCACAAGGGTAACAAGAGAAATTGGACCCCAAAAGTTGTTGTCCAATTTGTCCTGAGTATGCTGGTACCCCATATGTGGGGGTAAACCACTGTTTGGGCGCACGGCAGAGCTCGGAAGGGAAGGAGCGCCATTTTGGAATGCAGACTTTGATAGAATTGTCTGCGGGCGTTATGTTGCGTTTGCAGACCCCTAATGTACATAAACAGTAGAAACCCCCAACAAGTGACCCCATTTTGGAAAATAGACCCCCCAAGGAACTTATCTAGATATGTGGTGAGAACTTTGAATGCCCAAGTGCTTCACAAAAGTTTATAATGCAGAGTAGTGAAAATAAAAAATATTTTTTTTCCCACAAAAAAGATTTTTTTAGCCTCCAAATTTTTATTTTCACAAAGGTAACAAGAGAAATTGGATGCTAATATTTGTTCTCCAATTTGTCCTGAGTATTCTGGTACCCCATATGTGGGGGTAAACCACTGTTTTGGCACACGGCAGAGCTCGGAAGAGAAGGAGCGCCATTTTGGAATTCAGACTTTGATAGAATTGTCTGTGGGTGTTATGTTGCGTTTGCAGAGCCCCTGATGTACCTAAACAGTAGAAACCCCCACAAGTGACCAAATTTTGGAAACTAGACCCCCTAAGGAACTTATCTAGATATGTGGTGAGAACTTTGAAAGCTCAAGTGCTTCACAGAAGTTTATAATGCAGAGTAGTGAAAATAAAAAAATATTTTTTTTTCCAACAAAAAAGATTTTTAGCCCCCAAGTTTTTATTTTCACAAGGGTAACAGGAGAAATTGGACCCCAAAAGTTGTTGTCCAATTTATCCCGAGTACGCTGATGCCCCATATTTGGGGGTAAACCACTGTTTGGGCGCACGGCAGAGCTCAGAAGGGAGGGAGTACCATTTGACTTTTTTAGCACAAAATTGGCTGTCGTGTTTGGAGACCCCCTGATGTACCTAAACAGTGGAAACCCCCAAATTATAACTCCAACCCTAACTCCAACACACCCCTAACCCTAATCTCAACCCGATCCATAATCCTAATCACAACCCTAACGATAATCACAACCCTAACCCCAAAACAGCCCTAATCTCAACCCTAACCATAACCCTAATCAAAACCCTAAATCCAACACACCCCTAACCCTAATCCCAAACGTAACACTAATCCCAACCCTAATCCAAACCCTAACCCTAATCCCAACTCTAACCCTAACTTTAGCCCCAACCCTAACTTTAGCCCCAACCCTAACCATAACTTTAGCCCCCGTCGTCACAAAAAAAGTTCAATGTAACCTTTTTTTTGTACGTCGCGTCAGCCATTTCCGCGCATGCGTGGCCGTAACTCTGCCCCCTCCTCCCCAGGACATAGACTGGGCAGCGGATGCGTTGAAAAACTGCATCCGCTGCCCACGTTGTGCACAATTTTCACAACGTGCGTCGGTACGTCGGGCCGACGCATTGCGACCGCCCCGTACCGACGCAAGTGTGAAAGAAGCCTAAGGCTACTTTCACACTAGCGTCGTACTCGGCCCATCGCAGTGTGTCGGGCCGACGTACCGACGCTAGCGTTGTAAGCGCCGCACAACGGGTGCAGCGGATGCTGTTTTTTCAACGCATCCGCTGCCCCATTGTGAGGTGCGGGGAGGCGGGGGCGGAGTTCCGGCCACGCATGCGCGGTCGGAAATGGCGGACACGTCGCACAAAAAAGTTACATGTATTTTTTTTTGTGTCGACGGTCCGCCAAAGCACGACGCATCCGTCGCACGACGGATGCGACATGTGGCAATCCGTCGCAATGCGTCGCTAATGCAAGCCAATGGAGAAAAAACGCATCCTGCAAGCACTTTTGCAGGATGCGTTTTTTCTCCAACGACGCATTGCGACGGAAGCCAAAAAACGCTAGTGTGAAAGTAGCCTAACCCTAACCCTAGCCCTAACCCTAAATTTAGCCCCAACCCTAACCCTAACTCTAACCCTAACCCTAACCCTAACTCTAACCCTAACCCTAACTCTAACCCTAACCCTAACCCTAATTTTAGCCCCAACTCATCTTCTCCTGCCGGCCGGCAGATGGCAGCAGATGGCGGGCGCACTGCACATGCGCCCGCCATTTTCTTTCCCGACGAAGAAGCCGGCCGGCAAGAGGAGACACAGAAGGACCCAGGGACACCGGGTGAGTATGTTAGGGTCCCCGAATCCCCCTATTTCTCTGTCCTCTGATGTGCGATCACATCAGAGGACAGAGAAATAACTGATCGCTTTTTTTTTTTTTTTTTGCGGTCGCCGGTAAACTGTTAATTACCGGCGATCGCAAAGCAGGGGTCGGTGCAAACCGACCCCGATCATGTTCTTTGGGGTCTCGGCTACCCCCGGCAGCCGAGACCCCAAAGATCTTCCGGGTGCCGGGCGGCGGGCGTACTGCGCGTGCGCCCGCCATTTTTTCCCGGAAAAAAGATGGCGGCGCCCATCGGGAGCCACGAGGAGCACCGGGGGAGGTAGGTAAGTATCGGGGGGCTATTGGGGGCCATCGGGGACCACATTTCTCTGTCCTCCGATGTGCGATCACATCGGAGGACAGAGAAATTAAACGGCAAATCGCGTTTTTTTTTTTTTGTTGCGACCGCCGGTAAACGGTTAATTACCGGCGATCGCAACTCGGGGGTCGGTAAAAAAACCCCGAATCATGTTCTCTGGGGTCTCGGCTACCCTCGGCAACCGAGACCCCAGAGAAAATCCGACTCTGGGGGGCGCTATTCACTTTTTCCACAGCGCCGTTAATTAACGGCGCTGTGGTTTAAGTACCCTTAGCGGCCGCCGTTAAAAGGCGTATCGGCGGTCGTTAAGGGGTTAAGCACCCGACAGGAAGGATATATATTAAAATTGATCATAATGAAGTCATCAGGATCTAAAAGCAAACTCAAATGTGAAAGAGGACACTTGATGTCTTCTTTTAGAGAAAAAAGTCCGGCATTTTCAGTTTGAATGAGTCTGATCTTTCATTAAACCAGGAGAGGCAAGACACTACAGCTACAACCTGTAACACTAAATATTAGTAAAACTTACCAGTTCTAAGTCTTGTCTGTTGAGAGTATCCGAGAAGAACTAGAGGAAAATTAAATGGTAGAAACCTCTTGGCAATCACTTTTGCCATCCCAATAACGGTGTCCTCTCTGATAGAATCTGAACTCAGAGTTGGCCTTATTAAAAACAGTCTCTAGATAATAATTTACATGTAAAGCGACTTATTTGGGTAATCAGAATTGTACACTCTACAAACAAATTATCTCTGTCAGCTTCTTCCCCACACCCCCGCAATAATCATAGTTTTTTTTATAAAATAAGAATTTTACACATAAACATGAACATAGATTGAATATTGATAAAAAATAATCAGGTACACAATATGCCTCTCTAAAATAAAACAAAACTAAAATATATATAAGGATGAGTTTTTTACTTTATGAAGGCTTTAGCTACCTTGCAGCTGCAAATAAGTCTGTAGCTTTAAAGATCGTTTCCACTACTGGACAACCCCTTTTTAAAGGGAATCTGTCACCACGTTTTTACTACCCCATCTGAAAACAGCATAATGTAGGGGCAGAGACCTTGATTCCAGTGATATGTAACTTACTGGATTTCTTGCTGTTATTTTTATAAAATCACTGTCTCATCTGATTGAGCTTTTACAGTTCTCTGAATGCTAAGCTCTGCATAAACCACTGACAGATTTCTGTGTACACTGTGCTTAAGTAGAAATCTGATAATCATCAATATTGGGGGCATAGCTATACAGAGCTCATGAATATGGAGGACTGCATGGCGTCAGGTTTACTAGGCTTTATAAGAGATGAGCAAACCTTTCAAGGTTCGGTTTGGTTCGCCAAATGTCCCAATGTTCGACGAACATGTTCAAAGTAGTCAGCCATGGCCCATGCATGAGGTTTAGTGTCTGGGTCAGCAATTACAGCTTTGAATTGAAGTCTCAATGAAGGCATAGTGGTTAAGGGAGTCATGGAAGCCTGCTGTACTGGAAGCCCTGATACCTCATGCAACAGGGGTTTTTTCCAGCCACACTTAGATGGCACAAACATCAGTTTCACAGAGTACTATTGGTAGAAAAATTTAACGAAAGTAACACAGGTAGTTGACTGATCAATTGACCCACAGAAGAACATTTTATAATGGCACAGATGCAGTCAGCCATGGGCCATGCATGAGGTACCAGGATCTGAGCCAGCATTTACAGCTTGGAATTGAAGTTTCAATGAAGACCTGGTGATTATGCGAACGGTGCAAGCCTTCTTTGCTGTGGGCCCTGATCCCTCAGGTAACTGCTCCAATTTTTTTTCACAGCCACACTCAGATGGCACAGACCTCAGTTTCATAGAGAATTATCAGTAGAAAAAGGTAATGATAGTAATACAGATCCTTGAGTGAAAGTAAGTGCTACCTGCCTGTCTGGGAGCCTTACTTCTACAGGCAACACACATGAAGGAGACCCAACTTGGAGTCTCCACATTTCAAAAAAATATTGTCACACACCACTAATGTAGCATCAATTTCCACAGAGTAGAAACAGTATAATAGGCCTCTGACACTCCTTCTGCAGCGCCCCAGAGTCCTGGTCGTTGCAGTAACGTCGCTCTGCCGCTAAGGGGAGTGATGTTACGTCTGATTGCACTAAAGGAGTTCACCTGATCAGGTAACACTCGCATTACACTTCACACTCCGGCCACCAGGGGGAGTGGTTCTATCTAGTAGGCCACTCCTCACACTCTGGTAAAACTGGGGGTTGGACAGGAAGACAGAGAGAAGTAACTGGGAAGAGCTAGTGAGAGGACCTGTCAGGGATGGGATCCTGGCAGACTCCTAAGAATAGCACAAACCAGTGAGCAACGGGGACACAGCTAAGAAGTGATAGAACCAGAAGGAGTCGTGCTGTAAGATCGAGGCAACATCCTTCTGAGGGGCAACAGTCGGTGGCCGGAACGCCGAGCAAGTAAGAGACTACAAGCATTACTTCAAACAACGGCCAGACAGCCAATTATAGGTTGGCTGTCTCACTAAAACACCTAAGCAGACAACGGAGGCAGCTGTGGGAGAGGGGCGACTCTAGAGTCCCGGAAGAACTCCAGGCCTACCCCGTCATACGGGTGCGTCCTAGCCATATCATCTGGGGGACGGAGAGAACGAGCATCAGAGACAGACAGAAGCAGTGGTGAGGACTATCCCGGGGTGCTCAGCAGGGAAGGACTACAACACACAGGTGCTAGAAGGTAGATGCTGATTCCCACCTGTGAAGGGGACTCCTGATGTGCCTTCAGACCGGCTGGTCTCAGACAGCCCGGTTAACAGTGCCCTGGATTGGACACCTGAAGCCTTCAGTAAAGAGGTAAAGAGACTGCAACCTGGTGTCCTCGTTATTAACTGCGACCGGCACTACACCGCACCACTACCACCATCCACATCTATTACTGTACGCCCCTCAGCAGGGTCACGGACCGGGTCTAGCCACCATGACAACCCCAGAGCAGAGACTCAGAGGCCCGGTACCGGGTACCCCTCGGCCCTGCGGCAGTGGGGGCGCTACAACTTGGCGTCACAAACAGGATCTACTTAAGCCTGAAGAATCAGGTCATGTGTGCCTTGGAACTACTGTGATTACTGTGCAAGGACTGTGTATTGTCATTTACCGCCAAAATTCGCCATTGCCGCGCACGGAAGGAGGAGCCTTAGCTTCGTGGGCGGAACCGGCCAAAAGAAGCGCGGAACGGAAAAGCGCGGTAAGGCGCCAATCCCGGAAGAGGAACTCCGACCTCCAGCAGGTTAGTGGGAGGAAGGGACAGTCGGGAGGAGAGGAGGTGGCGGCCGCAGCCGTGGATGCGGGGGCACCTCCGGTCCCCGCGGCGGACGAAGCCGCGGCCCTAATACCACCACTGGCAGCCCCGGAGCCCGCTGCCCCCATCAGCCAGTCGGACACCGCCGCTACCGCAAAGGCTATAATGCCCTTCTCTATGCCATACCTGCCCGGAGCGGCCTGGCTCCCACGATACTCCGGGGATTCACATACATTCACCGACTTTAAAGAAGGGATCTGCAGCCTGCTTGAGTTCTATCCCCTGACAGAGCCTCAGAAGGTTCATCTGATAACAAACCAACTCTTTGGGGCGGCTCTGAGAGAAATGAAATCCTGGCCCGCCGCGGATAAGGGAATGGCACAGCAGGTTTAGCTTAAAGCCACCTTTGATACCCGCACTGCTACCGAAATTAAACTGACTTTCTATGGGTGCAAGCAGAGGCCACAGGATAGCTTACGGGATTATGCCCTTAATCTTCAGGAGGCGATGCGGGCCATTAAGCAGAGTGACCCTGACAGCATGCAGGATGAGGATAAACTCCTGAAGGAGCGGTTCATTGAGGGGCTCCTGTGCAGCCAACAAAGGGGTCAACTACACTTCCTGGCCATGCAAAATCCAGACTTGACTTTTGCGCAATTCAAGGATAAAGCTATCCAGGCATGGCAGGAGCGACAGCCTAGCCGTGCAGCACCTCCCAGGCGTCCCGCTCTCACATACCACCAGGAGGTGGCGTCAGATGTTCCAGTCGCCGCCGAGGCCGATGCCCAGAGCCTAGAAGACGACTCCCCTGCAGGACTCCGCCTTCAGATGCAGGAGCTGACCAAGAGCGTTGCTGCCCTGGCCCGGACGGTGCGGTCCCTACAGGAGGCCCCCAAGGAGAAGATCCAGCTGGCCACCAGACCGGAGGATGTTCCTTGGATGCGACAGAGGAGGATCCCGCCGACCAGAGGCCTGTCCGACGATCGCTTCCATGAGGATGGACGACCCATCTGCCGCCGCTGTCATCAGGTGGGCCACCTTGCAAGGTACTGTCCTTTAAACGAGCAACCCCTGGGGCAAAGGGCCAACCCCCAGGAATAGGACAGTCAGGCCCATAGCATTGGAGAGCCAAATACATTGGAGGGCGACCAGTTCTTCCTGTAGTGGTTGACGGCATCCCCCTGAATGCTTTGCTGGACACCGGTTCTCAGGTGACGACTATGCCTTATGTACTCTATAAACGGTATTGGGAGGACACCGATATTACTCGTGGCCCCGATGACGATTTCACCATAATAGCCAGTAATGGTCAGCCATTGCCACAAGTGGGGTATAAAGAGGCCACTATCAAAGTGGGGCGGGTGGAATTGAAAGCCCAGGGGATTGTGATTGTTGATATTGACCGCCGAGAATGTAATCCCATGATGACTATCGGTACCAATGTTATAGAAAATTGTCTTGCAGAAGTTATTGTTTTGTTGCAACAGGTAGCCGAAACCGCTGGCCACAACGAACAACGTGCCCTGCAAAAAGAAATCAGAGCTCTGATGCAGAGACAGCAGGTAGAGCTGACTGGTGGTGAGATTGGCCGTGTCACTGTGAGTGATTCAAACCCCATTGCGATACCCCCCCAGAGTGAAATGTTAATATGGTGTCGGGCAGCCATAGGCCTCAGGGGAAAAGACTACCAGGCCTTGGTAGAACCCGTGTATTCAGACAATAGGCCTACTATTCTGACAGCCCGGGGGGTGGTCGACGTGCGCCAGGGGAGGGTGCCCGTACGTGTCCTCAATTGTGGGGAGGAAGAGGTTCATCTCACCAAGTATGCCACGCTCGCCAAACTGTTCACTGTTAACAATAGTGTGATACAGACACCTGAACCCTTGGTCCCGTCAGACGTGACGAAGGACAATGGTTCTGCAGGGCACACGAAAGATTGGTGTCGGGAATTGCATGTGGGCACTGACTCCACCCCATCTCATCAGAAACAGGGGGCCTACAGGGTGGTTCACGAGTACGAGCGGGTATTTAGCAAACACCCCTTAGATTTTGGACAAGTGAAGGGGATCCAACATCACATCCCCACGGGAGATCATCGGCCCATAAAAGAGAGGTATCGCCCTGTACCCCCAGCTCATTACCAGTGTGCCAAGGACATGTTGCGAGAAATGAAGGAGGCTGGGGTGGTGAGAGACAGTTGTAGCCCCTGGGCAGCTCCATTAGTCCTGGTTAAAAAGAAGGATGGTACAATGAGGATGTGTGTTGATTATAGACAGTTGAATCGCATTACACATAAAGACGCATACCCACTGCCCAGGGTAGAGGAGTCTCTGGCTGCCTTAAAATCTGCTAACTACTTCTCTACCTTAGATCTCACCAGTGGGTACTGGCAGGTTCCCGTGGCGGAGGCGGACAAAGAGAAGACGGCCTTCACGACACCGATGGGTCTCTGCGAATTCAACTACATGCCCTTTGGATTGTGCAACGCCCCGGGGACGTTCCAGAGGATGATGGAGTGCTGTCCGGGGCACAAGAACTTTGAAACTGTGCTGCTGTATTTGGATGATGTCATTGTCTTCTCTAAGACCTACAAAGACCATTTAAAACACCTGGCTGAGGTGTTTGAAGCCCTGTCCAACTTTGGCTTAAAGGTGAAACCATCCAAATGTCATCTGCTGAAACCTAAAGTGCAGTACCTGGGCCATGTGGTGAGCGCTGAAGGAGTGGCCCCAGACCCCGACAAGGTCACGGTGATCCAGGATTGGCCGAAGCCCAGCAACCTCCACGAAGTCCGGCAATTCCTCGGGCTGGTAGGCTATTACCGGAGGTTCATTAAGGACTTCACCAAGAAGGCCACGCCCTTGCAAGACCTGTTGGTGGGGCAATCAAAGAAGACCAAGGGGAAGAACACCCCATTTGATTGGAACGAGGGGCTGGAAGGGTCCTTCACTTGCTTGAAGTCGGCACTGACGGGAGAAGAGGTACTGGCCTACCCCGAATACGACCAACCGTTTGTGCTGTACACGGATGCCAGCAATGTAGGATTGGGAGCCGTGCTGTCCCAGGTCCAGAAGGGCAAGGAGAGGATAATCGCTTACGCCAGCAGGAAACTTCGTCCCACGGAAAGGAACCCTGACAACTACAGTTCCTTTAAGCTGGAATTCCTTGCCATCGTCTGGGCCGTGACAGAGAGGTTCAAACACTACCTGGCTTCAGCGAAGTTCACTGTCTTCACGGATAACAATCCGTTAACACATCTGGACACCGCCAAGCTCGGGGCCTTGGAACAGCGATGGATGGCCCGGCTGTCCAACTACAACTTCACCATCAAGTACCGGGCAGGACACAAGAATGCAAATGCTGATGCCTTGTCTCGAATGCCCAATTTGCCAGAAGCAGAGGAAGACCCGGAGGCACTTGAAGAGGTGGAGCTACCTGCATTCCATCGCCCTAAAGCCACTCAGAACTCCCATCATGTGAGGAACAGGCACAAAAACCAACCGGGTGCCACGCTGAACCCCCTGCCCCACCACGGGTGGGGCGGAAACCCAGGATGGTGACCCCATGGTCCGTCAAGTGAAAGAGCTCTTGACGCAGGCAGGGTTGCATCCCGGCCCAGATGATCCACAGGAGACCCAACAGCTGTGGCGGGGGAGAAGCAAACTGTTTATCCATGAGGGCAAGCTGTGCCAGAGGAGCATCGACCCACGTACTCATGAATTGGTGTGGCAGATAGTGGTACCGAGGCGGGATGCGCCCATGGTTCTGGGAGCCTACCACGATAGAGCTGGACACTTCGGATGGAGGAAGCTAGAGAGGCTGCTCCGAGGGAGGTTCTATTGGATTGGCATGAAGAGAGCCATTGAGAAGTGGTGTCGGGAGTGCGGTCCATGTAGCCTACGCCGGAAGGACCGTGACAGCCAACGGGCTCCCCTGCGGCCTATCATCACCAAACGGCCGCTCGAACTGGTCGTGCTGGATCATGTGAAGCTGACACCTAGCCGGTCAGGCTATATCTACGCTCTTACCATCGTAGATCACTACTCCAGATTTTTGGTGGTTGTACCTGTCAAGGATCTAACGGCCAGGACTGCCGCCAAGGCCTTCCAGCAGTACTTTTGTAGGCCCCATGGCTACCCGGAGAAGGTACTGACCGATCAGAGACCAGCCTTCGAAGCAGAAGTGTTACAAGAGTTCTGCCAACTGTACGGGTGTAAGAAGATCAGAACCACACCGTACCATCCTCAAACCAATGGGATGTGCGAAAAGATGAACAAAGTGGTGATTGACTTATTGAAGACCTTGCCCGTAGAGGAACGGAACCTGTGGCCGACAAAGTTGCCTGACTTGGTGGATATATACAATCACATCCCAGTAAATTCTACCAACTGCACTCCAGCGTACCTGATGCGAGGAAGGTCTAGCCAGTTACCCGTTGATCTGGACATGGGGGTCCTAGTCCCCGAAGATACCTCACCGGATGCAGATTGGGATGTAGAAAGGCAGCAAAGGTACCGCAAGGTACAGGAGTGCGTAGAGAGGAGTCTCGCCCAGGCTAGGCAAAAACAAGAAAGGGACTACAACCAGCACGCTCCTGCGATTCCCCTGTCACCTGGTGAGCAAGTACTCAAACGAAAGAGGAGACTACACAAGCTCGATGACCAATGGGAAGCGGAACCGTATACCATCCTGCCATCTGATTTCGACAACACGAAGGTCTGTCTCATCAGCAAGGACGGAGGGGAGACCTCAACGGCGATATCCAGGGATCACCTTAAGGTCTGCCCTGATAAGTTGAGAGAGAGGGAAACGGCTCCAGGAATCTCCCCACCTGAAGAAAAGGAGAAGATGATCCACACTGTCCTTGGTGACTTTCCCCAGTCCTGGACTCAGATAAATCAGGCCATCGTGGTACCTGTTCTAACGTTCCAACAGCCGGACCCACCAGAAACAATGGTGGTACCAGATCATCCGGCCCCACAGCCTCAGCCAGCTCAGCAGATCTGATCTGAAGATACCATGCCAACCGTTGAACCGGCAAGTCCTCCCTCTGCTATCGGCGAATCTGTCGTACCCACTGTTGGTAGCAGTAGCCCTGAGAGCTCTAGCCTGCCAGTGCTACCCAGACTCACTAGAAGTGTAGCCAGAAGACAGTGCACTACACCAGCGGTAGCAAGCATAGCGGGCCCTGTTAGGTCAATAGCGACCACTGCGCTGCGAAGGTCCACATGCAGCACTCAGAATCAAACTCCACTCTGCTACAAAACTTGGAGGTATTAATGAGGGCTGCTATTTAGTTGAAAATGTTTGTGTGCATATATTCTGTTACAGGTTTTAAAAATGGACAACGGGGTAATGGACAGTGAATTGCTCCAAAAACTTCTAAAAGGGGACCCCTTTGTTTACCCGGGGTCCCCGCTGTTTCAACCACTGAACTGAGAGTCATAAACTGTGCATGACCTAACTTTCGCAACGTTCAAGAGTCCTCACCTCCCATAGAGGGAAGCAATGTTACGTTTAATTGTGTATAATCTTTCAAAATGTTGTGTGTTTTCCTGTTAACATGTATTGTTGTTCTTATTTTCCCAGTCCGGGAGTACTGGATTTAACCGGGGGGGAGTGCAGCACCCCAGAGTCCTGGTCGTTGCAGTAACGTCGCTCTGCCGCTAAGGGGAGTGATGTTACGTCTGATTGCACTAAAGGAGTTCACCTGATCAGGTAACACTCGCATTACACTTCACACTCCGGCCACCAGGGGGAGTGGTTCTATCTAGTAGGCCACTCCTCACACTCTGGTAAAACTGGGGGTTGGACAGGAAGACAGAGAGAAGTAACTGGGAAGAGCTAGTGAGAGGACCTGTCAGGGATGGGATCCTGGCAGACTCCTAAGAATAGCACAAACCAGTGAGCAACGGGGACACAGCTAAGAAGTGATAGAACCAGAAGGAGTCATGCTGTAAGATCGAGGCAACATCCTTCTGAGGGGCAACAGTCGGTGGCCGGAACGCCGAGCAAGTAAGAGACTACAAGCATTACTTCAAACCACGGCCGGACAGCCAATTATAGGTTGGCTGTCTCACTAAAACACCTAAGCAGACAACGGAGGCAGCTGTGGGAGAGGGGCGACTCTAGAGTCCCGGAAGAACTCCAGGCCTACCCCGTCATACGGGTGCGTCCTAGCCATATCATCTGGAGGACGGAGAGAACGAGCATCAGAGACAGACAGAAGCAGTTGTGAGGACTATCCCGGGGTGCTCAGCAGGGAAGGACTACAACACACAGGCGCTAGAAGGTAGATGCTGATTCCCACCTGTGAAGGGGACTCCTGATGTGCCTTCAGACCGGCCGGTCTCAGACAGCCCGGTTAACAGTGCCCTGGATTGGACACCTGAAGCCTTCAGTAAAGAGGTAAAGAGACTGCAACCTGGTGTCCTCGTTATTAACTGCGACCGGCACTACACCGCACCACTACCACCATCCACATCTATTACTGTACGCCCCTCAGCAGGGTCACGGACCGGGTCTAGCCACCGTGACAACCCCAGAGCAGAGACTCAGAGGCCCGGTACCGGGTACCCCTCAGCCCTGCGGCAGTGGGGGCGCTACACTTCCACTACAGGCAGCCCACCAGATGGAGCCCCATCTTCGAGTCTCCATATTTCAAAAAATTGTTTGTAACATCAGCAGCAGTAGCAACAGCAGGCACAAAAGCCAAGAAAAAGGTGTCACAGACTGCAATAATGCTATATCAATGCATGACACTAAAAACAACACTGTCGACTAGTCTGCCCAGTCTGCGACTGGGGTGCAAAGTCATTAGAGATCCATGACTTGTTTATTTTGATGAAAGTTAGTCTACACTTTCAAGGGACAGCCATATGCGCTTGTCCGTCATGATACCACCAGCAGCACCGAAGACACGTTCTGAGAGAACGCTGGCTGCTGAGCATGACAAAACCTACAAAGAGTGACAGGTGAGCTCAGGCCACAGGGCCGGTTTTAGGCAAAGTGGGGCCCTAGGCAAAAGTTTAAAATGGGGCCCCAAATGCTAACATATTGCACCAACAGAAACATTTTGGTTGTAGCTACATGCGCTGATTTCAGGCCACTAAACGAGCGTGATCAACAATATTGAAGTCATTCGCCACTTGTTTCCAGCCTCTTTACACTGGCTGAGGAACAATGATGGGGACAGAATGATCACTAGTAAATCAATCTGTCCCCATACAGTATCATCTTGGCAGCATATCTGCAGTTTTAACTGGGCGTAGTGCTGATGAGAACAATGATTTTTGTTCCGGCATATACTGTACATACATACACCGTACATACACACAGATACACACACAGTACATACATACACAGACATACACCTTACATGCATACACACATACAGTTATATACACAGATAGTATACACATACCGTACATACATATACCATACATACACACAAATACACATACATACACCGTACGTACACACAGATACACATACAAATACAGTATATGCAAACACATACATATACCATACATACACACAGATACACATACATATACCATCATACATACACATACCGTACATACACACATGCATATACCGTACATTCACACAAATGCCGTACACACATATATCGTACATACACACACATATACCGTACATACACAGATACAGTTATATACATATAGTACACACATACCGTACATACATATAAAATACACCCAAATGCACATACCGTACATACATACATATACCGTACATGCATACACATACATATACCGTACATGCATACACACACATATACCGAACATACAGATACACATACACGTACCGTACATACACACATACAGTATATACACATACCGTACACACATATACATACACATATACTGTATGTACATGCACATAAACATACATATATACCATATATCCATACAAATTTATTTCACATACACAGATACACACATACTGTACATGCATACACACACAGCCATACAACTGTACCATACATACACACATATACTGTACATACACAGATACACACACAGATAGAAACATACACATAGATACACACAGATGCACACATACATATACAAGCATATACATACATACATACTAATCTTGTATAGATGATCAGATGAGCCCTGCAGGTCAGTTCAGCTGGAGAAGGCTGCAGACCCCACTGTGGGGGATGGGGCACAGAGCAGACAGCACCTGATGATAAATTCCCAGTAAGGGAGGAAAAGACTCAAATTCAAAAAGTTCCATGACTAAAATTATAAAGAGATAAGTTATAAAGAGCACTATAACTGCACATTACTTTTCAGGTCACTTCACAGCATACATTTTGCTGCCATGCTGCCCCTGCAGTGAGCTCCTCCCCCATCTCTTCTCTGTGAGGAGACGCTGCAGCCTGCTCTGAACAGAACAGTGGAGGGAGCAGAAGACCCCCTGTAAGTCCTGGGAGCAGAAGACCCCCTGTAAGTCCTGGGAGCAGAAGACCCCCTGTAAGTCCTGCTCTTCCTCCACTGATGTCTCTATGTGCTGTGCAGCCGGGGCCCCTGACTGTAGGCGAGTACTCACCATTGGGACGCGCCATGCAGGGGGACAGACGGCAGCCAGTGAGCGCTCTCCTCAGTCTGGTCACTGTGAGGTAAGGAAAGCGTTCATTGGCCAGCGCCTCTCCCTGCATGACACGCCCCCTTTTTGATCTCCTGCACTTCGCGCCCCGCTCTCTCCCCGACACTCGGTGTTCCATGATTACAGGAGGGAGAGAGAGGGGCCCGACCCTGCATGATACCGGGCCTGCCTGCAGGGGCCCCCCTCCACCTCTGGTCCCTGGAGCAGTGCCATCAACAGTATGTCTGCCCCTGGCTGGGGGCCCCTAGGGCAGCGGGGGCCCCAGGCAGCTGCCTAGTCTGCCTGCCCCTAACGCCGGCCCTGTCAGGCCACCCTACCATTTTTGAAGAACAAATTGAAAAAGGGTCCAAATTCCCCCCTGATGGCATTGATATTGAGCTCAAGATAATCCTGCACCATCCTCTCCAGTTGTTCACAATGTGTTAGACTTGTACTCTCGTCCTATTGTGCACAGGCTGGTCTAAAACACGTGTGAAATGACTCACAGAAATTGCTTCTGCCAATTACACTGCTGCTGATAATGTTTTTGCAATGATACCTTGAAGTTCCTGGGGTTGGAAGTCTAGAACTGCAATGCACACTGCGTGCCTCACTGCTGTCTTGGGGAAAAACAATCTTAAGATTGTCTACACGCATGTTTCGCATGCGTGCATCCCTTTCCAGGTGAGGAAGCATCAGCCAAATTTACAGTTGTACAGTGGATCTAACAGAGTGGCAAGGCAGTAGTCAGCACTATTTTTACCCCTAAGAATACAGGCATCATGTTGAAGATAGTGCAGCAAGAAGCTGCTCAGGGTCGGACTGGCCTGGCGGGGAATCGGGGAAATCACCGGTGGGCCCTTGCAGTGGACCATGGAAATGGTGGTGGGAAGGAGAGAAGAGAAGGAAAAAAATAGTCTGCGGTTTTTAGGGGCGTGGGACCTTTAAAAGCGCAGGCACAGTCTGTGCAGGGGCGCGCGCACGCAGCGTTCGTTACTTGAACCGCCCCAGCGCACGTCCCGATCAACACTGACTATTGTGCGCCTGCCATAACAGGTGCATGATGTCAGTGTCATGCGCCGCATGCGATGGGCGCACACAAGTCAGCTAGGTCAGTGGCCATCTTAATATGAGTGCGCCGGACCCGCAGAGGAAGAGGACGCCGCCTGGCGCTGGGAGCTCAGGCAGGTAAGAGGAATCTTTTTTTTTAATTTTCTTCTTGTGTCTATGCGGCCAGAACAAGTGACCAGGATGGATATATGGGGAGAGCAGCACAAAAGGCCAGGATGGATATATGGGAGGGAGCAGCACAAAAGGCCAGAATGGATATATGGGGGAGCAGCACATGGCACCAGGATGAATATATGGGGGAGCAGCACAAAAGACCAGAATGAATATATGGGGGGAGCAACACAAGGGGCCAGGATGAATATATGGGGGGAGCAGCACAACGGGCCAGGATGGATATATGGGGGGGGGGGAGCAGCACAACGGGCCAGGATGAATATATAGGGGGGATGGCAGCACAAAGGACCAGGATGGATATATGGGGGAGAAGCACATGGGCCCATGATTGATATATGGGGGGGAGCAGCACAAGGGACCAGGATGGATATATGGGGGGAGCAGCACAAGGGACCAGGATGGATATATGGGGTGAAGCAGCACAAAAGGCCAGGATGGATATATGGAGAGGTGGCAGCACAAAGGACTAGGATGGATATATGGGGGGAACAGCACATGGGTCCATGATTGATATATGGGGGGAGCAGCACAAGGGACCAGGATGGATATATGGGGGATGGAGCACATGGGGAAAAGATTGATTTATGGGAGGGAGCAGCACAAGGGACCAGGATGGATATATGGGGGGGAGCAGCACATGGGGCCATGATTGATATATGTAAGCAGGACAAGGGACCATGTTGAATATAAGGGGAGCCAGGATAGATATATGGGAGAGCAGAACAAGGGACATATGGGGGCCTGTATGGATAGCTGGGGCCAGAATGGATATCTGGGGCCCAAGCTGCAGATATTGGGGCAAGGCTAGACAAGGGACATGGGGGGCCAGGCTGGGGCATATTATAAAATAAAGGGTGCCAGGCTAGGCTAGATTATTAAATAAAGAAGGCCAGGGGGAGGGACTTAATTACCGTTTGGGGGCCAGAATGAGGAACATGCTGTATTAGTTTATGGTGACAAGTGGGGACCATAATTTCTGTAGGAAACTGTTTTCCATGGACGAAGCAAAATGGGGGTCCTTGTTACTGTGCAGTGCCGCACTATGTTGCTTTTTTTCTTCATCTAACTCATCTAACATAGTGTAGAAGTTGGGGAAAAAAGTGGGGAAAGTGATTTGGAAGGGATCAGCTATTGATGACTGTGTGTTATACTTTGCAGAAACGAGCCCCGGCTGCAAGAAGTGATGGCGATCTGTGCTGGATGAAGAAAAGCGAAGACGAAGGACTTCAACTACAGAAGTCACTGGTGAGTCAGTGTATTACATGTGCACGCACACTATACACTACACTGTGTTCCAAATTATTATGCAAATTGGATTTAAGTGTGATAAAGATTTAATTGTTTTGTTTTTCAAATAAACTCGTGGATGGTATTGTGTCTCAGGACTCAATGGATCACTGAAATCAATCTTAAACACATGGGATAATTAGTTTTCCAGGTGATTCTAATTAAAGAAAAACTACTTAAAAATGATGTTCCACATTATTAAGCAGGTCACAGTTTTCAAGTAACATGGGAAAGAAAAAGGATCTCTCTGCTGCTGAAAAGCATCAAATAGTGCAATGCCTTGGTGAAGGGATGAAAACATTAGAAATTTCCCGAAAACTTAAGCATGATCATCGTACTGTTAAGTTTGTGGCTGTATCTGAGCACAGATGTGTTTGTGCTGATAAAGGCATAATGAGGAAGATTTCTGCCAGGCAAGTTCATCGGATTAAGAGAGCAGCTGCTAAAAAGCCATTACAAAGCAACAAAAAGATATTTGAAGCTGCTGGTGCCTCTGGAGTCCCTCGAACCTCAAGGTGTAGGCTCCTTCAAAGGCTTGCTGTGGTGCATAAACCTACTATTCAGCCACCCTTAAACAGTGTTCACAAGCAGAAATGGTTGCATTGGGCCCACACATACATGAAGACTAATTTATAAACATTCTTGTTTACTGATAAGTGTTGAGCAACCCTGGATGGTCCAAATGGATGGAGTAGTGGATGGTTGGTGTATGGCCACCATGTCCCAACAAGGCTGCAGCAACAGCAAGGAGGTGAAGGAGTCATGTTTTGGGCCGGAATCATGGAGAAACAGCTGGTAGGGCCCTTTAAGGTTCCTGAAGGTGTGAAAATGACCTCTGCAAAGTATATAGAGTTTCTGACTGACAACTTTCCTCCATGGTATAAAAAGCAGAAATGTGCCTTCAGGAGCAAAATCATCTTCATGCTGACAATGCACCACCTCACGCTGCAAAGAATACCTCTGAGTCATTGGCTGCTATGGGCATAAAAGGAGAAAAACTCATGGTGTGGCCACCATCTTCCCCTGACCTCAACCCTATAGAGAACCTTTGGAGTATCATCAAGCAAAAGATCTATGAGGGTGGGAGGCAGTTCACATCAAAACAGCAGCTCTGGGAGGTTATTCTGACTTCATGCAAAGAAATACAAGCAGAAACTCTCCAAAAACTCACAAGTTCAATGGATGCAAGAATTGTGAAGGTGATATCAAAGAAGGGTTCCTATGTTAACATGCAACTTGGCCTGTTAGGATGTTTTGGAGTTAAATGGCTTTTTTGTTCAGTGGATGTGACCTCCTAATGCTGCAAATTAAACAAATGAGCATTTTCAGTTCTTTAACCCCTTCATGACCCAGCCTATTTTGGCCTTAATGACCTTGCCGTTTTTTGCAATTCTGACCAGTTATAGCGAACTAGAGAAAACTAGAGTGGACCCTCTGGACCATGGGGAGACCTACCCCTGGGCGAGCGGCCTAAGGTGAGGAACGACCCCTCTACAGGGACCGCAAGGAGCAAGCCCAGAGGTCACTTACCCACGGTGAAGATACCAGGAGGGACGGCTCCAGGAAGAAGGGCAGAAAGGAGACTGGATACGGAAGGATGTTACGGGTAACCGCTGAGGAAACAAACAAAACAATCGGTAAATATCAGGAGCAAGGAAATCAGCAAAAGCAGGGTAATAACCAAGGACAGGCAGGAACGGGAGGGAACCGAGAGCACAGACAAAAACGGAACGTGAACACTGAGCAGGGAACCAACGGAGGGAGCCAGACGCAATAGCAGAAATGCTAAAACAATCAGGCACCAGGAAGCAGGGGAGCCTACCTCTTATAGAAGAGACAGGAATGGGATTGGATGAGAAGAGTGACCTAGTGACCTCAGGAAGCGGTAACAGAGAAACTGCGCCTGCGCCCCTGAGGAAACCTAGAGCGCCGGCGCAGAGAGAGAGTACCTGCCGAGGATCTGGACACCGGAAGTGCAGGAGAAGCACAGAAGCGCGCAGACCCGGACGCGCAGCAGCAGGGAAGGAGGATCCGGTGTTCACCGGAACAGGAGCAGGACAGACGGAAGGAGGCGCCGGGACTGAGCGGAGAGAGCGGCGGGGACCAGGCAGAGTGGCGGGGGAGCGGCGCCGCAGGAGAGCGGCGTCGGTAACACCAGTGTCCCTTTATGAGGTAATAACTCAGGAACGCTTCAACGGATCCTAGCGATTCTGAGACTGTTTTTTCGTGACATATTGGGCTTCATGTTAGTGGTAAATTTAGGTCGATAATTTCTGAGTTCATTTGTGAAAAAAACGGAAATTTGGCAAAAATTTTGAAAATTTCGCAATTTTCACATTTTGAATTTTTATTCTGTTAAACCAGAGAGTTATGTGACACAAAATAGTTAATAAATAACATTTCCCACATGTCTACTTTACATCAGCACAATTTTGGAAACAAATTTTTTTTTTGCTAGGAAGTTATAAGGGTTAAAATTTGACCAGTGATTTCTCATTTTTACAACAAAATTTACAAAACCATTTTTTTTAGGGACCACCTCACATTTAAAGTCAGTTTGAGGGTTCTATATGGCTGAAAATACCCAAAAGTGACACCATTCTAAAAACTGCACCCCTCAAGGTGCTCTAAACCACATTCAAGAAGTTTATTAACCCTTCAGGTGTTTCACAGCAGCAGAAGCAACTTGGAAGTAAAAAATGAACATTTAACTTTTTAGTCACAAAAATGATCTTTTAGCAACAAGTTTTTTATTTTCCCAAGGGTAAAAGGAGAAACTGGACCACGAATGTTGTTGTCCAATTTGTCCTGAGTACACTGATACCTCATATGTGGGGGTAAACCACTGTTTGGGCGCACGACAGGGCTCGGAAGGGAAGGAGCGCCATTTGACTTTTTGAATGAAAAATTGGCTCCAATCTTTAGCGGACACCATGTCGCGTTTGGAGAGCCCCCGTGTGCCTAAACATTGGAGCTCCCCCACAAGTGACCCCATTTTGGAAACTAGACCCCCAAGGAACTTATCTAGAAGCATAGTGAGCACTTTAAACCCCCAGGTGCTTCACAAATTGATCCGTAAAAATAAAACAGTACTTTATTTTCACAAAAAAATTATTTTAGCCTCAATTTTTTCATTTTTACATGGGCAACAGGATAAAATGGATCCTAAAATTTGTTGGACAATTTCTCCTGAGTACACCGATACCTCACATGTGGGGGTAAACCACTGTTTGGGTGCACGGCAAGGCTCGGAAGGGGAGGCGTGCCATTTGACTTTTTGAATGGAAAATTAGCTCCAATCGTTAGCGGACACCATGTCGCGTTTGGAGAGCCCCTGTGTGCCTAAACATTGGAGCTCCCCTACAAGTGACCCCATTTTGGAAACTAGACCCCCCAAGGAACTTATCTAGATGCATAGTGAGCACTTATAACCCCCAGGTGCTTCACAGAAGTTTATAACGCAGAGCCATGAAAATAAAAAATAATTTTTCTTTCCTCAAAAATGATTTTTAACCCAGAATTTTTTATTTTCCCAAGGGTAACAGGAGAAATTGGACCTCAAATGTTGTTGTCCAGTTTGTCCTGAGTACGATGATACCCCATATGTGGGGGTAAACCACTGTTTGGGCGCACGGCAGGGCTCGGAAGGGAAGGCACGCCATTTGGCTTTTTGAATGGAAAATTAGCTCCAATCATTAGCGGACACCATGTCGCGTTTGGAGAGCCCCTGTTTGCCTAAACATTGGAGCTCCCGCACAAGTGACCCCATTTTGGAAACTAGACCTCCCAAGAAACTAATCTAGATGTGTGATGAGCACTTTGAACCCCCAAGTGCTTCACAGAAGTTTATAACGCAGAGCCACAAAAATAAAAAATAAATTTTCTTTTCTCAAAAATGATTTTTTAGCCCACAATTTTTTATTTTCCCAAGGGTAACAGGAGAAATTGGACCCAAAAGTTGTTGTCCAGTTTCTCCTGAGTACGCTGATACCCCATATGTGGGGGTAAACCACTGTTTGGGCACATGCCGGGGCTCGGAAGGGAAGTAGTGACGTTTTGGAATGCAGACTTTGATGGAATGGTCTGCGGGCATCATGTTACGTTTGCAGAGCCCCTGATATGCCTAAACAGTAGAAACCCCCCACAAGTGACCCCATTTTGGAAACTAGACCCCCAAGGAACTTATCTAGATGTGTGGTGAGCAGGTTCAACCCCCAAGTGCTTCACAGAAGTTTACAACGCAGAGCCGTGAAAATAAAAAATCATTTTTCTTTCCTCAAAAAAGATGTTTTAGCAAGCAATTTTTTATTTTGACAAGGGTAACAGGAGAAATTGGGCAACAATATTTGTTGCCCAGTTTGTTGTGAGTACGCTGATACCCCATATGTGGGGGTAAACCACTGTTTGGACACACGTCAGGGCTCGGAAGGGAAGTAGTGACATTTGAAATGCAGACTTTGATGGAATGGTCTGCGGGCGTCACATTGCATTTGCAGAGCCCCTGATGTGCCTAAACAGTAGAAACCCCCCACAAGTGACCCCATTTTGGAAACTAGACCCCCCAAGGAACTTATCTAGATGTGTGGTGAGCACTTTCAACCCCCAAGTGCTTCACAGAAGTTTATAACGCAGAGCCGTGAAAATAAAAATAATTGTTCTTTCCTCAAAAATTATGTTTTAGCAAGTAATTTTTTATTTTTGCAAGGGTAACAGGAGAAATTGACCCTGTTTGGGTGCACGTCGGGGCTTGGAAGGGAGGGAGCACCATTTGACTTTTTGAACGCAAGATTGGCTGGAATCAATGGTGGCGCCATGTTGCGTTTGGAGACCCCTGATGTGCCTAAACAGTGGAAACCCCTCAATTCTAACTTCAACACTAACCCCAACACACCCCTAATCCTAATCCCAACTGTAGCCATAACCCTAATCACAACCCTAACCCCAACACACCCCCAACCACAACCCTAACCCCAACACACCCGTAACCCTAATTCCAACCCTAACCCTAATCCTAACCCTAATCCCAACCCTAACCCTAATCCCAACCCTAACCACAACTGTAACCCAAACACACCCCTAACCCTATCCGTAACCCTAACCACAAGCCTAATCTTAACCCTATTTCCAACCCTAGCCCTAATTCCAACCCTAACTCTAATTCCAACCCTAACCCTAAGGCTATGTGCCCACGTTGCGGATTCGTGTGAGATTTTTCCGCACGATTTTTGAAAAATCTGCAGGTAAAAGGCACTGCCTTTTACCTGTGGATTTACAGCGGATTTCCAGTGTTTTTTTGTGCGGATTTCACCTGCGGATTCCTATTGAGGAACAGGTGTAAAACGCTGCAGAATCCGCACAAAGAATTGACATGCTGCGGAAAATACAACGCAGCGTTTCTGCACAGAATTTTCCGCACCATGGGCACAGCGGATTTGGTTTTCCATAGGTGTACATGGTACTGTAAACCTGATGGAAAACTGCTACGAATTCGCAGCGGCCAATCCGCTGCGGATCCGCGGCCAATCCGCTGCGAATCCGCGGCCAATCTGCTGCGGATCCACGGCCAATCCGCTGCGGATCCGCGGCCAAATCCGCACTGTGTGCACATGCCCTACCCCTAACCCTACCCCTAACCCTAACCCTTCCCCTAGTTCTAACCCTAGTTCTAACCCTAACCCTAGTGGAAAAAGAAAAAAAAATATTTTCTTTATTTTATTATTGTCCCTACCTATGGGGGTGATAAAGGGGGGGGTTTATTTATTATTTTTTTATTTTGATCGCTGTGATAGAACCTATCACAGCGACCAAAATGTACTTGTAACGAATCTGTCAGCCGGCAGATTCGGCTGGCGCACTGCGCACGCGCCCGCCATTTTGGAAGATGGCGGCGCCCATGGAGAAGACGCACGGACACCGGGAGCCTAAGTATAAGGGGGTGGAGATCGGGGCACGGGGGGGGCGTCGGAGCACGGGGGTTGGCATAGGAGCACGGGGGGAGCGGACAGGAGGATGGGGGAGCGGAGCACAAGACGGAGGGGAGCGGAGCACAGATCGGTGGCTTGGGGGGGCGATCGGTGGGGTGGGGGGGGTCACATAAGTGTTTCCAGCCATGGCCAATGATATTGCAGCATCGGCCATGGCTGGATTGTAATATTTCACCAGTTTTTTAGGTGAAATATTACAAATCGCTCTGATTGGCAGTTTCACTTTCAACAGCCAATCAGAGCGATCTTAGCCACGGGGAGGTGAAGCCACCCCCCCTGGGCTGAAGTACCACTCCCCCTGTCCCTGCAGATCGGGTGAAATTGGAGTTAACCCTTTCACCCGATCTGCAGGGACGCGATCATTCCATGACGCCACATAGGCGTCACAGGTCGGATTGGCACCGACTTTCATGACGACTACGTGGCGTCAAAGGTCGGGAAGGGATTAAAACATATCAAATGTTTAGAAATTCTACTGTGCCTAATAATTTGGAACAGTGCATTTTAAGTTTTTATTCATTTTGGAGATTATACTGTTATCATTGGGAGGTTTATTCAATAAAATTCGATGTATACTCTAACGGGTGATTACTTTTATTAGACTGACTGTAATTTGCACCAACCATTTAGGAAAAACAGAGAAAAATGTCATTTGCATAATAATTTGGAACATAGTGTATATACAGAGCTCCTGTGTACAATGTGATCACTGTATTACCTGTATACTGACACTATATACAGAGTTCCTGTGTATAATGTCACTGGTGTTCACTGTATTACCTGTACACTATACACTATACACTCCCTGACAGAAGCTATGTCGCTTATCCATGTTATGTAAATAAAGGCTTATAACCTGACGTTAAATTCATCCATTGGTTGTATAAATTATTCTTTTGAAAGCTGAAAACCTCCAAAATGTGGTTTAGGTTAAGAAAATAAATTGGCATCAATGCAGAAATATTGGTGTGGCGGTATTTGTCCCTAGTATGTGGTATTATTCGGTCACTATGAGGTGGAATATTGGGTCTAGTGATGGAGTGGCAGTATTTCTCCTTGTGCGTGTGTATGATTTGGTCACTAAGTGATGTGTTCATGGTGTGTTGGTATTTCTGCCCTATATGTGGTATTATTGGTCTTGGTATAGTGGATTGTGTTGTATATGGAGGTCATTTGTTCTCTCTGATATTAATTAGGAGAAGATTCTTTATTTCCAGTAGAGATTAGATACTTGGAACACAGCAGCAGAGATGCACTTACAGGGGTTCTCCTGTGGAAAAAGTAATCATCTCTCCACAGGATAAGTGATAACATATTGATTGGTGGTGGTCTGACTGCTGGGACCCAATCGGCAGAATGTGAAACTTTTATCCCGATTAGACTGGAGTGGTATGTACAACTCGACCACTGATCCATTCATTCCAAAAGGGGCTGCACTTGTTTTATATGGAAGCACCAAAGAGGATGAATGGAGCTGCGGTCAGATATCCCACCTGCCTCTAGATTTTAAAGTGGGCATAAAGGATAAAACTTTTTCATTCTTCTGATCGGTGTAGTTTTTAATGGTCGGACCTAAGAGATCACCTATCCTGTAGAGCCCATGCATCGTTGATAACTTGTTTTTTTTTTTAAATAACCTCTTTAACACCTTAATCCCATATGACGTACTATCCCGTCAAGGTGACCAGGGACTTAATTCCCAGTGATGGGATAGTACGTCATAGTCGATCGGCCGTGCTCACGAGGGGAGTGCGGCCAATCGCCGCCGGGTGTCAGCTGATTATTACAGCTGACATCCGGCACATTAACCCCCGAAACACTGCGATCCAGCATAGGGAAGCATCGCATCTCCCTGAGACCCTACCTCCTCTTTCCTGCAGGCCCGGATCCAAAATGGCGGTGGTGGGCCTTCCTTATAATGTGATGTCCCCCCCTGGGGCAATGTTATAAAGTGAAAAAAATAATATTTACATGTGTAAAAAAAAAAAAATCCTAAATAAAGAAAAAAATATATATATTGTTCCAATAAATACATTTCTTTATCTAAATAAAAAAAACAATAAAAGTACACATATTTAGTATCGCCCGTAACGACCCGACCTATAGAACTGTCCCACTAGTTAACCCCTTCAGTGAACACAGTAAAAAAAAAAAATGAGGCAAAAAACAACGCTTTATTATCATACCGCCAAACAAAAAGTGGAATAACACGCGATAAAAAGACAGATATAAATAACCATGGTACTGCTGAAAAGATCGTCTTGTCCCACAAAAAATGAGCCGCCATACAGCGTCATCAATTAAAAAATAAAAAAGTTATAGTCCTCAGAATAAAGCGATGCAAAAATAATTATTTTTTATATAAAATAGATTTTATCGTATAAAAGAGGCAAAACATAAAAAAAATGATATAAATGAGGTATCGCTGTAATCATTCTGACCCGAAGAATAAAAACTGCTTTATCAATTTTACCAAACGTGGAATGGTATAAGCGCCCCCCCAAAAGAAATTCATGAACAGCTGGTTTCTGTTCATTCTACCTCACAAAAATAGAAATAAAAAGCGATCAAAAAATGTCACGTGCCCGAAAATGGTACCAATAAATACGTCAACTCGTCCTGCAAAAAACAAGACCTCACATGACTCTGTGGACCAAAATATCGAAAAATTATAGCTCTCAAAATGTGGAGACACAAAAACTATTTTTTGCAATAAAAAGCGTCTTTTAGTGTGTGCCGGCTGCCAATTATAGAAAACTGCTAGAAAACCTGTTATAAAAGTAAATCAAACCCCCTTCATCACCCCCTTAGTTAGGGAAAAATAAAATTTAAAAAAATGTTTTTATTTCCATTTTCCCATTAGGGTTAGCGTTAGGGTTAGGGTTGGGCCTAAAGTTAGGGTTAGGGTTGGGGCTAAAGTTAGGGTTAGGGTTGGGGCTAAAGTTAGGGTTAGGGTTGGGGCTAAAGTTAGGGTTTGGGATTACATTTACGGTTGGGAGTAGGGTTGGGATTAGGGTTAGGGGTGTGGTTAGGTTTTGGTTGGGATTAGGGTTAGGGGTGGGTTGGGGCTAAAGTTAGGGTTAGGGCTACAGTTGTGTTGGGGTTAGGGTTAGGGTTGGGGTTAGGGTTGGGGCTAAAGTTAGGGTTAGGGTTGGGGCTAAAGTTAGGGTTAGGGTTGGGGCTAAAGTTAGGGTTGGGGATAAAGTTAGGGTTTGGATTACATTTACGGTTGGGATTAGGGTTGGGATTAGGGTTAGGGGTGTGGTTAGGGTTATGATTGGGATTAGGGTTAGGGATGTGTTTGGGTTAGGGTTTCAGTTAGAATTGGGGGGTTTCCACTGTTTAGGCACATCAGTGGCTCTCCAAACATGACATGGTGTCCAATGTCAATTCCAGACAATTCTGCGTTGAAAAAGTAAAACAGTGCTCCTTCCCTTCCGAGCTCTCCCGTGCACCCAAACAGGGGTTTATCCCAACATATGGGGTATCAGTGTACTCAGGACAAATTGGACAACAAATTTTGGGGTCCAATTTCTCCTGTTACCCTTGGAAAAATACAAAACCGGGGCTAAAAAATAATTTTTGTGGGAAAAAAATAATTTTTATTTTCACGGCTCTGTGTTATAAACTGTAGTGAAACACTTGGAGGTTCCAAGTTTTCACAACAAATCTAGATAAGTTCCTTAGGGGGTCTTCTTTCCAAAATGGTGTCACTTGTGGGGGTTTCAATGTTTAGGCACACCAGGGGCTCTTCAAACGCGACATGGTGTCCTATCTCAATTCCAGTCAATTTTGCATTGAAAAGTCAACCTGCGCTCCTTCCCTTCCGAGCTCTGCCATGTGCCCAAACAGTAGTTTACCCCAACATATGGGATATCAGCATACTCAGGACAAATTTTACAACAACTTTTTGGGCCCAATTTCGTCTGTTACCTTTGGTAAAATAAAACAAATTGGAGCTGAAATACATTTTTTGTGAAAAAAAGTAAAATTTTCATTTTTTTTTTAAACATTCCAAAAATTCCTGTGAAACACCTGAAGGGTTAATAAACTTCTTGAATGTGGTTTTGAGCACCTTGAGATGTGCAGTTTGTAGAATGGTGTCACACTTGGGTATTTTCTATCATATAGACCCCTCAAAGTGACTTCAAATGTGATGTAGTCCCTAAAAAAAAATGGTGTTGTAAAAATGAGAAATTGCTGGTCAAATTTTAACCCTTATAACTCCCTAACAAAAAAAAATTTGGGTTCCAAAATTGTGCTGATGTAAAGTAGACATGTGGGAAATGTTACTTATTAAGTATTTTGTGTGACATATCTCTGTGATCTAAGGGCATTTAATATTCAAAGTTGGAAAATTGCGAAATTTTCAACATTTTTGCCAAATTTCCATTTTTTTCACAAATAAACGCAGGTAATATCAAATAAATTTTATCACTATCATGAAGTACAAGTGGAGTTTCTGCAGCCGGAGACCTATGTGAGAACACTCGGTATGGTGACCAAGGAGGGGAAAGCAGCAGATGTGGTTAATGGAATGGCTGGTGGTTATCGAGGCCTGTTAGTCAGCATTTTAGCGCAGTGAGATTTCCACACTATGGCATGTTGATTGTGCATGTGCTGGTTCATGCATGTAGTTGTCAAATTTTAGCAATTTTTGCCTCTACTGAGCTTTCTTTCAAAATTTGGTAGATAACGTGAATTGGGTCGTCCTTTACAGTCTCAAAAAAGGTCCAGGCTAGGTAACCCTTGTGGACCCTGTGAACTGCTGTGCTTGTCATGGCTGCATCACTCCGTGTCTGTGTGGGAAGAAAACTTAACCTCCCGTAGTGCTCCTCCTCCACCTCCTCTGTTCAGGTACTCAGCTGCATACCTCGGTGTTCAAACCAAGTGGGATCTACAACCTCATCGTCATCCTCTCTGTTCTCCCATTCCTCACCACTGTCACACGTCCCTCGCCGTCTGTTTCCCGCACTGACTGTGAGCGCCGGCCGTAAAGTGAAAGCAGAGCACAGCAGTGACGTCACCGCTGTGCTGTACTTTACGGCCGGCAATCACAGTCAGTGCAGGAAGCAGACAGCAAGGGACGTGTAACAGACAGCAGAAGGTGAGTATGTACTGTTTGTTTCTTTTACTTTTACAATGGTAACCAGGGTAAACATCGGGTTACTAAGCGCGGCCCTGCGCTTAATAACCCGATGTTTACCCTGGTTACCCGGGGACCTCGGCATTGTTGGTCGCTAGAGAGCTGTCTGTGTGACAGCTCCCCAGCGACCACACAACGACTTACCAACGATCACGGCCAGGTCGTATCGCTGGTCGTGATCGTTGGCAAATCGTTTAGTGTGAAGGTACCTTTAGCCTAAAATCTTATGGGTCTACATAGTATTGATTTTAGTTTTTTATCACGATGTAATATGGGGATATAATTCAGTATGCAGGGGCGGATTATAATAGGGTCAATCTGGGCGGTAGCCCAGAGCCCAGTGGTGTGGGGGGCCCTGGGCTACCACTCAGATTGCCCGCCGCCATCAGGGCATTACTGCCCTGACTGGAGTATGGGCCCGGTGGGCAGAGGAGGCCCGCATCGGGCCCTGTCTCATCTGCTCACCGGGCCGCTACTGGCGCTGCGGCAGTTAAACGCTATTGATGTGCGGGCGCGTGCCCGCACGTCAATAGTTAACAGCCGCCAGCCAATCAGAGGCTGGTAACTGAGATCAGCCGCAGCGCGCAGGTCGCCGCCATGTGACGTCATTGTCAGTCGCTGGCGAGTGCGCGCTGCTAGAGGGAGCTTTGCTGCTGGAGCCCGGACAGGTGAGGATAACTCTTTTTTTTTTAATTGCGAACGGCAATCCGGGGGGCCCGGGCCAGTATGCTGGACACTGGGGGCAGAGATGCTGGACACACTGGGGGCAATATGCTGGAAACACTGGGACAGACTGCTGGACACAGTGGGGGCAATATGCTGGAGACACTAGGGCAGAATGCTGGACACACTGGGGGTAATATGCTGTACACACTGGAGGCAATATGCTGGACACACTGGGGGGGGGCAATATGCAGGACACACTGGGGGCAGGATGCTGGACACACTGGGGCAGAATGCTGGAAACAATGGGGGCAATATGCTGGACACACTGGGGGCAATATGCTGGACACACTGGGGGCAATATGCTGGACACACTGGGGGCAATATGCTGGAGACACGGGCAGATTGCTGGACACACTGGGGGCAATATGCTGGAGACACTGGGGCAGAATGCTGGACACACTGGGGGCAATATACTGGACACACTGGGGGCAGGATGCTGGACATTGTGGGCAGAGATGCTGGACACACTGGGGCAGGATGCTGGACACACTGGGGGCAGGATGCTGGACACATTGGGGCAGAATGCTGGACACACTTGGGGCAGAGATGCTGGACACTGGGGGCAGAGATGCTGGACATTGGGGGCAGGATGCTGGACACACTGGGGCAGAGATGCTGGACACTGGGGCAGATATGCTGGACACTGAGGGCAGAGATGCTGGACAGTGGGGGCAGAGATGCTTGACACTGGGGGCAGAGATGCTGGACACTGGGGGCAGAGATGCTGGACACACTGGGGGCAGGACTGGAGACAGATGGGGCAGGATTGGAGACATGGGCAGAATGTAGATACGGGGCATGATTAGAGACACGGGGCAGAATGAAAGACATGGGGCAGGATTGGAGACAGATCGTGCAGGATGGATACGATGGAGACTGATGGGGCAGGATGGGGAGATCATATGGGGCAGAATGGATACTCATGAGGGCAGGATGGGAGAACATATGGCTGGAGCCAGGAATGAGATACATGGGGCCAGGATGGGGGATATTATTATTACCATAGGGGCTAATTAAGGGATATTATTACTGCAATTATGTATTTATTTTATTTTTTGAGGACACTGTTTTAAATGGGGGGGCGGTCCTGTTACTGTGTAGAGTGACACTATGTCGCCTTTTTTTCTGCATGTGGTATAATATAGAAGTTGGGAAAAATTAGGTAATGTGTTCTGCAAGTGGAGCTCGAGATAACTGTGTTATTTCCTGCATAGACGAGTCCTGGCTGGATGAAGTGATGGCGGTCTGTGCTAGATGAAAGATGAAGGACTCCACCTAGAGGCGTCACTGGTGAGTCAAGTGTTACCTATACACTGACACTATACACTGTATACTATATACAGAGGTCCTGTGTGTAATGTCACCGGTGATCACTGTATTACCTCTACACAGACACTGCATACTAAGCACAGATCTCCTGTGAATACTGGCACTTATGGTGACAGTATTGTGTTGTTTTTTGTTTTTTTTTTCTTTCTAACTGAAGGGTAAATTGACTAGATCAATGGATGTTTGACAGGTTATAGTTTCACACAGCAACTATTTTACTGGAATAATCTGGTTCAGGTATAGCATGACCCCGTCACATGACCCCATCACATGACCCGGTCACATGACCGGGGGGCCCACAGTGTCTGAACAGCCCGGGGCCCTGGCTACCCTTAATCCACCCCTGTCAGTATGATTTTTTTAACGTCCATAAATTGTGGACTATATTGTGTCACAAATTAAATTTGATTTAATTCTTGTGATTTCTTAATTCTTTCTCTTAACATACAGCTCTGGCAAAAATTAAGAGACCACTGCAAAATGTTCAGTTTGTCTGATTTTTCTCTTTATAGGTATATTTTTGAGCAGAATGTAAATTGTTCATTTATTTTATAAAATGTCTGACAACATGTCTCCAAATTTAGAAGCAATAAATTTTGTATTTTTTTTTTTTTTTTTTTAAGAAGAAATGGTCAAAATAAAACAGCAACAGTGCTTTCAGACCTCAAATTATGCAAAGAAAACAAGTTCATAATCATTTAGAAACAATACCAATGTTTTAACTCAGGAAGAGTTCAAAAATCAATATTTTGTGGAATAACCATGATTTTTAATCACAGCTTTCATGCGTCTTGGCATGTTTCCACCAGTCTTTCACACTGCTTCTGGCGCAAAAATGTAAGCAGTCCTTCTTTGTTTGATGGCTTGTGACTATCCATCATCCTCTTGATTACATCCCAGAGGTTTTCAATGGGGTTCAGGTCTGGAGATTGGGCTGCCCATGACAGGATTTTGATATGGTGGTCTCTTAATTTTTGCCAGAGCTGTATGTCTATTTTTTTTTTTGCCCTTACAATTTAACCCCTTCCCGACATCGGACGTACTATACCGTCCGATGTCGGGTCCCCTGCTTTGATGTGCGCTCCGGCGGTGAGCGCACATCAAAGTCGCGACATGTCAGCTGTTTTTTACAGCTGACATGTGCGCGCAATAGCGGCGGGTGAAATCGCGATCACCCGCCGCTATTAACTAGTTAAATGCCGCTGTCAAACGCAGACAGCGGAATTTAACCACCGCATCCGGCCGGGCGGCCGGAAATGAGCGCATCGCCGAACCCCGTCACATGATCGGGGGTCGGCGATGAGTCAGGAAGGTAACCATAGAGGTCCTTGAGACCTCTATGGTTACTGATCGCCGGTGGCTGTGAGTGCCCCCCTGTGGTCGGCGCTCACAGCACACCTGCATTTTAGCTACATAACAGAGATCTGATGATCGCTGTTATGTAGCAGAGCCGATCGGGCTGTGCCTGCTTCTAGCCTCCCATGGAGGCTATAGAAGCATGGCAAAAGTAAAAAAAAAAAAGTTAAAAAAAATGTGAAAAAAATAAAAAAAATATAAAAGTTTAAATCACCCCCCTTTCGCCCCAATCAAAATAAATCAATAAAAAAAAAATCAAATCTACACATATTTGGTATCGCCGCGTTCAGAATCGCCCGATCTATCAATAAAAAAAAAGCATTAACCTGATCGCAAAACGGCGTAACGAGAAAAAAAATCGAAACGCCAGAATTACGTTTTTTTGGTCGCCGCGACATTGCATTAAAATGCAATAACGGGCGATCAAAAGAATGTATCTGCACCAAAATGCTATTATTAAAAACGCCAGCTCGGCACGCAAAAAATAAGCCCTCACCCGACTCCAGATCACGAAAAATGGAGACGCTACGGGTATCGGAAAATGGCGCAATTTTATTTTATTTTTTTTTTGCAAAGTTTGGAATTTTTTTCACCACTTAGGTAAAACATAACCTAGACATGTGAGGTGTCTATGAACTCGTACTGACCTGGAGAATCATAATGGCAGGTCAGTTTTATCATTTAGTGAACCTAGCAAAAAAAACAAACAAAAAACAAGTGTGGGATTGCACTTTTTTTGCAATTTCACCGCACTTGGAATTTTTTTCCCGTTTTCTAGTACACGCCATGGTAAAACCAATGGTGTCATTCAAAAGTACAACTCGTCCCGCAAAAAAATAAGCCCTCACATGGCCAAATTGACGGAAAAATAAAAAAGTTATGGCTCTGGGAAGGAGGGGAGTGAAAAACGAAAATGGAAAAACGAAAAATCCCACGGTCATGAAGGGGTTAAACTCCTTTTTGGGACTGGAGACATATATGCTGTATACTATTTTAAAGTATTTTTCAATAAACTACGAATTTTATGATACCAGTGGAGCTGGATATACCTTTTCCGTAATCCTTCACCTCTTGCAACCTGCTGTTTCACAACCTTATGTACACACCTGTCAGTCACCTGTCACTAAATTAACAATCACTATTTTTTTTATCTTAGATAGTGTGCCTGAATCACACTGTTATACCTAGCGATTTTTAAGAGGAAATGTGGCCTCCTGATTAGTGATGAGCGAGTATACGCGTTGCTCAGGTTTTCCTGAGCACGCTCGGGTTGTCTCTGAGTATTTGTGAGTGCTCGGAGATTTAGTTTTTGTCGAAGCAGCTGCATGATTTATGGCTGCTAGCCAGCCTGAATACATGTGGGGGTTGCCTGGTTGCTAGGGAATCCCCACATGTATTCAAGCTGTCAAGCAGCCTTAAATCATGCAGCTGCGTCGACAAAAACTGAATCTCCGAGCACTAACAAATACTTGTGTTACTGTGTGTGTAAGGCAGTGTGCAGTTCTGTGTGTGTCTCTGTGTGTGTGCGTGTGTCACTGTGTGTGTGTGTGTGTGTCTGTGTAAGCAGGCATTGTCTGATGGGACCAGGGCCGGACTGGGACTAAAATTCAGCCCTGGCATTTGAAGTTACACAGGCCCACTTGTCACATGGTGACTGTATAATATCTTTGTACACTTGTAGGCAGGGCCGGTTTTAGGCAAAGTGGGGCCCTAGGCAAAGTTTAAAATGGGTCCCCAAATGCTAACATATTGCACATCACACAGAAGCCTTTCTGTTGTATTTACGTGCGCTGAGTTCAGGCCGCTAAACGAGTTTGATCGACAATACTGAAGTTGTTCAACGCTTGTTTCCCGGCCTCTTTCCACCAGCTGAGGAATAATGATGAGACAGAACGATCACTAATAGATCACCATACAGTATCATGTTTTCAGCAGCACATCTACAGTTTACACTGGCAATGTGCTGCTGACAACAAGGCTTTTTGTTCCAGCAAAAACAATCCGAATATGCAGCATTTTACTTGTTTAGTAAAATACACCCCATAGTCCTCCATATATTATAATGTGCTCCATAGTCCTCCATATAGTATAATACACTCCCTATAGTCCTCCATATATTAAAATACACTGCTCAGTCCTCCACATAGTATAATACACTCCTCATAGTCCTCCATATAGCATAATACAATCCTCATAGTCCTCCATATAGCATAATGCAATCCTCATAGTGCTCCATATAGTATAATGCACCGCCACAGTCATCCATGTAGTACAATTCACTTCCCATAGTATAATGCACCCCATAGTTCTTCATATAGTATAACGTATTCCCCATAGTCCTCGATACAGTATAATGCAGCCCACATATAGTATAATGCAGCCACCCCAGAGTATAATGCAGCCACCCCAGAGTATAATGCAGCCACCCCAGAGTATAATGCAGCCACCCCACAGAGTATAATGCAGCCACCCCAGAGTATGTAACCCCCATAGAATATAATACAGCCCACCTCCCCATAATATATAATGTAGCCCCCCATAGAATATAACGCAGCCTCCCCCATAGAATATAATATACCCCCACAATAGTATATAACACAGCCACATAGTACATAACATGGCCTCCCCCATAGAATATAATATACTCCCCATAGTATATAGCAAAGCCCGCATATTATATAGCACAAACCGCATAGTATACAGCACAGCCTGCATACTATAGCACAGCTCGCGTAGTAGATAACACAGCCCACACAGCAGTATTCAGCACAGACCACACAGTAGTATACAGCACAGACCACACAGTAGTATACAGCACAGCCCACGTAGAAGTATACAGCACAGTCCACACAGTAGTATACAGCACAGCCCACAGAGTAATATATACAGCACAGCCCACAAAGTAATATATACAGCACAGCCCACAAAGTAATATATACAGCACAGCCCACAGAGAACTATATACAGCACAGCCCACAGAGAACTATATACAGCACAGCCCACAGAGAACTATATAAAGCACAGCCCAGAGTACTATATACAGCACAGCCCAGAGTACTATATAAAGCACAGCCCAGAGAGTACTATATACAGCACAGCCCAGAGAGTACTATATACAGCACAGCCCACAGAGTACTATATACAGCACAGCCCACAGAGTACTATATACAGCACAGCCCACAGAGTACTATACACAGCACAGCCCACAGAGTACTATATACAGCACAGCCCACAGAGTACTATATACAGCACAGGCCACAGAGTACTATATACAGCACAGCCCACAGAGTACTATATACAGCACAGCCCACAGAGAACTATATACAGCACACAGTAGTATACAGCACAGAGCACAGCCCACAGAGAACTATATACAGCCCACAGCAGTATACAGCACAGAGCACAGCCCACAGAGAACTATATACAGCCCACATCTCTTCTCTTCCTCCCCTCACCTCCTCCGAGAATGGCCCCACAGTCCAGAAAAAAAAAAAACTCTCCTCACCTCTCCTCGTGCCCAGCATTGCTTCCTGGTTCCTGCTCCTGTCTCAGCAGCTGCAGTCTGCCCGGGACACAGCAGGTGCGTGATATGACATCATCGCGCACCCGCAGTGTCAGAGGCAGAGCGGGGAATGATGGGAGAGGAGCGTCTGTGGACGCTCTCTCCTCCATCATTGCATTCAACTGTACCGGCGTCTATACGCCGGTATAGTTGAATGCGACGGCGGGGGCGGCGGATTGAGCGGCCCACCACTGGCACCGGCCCTTCTGGCATTTGCCAGAAGTGCCCTATGGCCAGTCCGGCCCTGGATGGGACTACTGCTCCCATGTGAGTATGAATGCTCACAGTGACAGCATTGCTGATGATGGGAAAGTAGTCCCATCAGACAATGCATGTGTTCAGTAGTAAAAAAAAACAAAGAAAAACATACAGAACATACAGCAGACATACAGGACATACATTACAGACAGTACATACAACATATAACATACAGTACATACTCACCAATCACCTAGTCCTGGAAGCCCTCAATCACCTGTAATAAAAAATAACATAACAAACCAACATTAACATTAAGTTATTAGAGAACAAAAAAAATTACACTCTGCCACTCAACCGACTTGGACACACCCCCTCCCCTCATAAAAATGCTCGGAAAACCAAACATGAATCCGAATGTGCTACGTTCGTGGCAAATTTGAGATAGGGAAATGTAAGTTCGCTCATCTCTACTGATAATCTCCTGCTGACACAACAGTGATTTTATTAAAATTACAGCAAGCAGCCCAGAAAGTGACAAATCTAAAGAGTCAGGATCTCTGCCTCTACATCATGCAATTCTCGAATTAGCTGGCAAAACCTTGTGACAGATTCCCTTTAACTGTTAAGAGCAGATGTCTGCTCTGATGGAATATGGAAGTCTGCAGACGATCAGTGGCTGCTGATTGGTTTCAGCAATCATGTATGATAACAGCATCACGTGATCGCCAGAAGTCACAGCCAACATCACTGGAACATAGCTGGTATGGGAGGCATGTCTATTTTTGGTTTTTACATTTTTCTTTTATATGGTGTACTTTTGGCATTTAGCATGAGATTGTTAAGTAGTATTTTCATCTATCAACTTAGGCTATGTTCACACATCCAGTACTCTCCGTTGAACATTGCATCAGGGTTTTGTAGGAATAAGCAATGATAGAGTCTGGAGTCAGTCAATACAATGAACCACCACATTATGGGTGTCAGGTCCGAGCATTCCTACATGAACAGTTTCCTGGAAAGTGAACTGGTTGACGTGGGCCAGTTAAATGGCCACCAAGGTCTCCCGATCTGACCCCCTTAGACTTTTATCTTTGGGGTCATCTGAAGGCAATTGTCTATGTTGTGAAGATACAAGATGTGCAGCATCTGAAACAACGGATACTGGATGCCTGTGCTAGCATTTCTTCTGCGGTGTTGCTATCAGTGTGTCAAGAGCGGGAGAAGAGGGTTGCATTGACAATCCAACACAATGGGCAGAAGTTTGAACACATTTTATAAGTGGTCATAAACTTGTAAATAACTCATGAAAGAATAAAGTTACGTTAAAACCAAGCACACCATTGTTTTTTTTTTTTAAATTCTCAATAAGTTTGTTGTGTCACATGACCCTCTTCCCTTTGGAAAAAATAAAGTTGGATCCAAAATGGCCAACTTTAAATTGCCTGCCATGGTCACCACTCATCTTGAAAAGTTTTCCCCCTCCCATATACTAATGTGCCACAAACAGGAAATTGATACCAACCATTCCTATTTTATGTAGGTGTATCCATATAAATGGCCCACCCTGTAGTAATTTTGGACCCTGTCTGGCTTCCCTTTGGCGAAAGTGACACTGTCAACCTCATAATAGTGAATGATTCCATCAAGCTTTCCGTCAGAATCTTGTTTTTCAGGGATGTCATATAACTAGTATATGAAACCAATAACTAACTGAGCAGAGGGTGTAATCACCATCACTCCTTTAAACAAGGGTACTGTGGTTCCTGTAGATATTTACTTTATAAACAAGTGCTACCAACAAGGTACTATAAATTGAAGACTCACATCATGTAGTTAAGTCCAAAAATGAAGAGCAGAGTGGCACTTGATATCATATAACAATGTCCTTTATTTGGAATCACATGTGACA